>NC_064925.1:305370944-305677649 GCF_023897955.1 Schistocerca gregaria | reverse complement strand
CTAGCAAATGTATATTGCTTCAACTATTGAAAATCCTTAAGTACTGCTCCCTACTTGCTTTTTTCCCGTTTTGGGTCGTAGATATTTTCAAAGCCACTAATGTAGCTTGCATTAAAGACGCGGAAGTGGTATTCAAGATAACAGATTTGAAGCAAGATCTAATATACATCGAATCAAATTTTGTGCATTTGCCTGCCGCAGCAACGAAGTTGGAAGTAACAGGTAACTGACAGAATCTCTGACAATTATTTAAGAGATTGACAAATCTTTGGAAGCGTTCTCTGGAGAAGTGGATATTACAGCCAACGATAAGAGGAACTAAGTTATCGGATCAAATCCTGATTTAAAGTTTATGAAATTCACAATAATTTCTTGTGATAAAAATGTAGAAGATTTTCAACTTGGAACTGATCTGGCCCGCGATTTCTTCACTTAAATATGCATCTCTAACTTCTTGTAGCGCAGAGAGGTGAATTTCTATGTACAAAACTGTTCTGTCTGGTAAGCGCATGAAACTAAGTGAAGCAAATGTGGGTAAATTGGTTGTTGTCTATTGTTTTAGAAGAAAACAGAAACAAATATAGAACTGTATTATGATATCGCATATTTTTATTGATTTGCTGCCTCGTTGTGCATGTGTAGTTGTATCATATTGCACGAATGCAAGCTTGTTTTACGATTTAATAGTGCATGAAAATCCGGGCTCTAGCGATCGCATAATTTACAGAGATGATTCTGTATACGCTGTAGCCTTAATACTATTTACTACTGTTGCGAGTATAAGAAGCCAAGAAGAATGCTTACACACCACCGAGTCTTTGCAGTTTACTTTTATCTTAGTCGCAAAGAACCCTGCCACTTATGCAATAAGCTTATTATCTTAGTGACGTGGAAGAAATGACAAATGCGATAACAGAGCTAGTCGAAGCGAGGATAAAGCGCCCACAGAAGCTTTTCTGCGGAACGAATTCGCAGAAAACTCCACTGATAGGGGGCGGCTGAAGAGTCCTCGTTTCCGGCGGTTTTGTTTATCAGACTTGCTGACCGATAATGGGGAGCCGCCTGCACGGTTTACCGCTGCCTTCAGAGTTATCGTCTTCTGAAAGGGCAAAGCTGGCTGTCTTTCAAAAATACTGCAGGTACGCCACGGCTAATTACCCTGCTTACACGATAACACGGGCAGATAAATGTCAAAAACATCATACGATCAATTTGACATTTCACTGTCGATGGAAGGCAGGGAGATTAGGGTTTAACGTTCCGTCAGGTTATTTGAACTAAGGCGTAGCCAGGATTTTATCAAAAAGCGGGGGGGGGGGGGGGGGGGGCGGTCAGATTTGTTAAATAAGATTTTAGAAAGACTCAAGTTTTTCATTTATTCTCAAAATTGCCAGAAAGAACGATAAACCATTTTATACGACTCAGAACTTTCACCAAGCGGAAATAGAATCTCGTTACTTAGAAGTGCTGTGTTGCCAAACCAGTAAGAAGCGGACAGGCTCCAGTCTTCTTTCACCCTCCAAGATCATTTTACACTACTTCTGCTTTCAGTCGTGATTTGAACTGTGGGACAGGTGCAAATTTTTTGGGTCATCGTGATTGTTACCGTCAGCACTTTCGGAATAGAGAGACCTCTGTTGGACACAGATGCTAGAACAGTTTTTGTTGGTGAAAATGCAAAGGGTTTAGAATTATTCAACGTTACACTTTCCCAAATTTCGTCATTTAAGTATGCATCTGTCACTTCTTGCATTAAAGAATGTCCTGGCAGACGAATGCAGAAGCCCAAATGAGAATAATTTGGATTATTATTTATTCATCCCCCCTCCTCCCCCATGAACCATGGACCTTGCCGTTGGTGGGGAGGCTTGCGTGCCTCAGTGATACAGATAGCCGTACCGTAGGTTCAACCACAACGGAGGGGTATCTGTTGAGAGGCCAGACAAACGAGTGGTTGCTGAAGAGGGGCAGCAGCCTTTTCAGTAGTTGCAACGGCAACAGTCTGGATGATTGACTGATCTGGCCTTGTAACAATAACCAAAACGGCCTTGTTGCGCTGGTACTGCGAAGGGCTGAAAGCAAGGGGAAACTACGGCCGTAATTTTTCCCGAGGGCATGCAGCTTGACTGTATGATTAAATGATGATGGCGTCCTCTTGGGTAAAATATTCCTGAGGTAAAATAGTCCCCCATTCGGATCTCAGGGCGGGGACTACTCGAGAGGACGTCGTTATCAGGAAAAAGAAAACTGGCGTTCTACGGATCGGAGCGTGGAATGTCAGATCCCTTAACCGGGCAGGTAGGTTAGAAAATTTAAAAAGGGAAATGGATAGGTTAAAGTTAGATATAGTGGTAATTAGTGAAGTTCGGTGACAGGATGAACAAGACTTTTGGTCAGGTGACTACAGGATTACAAACACAAAATCATATAGGGTAATGCAGGAGTAGGTTTAATAATGAATAGGGAAATAGGAATGCGGGTAAGCTACTACAAACAGCATAGTGAACGAATTATTGTGGCCAAGATAGACACGAAGCCTACGCCTACCACAGTATTACAAGTTTATATGTCAACTAGCTCTGCAGATGACGAAGAAATTGAAGAAATGTAAGATGAAATAAAAGAAATTATTCAGATAGTGAAGGGAGACGAAAATTTAATAGTCATTGGTGACTGGAATTCGTCAATAGGAAAAGGGAGAGAAGAAAACGTAGTAGGCGAATATGGATTGGGGGTAAGAAACGAAAGAGGAAGCCGCCTGGTAGAATTTTGCACAGGGCACAACTTAATCGTAATTAACACTTGGTTCAAGAATCATAACAGACGGTTGTATACATGGAAGAATCCCGGAGATACTAAAAGGTATCAGATAGATTATATAATGGTAAGACAGAGATTTAGGAACCAGGTTTTAAATTGTAAGACATTTCCAGGGGCAGATGTGGACTCTGACCACAATATATTGTTTATGAACTGTAGATTAAAACTGAAGAAACTGCAAAAAGGTGGGAATTTAAGGAGATGGAATCTGGATAAACTGAAAGAACCAGAGGTTGTGGAGAGTTTCACGGAGAGCATTAGGGAGTGACTGACAAGAGTGGGGTAAAGACATACAGTAGAAGAAGAATGGGTAGCTTTGAGGGATGAAGTAGTGAAGGCAGTAGAGGATCAAGTAGGAAAAACACGATGGCTAGTAGAAATCCTTGGGTAACAGAAGAAATATTAAATTTAACTGATGAAAGGATAAAATATAAAAATGCAGTAAATGAAGCAGACAAAAAGGAATACAAACGTCTCAAAAATGAGATCGAAAGGAAGTGCAAAACGGCTAAGCAGGGATGGATAGAGGACAAATGTAAGGATGCAGAGGCTTATCTCACAAGGGGTCAGATAGATACTGCCTACAGGAAAATTAGAGAGACCTTTGGAGAAAAGAGAACCACTTGTATGAATATCAAGAGCTCTGATGGAAACCCAGTTCTAAGCAAAGAAGGGAAAGCAGAAAGGTGGAAGGAGTATATAGAGGGTCTATACAAGGGCGATGTACTTGAGGACAATACAGGGAGCGAAAAGCTATTTACAATTTGTACAGAAACCAGATGGCAGTTATAAGAGTCGAGGGACATGAAAGGGAAGCAGTGGTTGAGAAGGGAGTGAGACAGGGTTGTAACCTCTCCCCGATGTTATTCAATCTGTATATTGAGCAAGCCGTGAAGGAAACAAAAGAAAAATTCGGAGTAGGTATTAAAATTCATGGAGAAGAAATAAAAACTTTGAGGTTCGCCGATGACATTGTAATTCTGTCAGAGACAGCCACGGACCGACTTGGAAGAGCAGTTGAACGGAATGGATAGTGTCTTGATGGAGGATATAAGATGAACATCAACAAAAGCAAAACGAGGATAATGGAATGTAGTCGAAGTAAGGCTACGTCCTTGAATTGAGGAAAAATGTGAAAAGAAATTAGCTGTGTGCAGTCAAAGGAACCACCTCGGGGTTTGCCCTGTAGTCATTTAGGAAAATCTCGCTACATTCAAATCAGAATGTGTGGAAGGGGATTTACACTCCTATCCTACCGAATACGAGTCTTGTGTCGTTGGTTAGTTTCAAACCATACAGATGAGCAGCCTCAGAAATTGGACAGCTCCTTCGAATCAGTTCTGACTTTATGCTTCGTAATGAAAGGAGAAACCTCGACAGGTTCGTGACATTTGTACACCTAAAGGTTGAAATAAGATTTATCAGAATTATAAAGAGAGGAATGATGAAGTACAGATAAACACTAATAGATTACAGTTTGCAAAGAGATCAATGAATACACCGTGACTAATGAGGAAATGGTTTAGCCGGTAGTCCAGACCGGGTTCTCTGCTTTTCGCCAGCATTTGCCTTAACAGTTGGGCTACCTGAACTAGCGATGTTCGTTGAGAGCACATAAATACGAAATATAACGTTGGAAGTTTAAGAAATAGATGTTTCAGTATCGGTAACGTAATCTTTGAAACATTGTAGTATGATTAGTAACGACAAAATGTCGACTTTCGACGTTTACAAATAAGGCTACTTGTTACGAGTGTGAATTATGTTTTAGTTGTGTAAACAAATCTTTTGTGAACATGTCTCATAACACCAACAGTCCAATATCTTAGCAAGTTGTCAAACATTGCCGTAAATGAAAACGAACTTTAGCGTAACATTGGCTATCTTCATAGCTAGGACACGACTAGTGGCTGTCATTGTTCATTCAGATCATGCTTTCGTGGTATCAGTTACTGTGTGACAGTATCGTTTTTAAATGATTTTTTAAAATTGATAAAAACGATACTTCGAATTAAATATTATATTTTTCGTTTCTGATAGTAAGATTACATTTGAGCCACGCAAATATACAGGGACTGGCCAAAAATAAAGAAACACAGTCAGAGATGCATGCTTGAACATAAATGCAGATAGATACTGGCCAAGCACAAAGGTTGCGCTGTTGTGTATGACCACGAACGACACACGTGCTATGTCGTTAATACGTTCCAAGTGTCAGCCGTGGTTAGAATATCGTTCTGTGTTGTGAGTCCACCATGTCGGAGAAAAGTGAATTCGAACGTGGGTAAAGTGTTGGTGCTCGTGCGGTTGGCGTTTTCGTAACACCCACATCGATACTCCGCGTGCCACAGGCTACCTCCTACCACTACTATTCCTTTCCTTTTCTGCTCCGATCGCAAACAGAACGAGGAAAAAACGACTGTCTGTATGACTCCACATGAGTCCTAATTTAGCGTATCTTATCACAGTGGTCCTTACGCGCAGTGTATGTTGGAGGTAACAGAATCGTTCCGCAGTCCGCATCAAATGCTGATTCTTTAAATTTTTTCAATGGTCTTGTCCGAAAAGAACGTCGCCTTCTCTTCCCGGGTTCCCATTTGAGTTTCCGAAGCATATCCGTAACACTTATGTGTTGTTCAAACCTACCAGCAAGAAATCGAGCAGGCCGCCTCTGAATTTCTTCGATGTCTTCCTTTAATCAGATCTTGGTGCGGATCCCAAACACCCAAGCAATACTCAATAGGTCTCACTAGCATCCTAAAAGTGATCTCCTTTACAGATGAACCGCACTTTCCTAGAATTCTCCCAATAACCCGAAATCGACCATTAGCCTTTCCAGCCATAGTCATCACATGCTCGTTCCATTTCATATCGCTTTACAACGTCACGCCCAGACATTTAAACGGAGTGACTGTGTCAAGCAGGACACTACTAATGCTGTACCCGAACACACGGAGCATCAGCAGCATACAACTGCAGATTGCTGTCCACCCTGTCCGCCAAATCATGCATGTATAGAATCATAGCGGTCCTACCACACTTCCCTGGAGTACTCCTGATGATACTCTTGCCTCTGCTGAACACTCGCCTTTGAGGGCAACATACTTCGTTCTATAAGTTAAGAAGTCTTCCAACCACTAACATATCTGTGAATCTATTCCATAAGCTTGTACCTTCTTTATCGCCTGCAATGGAGCACCGTTTCAAACGCTTTCCGGAAATCTAGAAATAGGAAATCTGCCTGTAGCCCTTCATCGATAGTTCGCAGTATATCACGTGCGAAAAGGGCAAGCGGAGTTTTCGCACAAGCGTTGCTTTCTGAAACCATGCTGATTCGTGGACATAAGCTTTTCTGTTTGAAGGAAATTTGTTATATTTCGAACTGAGAATGTGTTTAAGGATTCTGCAGGAAACCAATTTTAGGGTTATTGGTTTGTAATTTTGCGGGCCCGTCCTCTTGTCCTTCTCATACACATGAGTCAATTGCGCTTTTTTCCAGTCGCTTGGGACAGGGCCTACGTAGCCGAATGGGTTGCTGTTCCAAGAGGCGCCATATTAAGGATTTACACCGCGTACGGGAAAAGCGGAAAAACATCATTCGGTAAGTCACAACGTGGGCTAAAGTGCGTGTTGAGTGATCGTGAAAGACGGTCATTGAAGGAGATTGTGACGAAAAACTTGATGATGACAGCTTTCTGCAGAGTAGAGTGGCCCACTCACGAAGCCTGACAGGACCGAAACAGCGCGAAGAGAGCTCCATAAGTGGTGATCGCAGGGTGAGCACCAATTCCAAAACCACACATTTCTGATGCAAATGCTCGTAACAGGAAAATATGGTTTCGAAATCACAAAACATGAACTGTGGAGCATTGTTGGCAAGTCTTTTCGTCGGATGAAACTTGTTGCTCTCTTTTTCCAATTACTGACCGTGTCTGCTTTCCAAGCGTGAAACTAGGCGGGGCTTCGGTCGATGACGTGGGCGACAATATCATGGTGATCCAAAGACCCCATTTGTAGTCTGCAAGGTCGAATTACTGCCAAGATATTTGTTCCCCCATGGTGATGCTGCTGGGTTCCAAGATGACGAGCCGCTGTTCACACAGCTCGCATAATCTAGGAATGGTTCCGTGAGCACTAGGATGAACTGTCGCATTCTCCTGGATACTCCAACCACCAGACCTCAGTATTACTGTGCCTTAGCGGTGTGCTTTGGAGAGAAGATTGCGTGATCGCTATCCACCTCCATCATCGTTGCCATTTGCAAGAAGAATGGCATAAGATTCCCTTGGAAACCATACACGACCTGTATTTACCCATTTCGAAAGTCGAAGCTGTTTTGTATTGCAACGTTTTTTCTACATCGTATTACGTAGATAAACAATAAATAAATAAAGTCGCATGGCATGAATGGCCGGGAGACACTGAAGGGCAGGTTCAGCCACCTAACTGGAAAGGTTTCTCCGATCCTTCGCACCCACATGCACCTTTCCTTCGCAAATAATGAGAACTGTGTGCGTAAGTTTATCTGTTAGTAGTAAGTGTCTGGAATGGGTGCGTGCTCAATGCAGTATCATCTTTCCGTTGGAGATGATGACTGAAGGGAGGGGGTGAAACCCTGTACCGGCACGTAGCCTACACCACTCGAATATCACCGAGGGGGGCGCCGATCTGAAAGTCTCCATACGACTGACGGACCACCATCAGCATTGTCACATGCCCTCACTTCAGGAGACACTGCGGACGTGTTTGGTACTTAAAACAGGACACTAGCGCAAAGTCTGGTGATCAGAAACCTTACACCACCATCTCTACTTTCCCCTGCCGGCCATACACTGGCAGTGAAAATTTCTTCAACCACCAGGAGAACTACTGACGGCCTTGGGAGAGCCAGTCCTGACAGAACTCTACCATCTGGTGAGCAAGACGTATGAAACAGGCGAAATACTCTCAGACTTCAAGAAGAATATAATAATTCCAATCCCAAAGAAAGCAGGTGTTGACAGATGTGAAAATTACCGAACTATCAGTTTAATAAGTCACAGCTGCAAAATACTGACGTGAATTCTTTACAGACGAATGGAAAAACTGGTAGAAGCAGACCTCGGGGAAGATCAGTTTGGATTCCGTAGAAATGTTGGAACACGTAAGGCAATACTGACCCTACGACTTATCTTAGAAGCTAGATTAAGGAAAGGTAAACCTACGTTTCTAGCATTTGTAGACTTAGAGAAAGCTTTTGACAATGTTGATTGGAATACTCTCTTTCAAATTCTAAAGGTGGCAGGGGTAAAATACAGGGAGCGAAAGGCTATTTACAATTTGTACAGAAACCAGATGGCAGTTATAAGACTCTAGGGGCATGAGAGGGAAGGAGTGGATTGGAAGCGAGTGAGACAGTGTTGTAGCCTCTCCCCGATGTTATTCAATCTGTATATTGAGCAAGCAGTAAAGGAAACAAGAGAAAAATTCGGACCAGGTATTAAAATCCATGTAGAAGAAATAAAAACTTTGAGGTTCGCCCATGACATTGTAATTCTGTCAGAGACAGCAAAGGACAAAGAAGAGCAGTTGAACGGAATGTACAGTGTCTTGAAAGGAGGATATAAGATGAACATCGACAAAATCAAAACGAGGATAATGGACTGTAGTCGAAATAAATCGGGTGATGCTGAGAGAATTAGATTAGGAAATTAGACACTGAAAGTAGTAAAGGAGTTTTGCTATTTGGGGAGCAAAATAACTGATGATGGTCGAAGTAGAGAGGATATAAAATGTAGACTGGCAATGGCAAGGAAAGCGTTTCTGAAGAAGAGAAGTTTGTTATCATCGAGTATAGATTTCAGTATCAGGAAGTCGTTTCTGAAAGTATTTGTATGGAGTGTAGCCATGTATGGAAGTGAAACATGGACGATAAATAGTTCGGACAAGAAGAGAATAGAAGCTTTCGAAATGTGGTGCTACAGAACAATGCTGAAGATTGGATGGGTCGATCACATAACTAATGAGGAGGTATTGAATAGAATTGGGGAGAAGAGGAGTTTGTGGCACAACTTGACAAGAAGAAGGAGCAGGTTGGTAGGACATGTTCTGAGGCATCAAGGGATCATCAGGTTAGTGTTAGAGGGCAGCGTGGAGGGTAAAAATCGTAGAGGGAGACGAAGAGATGAATACACTAAGCAGATTCAGAAGTATGTAGGTTGCATTAACTACAGGGAGATGAAGAAGCTTGGACAGGATAGAGTAGCATGGAGAGCTGCGTCAAACTAGTCTCAGAACTGAAGACTACAACAACAACAACAACAACCAAGATTTGAACCTGCTTACCTCAGGGTCGAGAGCCACCAAACAGACGTGCATTAGCGGGTACGCATGGTAAAATGATGTGTTTTACTGTTTACATATTCTTGACAAGCCCTTCTAAGTACTTACCTGAAGGAAACCGCAATACCCACAATTGAGGATTTTTAGAGTTTGTGATTTGTCAGTTCACGATCAGTTTTACTCTTCCCGTTTCTTACTTTGAAAGATAGTTGTTACGAATAAGATATACTATAAAGATCCTTTAATTGTCACGTGGCCTATGCTCACGAGGAAGATAATTAAGATATGATAGGGAAGTGTAGGAACAACGTATTCACCGATGATCAATGTCAGCGATTGTTGATATTTTATTGATTTTACACTCACATTTTAACGAAACGCACTGCAAAAATGAAAAAGAATTCCACGTTGCGTTTATGTAGATAGAGGCGTAGGAATCAGTTTGTATCTGGAAGATTTATGGAACCAGCAACAGGTAAAAAAAAGCGTTACAGTCTGTATCCAAAGAGTACTCGAATATGTAATGTTATCTGTCGCTGTATTTATTGCTCAATAATTATGGTATTAAATGTATTTGTATGTTGCTTTTTAGAGCAGTCTAAGTATTTATCATTTGGCATCGATCTTAAAACACCGAAATTTTGCAGTCGATTATTATTGACCATCGATGTTTAGATATCGATGATGAGATCGAAGACACTATTTACGATTTGACATCATATCGTATCCCTAATCGCAATGGAAGAGAGACTGAAATTGAGATATGTTCATTGGATTTATCGACCTGGAAAAAGCGTTCGACAATATAAAATGGGGCAAGATGCTCTAAATTCTGAAAAAAGTAGGGGTAAACTATTGGAAAAGGCGGGTACCATATGGCCGAGCGGTTCTAGGCGCTACAGTCTGGAACCGCGCAGCCGCTACGGTGGCAGGTTCGAGTCCTGCCTCGGGCATGGATGTGTGTGATGTCCTTAAGTTAGTTAGGTTTAACTGGTTCTAAGTTCTATGGTCTGATGATCTCAGACGTTAAGTCCCATAGTGCTCAGAGCCATTTGAACCATTTGAACGAATAGCATACAATATGCACAAGAACAAAGCGGGAACAATAACACTGAGAGACCAAGAAGGAAGAGCTCCGATTAAAAAGGATTTAAGCCAAAGATTCAGTCTTTCGCCTCTACTGTTTAGTCATCCGAGAAGCAATGAGGGAAATAAAATAAACTCGCAAGAGTGAGATTAAAATTCAGGCTAAATGATATCAATCATAAGAGTCGCTAGTGACACTGATATCATCAGTGAAAGTGAAGAAGAATTACAGGTTGTGTTGAATGGAATGAACAGTCAGATGAGTGCAGAATACGGACTGAGAGCAAATCGAAGAAAGACGAAAGTAGTGCGAAGTAACAGAAACGAGAACAGCGAGAAACTTAACATTAGAATTGATGGTCACGAAGCAGACAAGTTAAGGAATTTTGCCACATAGACAGCAAAATAACCCGTGACGTCCGCAGCAAGGAGGACATAAAAACAGGCTAACGCTGGTGAAAAGGACATTCCTGGCCAACAGAAGTCTGCTAGTATCAAGCATGGGTCTTAATATGAGGAAGAAATTCCTGAGAATGTACGTTTGGAGCACAGAATTGTATGGTGGTGAGACATGGACTGTGGGGAAACTGGAACAGAAGAGAATCGAAGGCTTTGAGATGTGGTGCTACAGACGAATGTTGAAAATTAGGTGGACTGATAAGGTAAGGAACGAGGAAGTTCTCATCAGAATCAGCAAGGAAAGGTACACATAGAAAACACTAACAAGAAGAAGGGACAGGATGATACATATGTTAAGACATCACTTCCATTGTGCTAGAGGTACCTGTAGATCTGTAGAGGAAGACAGAGATTGGAATACGTGGAAGAAATACCTGAGCGTTAGGTTGCAATTCCAACTCGCTTCAACGCCTGAGTAAAACTTTCATTGCGTCTGATGCTTCCATCTATGACTTCCGTACATTACTACCGGAGGTGCTCCAAGAGGGTGTGCAGGGATATTATCACTCGAGAAACGGAACACCTTTGAGAACTTCAGTTTGATAGTGATGAAGCGGTGCGAGCAGAGGTGAGATTGTGGCTCCATCAACAAAGTCAAACATTCTAGAGAGACGATACCATCAAACTGGTCTCTCGTTAGAAGAAATGTGTTCGTCGCCATGGTTACTATGTCCAAAATGGCTCTAAACACTATGGAACTTAACATCTGAGGTCATCAGTCCCCTAGACGTCTAACTACTTAAACCTAACTAACCTAAGAACATCACTCACATCCATGCCCGAAGCAGGATTCGAACCTGCGACCGTAGCAGCAGCGCGGTTCCGGACTGAAGCGCCTAGAACCGCTCAGGCACAGTGGCCGGCTACCATGTCCAGAAATAAATATGTAGACATGAATAATATAGAATGTTAATAAAGTCTGTTTCATCTAAAAAGATTCAAGAGTTTTCACATAAAAATTAGGAAGCATTCCTTTTCAGAGTGCCCTCGTAGAAGGTGAGGTGAGCAGAAGGCTTCAGTTTGTTGGGAAGTTTCTGCCAAAGCGCAGTTAATTTAGGAAAGAGACCTTCTACAGAAGTGTAACGTATTCGACAGACTGTTCAGACAAGAAGAGAACAGAGCATTTTGAAATTTGCTGCTGCAGAAGAATGATGAATGTTAGATGGGCAGTTCGAACCAATATCATTGAGATACTGAGTAGAATTTGGGAGAAGGGAGATTTATGGCACAAACTGACTACAAGGAGGGGTCAGAACCGCTCAGGAGATGCTGAAGCAAAACAGAGTCGTCGGTTTGGTGGTAGACACAGGTATGGGGGTTGCGGGGGGGGGGGGGGGGGGTGAGTGAAAAATGTAGACGAATACCAAGAGATGGATACAGTGAGAAGACTGAAATGGATGTAGGTTGCAGTAGTGATGCAGAAATGAAGTAGCTTGTGCGGGATAGACTAATGTGGAGAGCTACATCAGACCAACTTTTGGAATAGAAGTCTGAAACCAGAACGACCCACTGTACTGTCACAGTTCATTGATATTATTTTAATTATTATCGTATGCATCAGTTAAAACTAAAAAATTGTTTTGTACATATTTAACCAAAGAAATTAGTATGTGCAACCAATTCCAGTGCACAGGTTGTAAGGGTATGATTGCAGACATTTCTATTGGTGACCGAGGACGGGTACGGAACAACATTATATCAGTAACTACACCATTTGTAGACCAATAATTATAAACATTACAAACAGTGTGTTTTTAATTTATTTAGTACCTCCAAGTACATCTGGCAAGAGCAAGCCATTAATGCCTGTTTTCCCCTGAGCACCAGGTCAGATGTTGAAGTATGGACACGTGGTCGCAAAACGGTTAGTCTGTATAGGCAGATGTAGTCTACATGGTACTGTAGTAGAATAAAGCAGATAACATCGGGTCGTAAAGTTTGTTGCGTGTTTGTGGGAAGACTTCGACGCAGAGAAAAACAACCAACACACGTATTATGGTATCACATTCAAAAATATCTCCACTTACACGCTTAACACCCTTTTGTAGCCATTCAATAGCCACGAATGTCAGAAAACTCAATCGATTCGAGCGCTTGGACGGATGCTTCAGGTAGACTCTTGCTACCACCACGGAAAAGTTTGGCAGGGCACTCATGTACATTGTGGCTCATAGTCTGAATATCCCTAAAATCACACATACTCTCAGTGAAAAAGCCTCCTTGTGCACGTTGTATTTATGCATACCTTCTCGGGTCCATAATGTGTTGAGCTGTACCCACACCTCACTAGGATGTTGAACGCCTGGAACTGTAACAACTGGGTTGTTACTAAGTTCGCGATTCCGTGTTTTTGTAGCATGCCACTTATGTTTGCGTCTAGCGTCCCGATGAATCTAGTAGAGACCGTTTGGACTCCTACTCATGTGCAGATCTTCTGGATTTGAGGCATACCCTAGACAGTGAAAGTAAATGAAGAGGAACTGTTTCATTTTTAGAAACTTCGCGATAACGGTTGTAGAGAGCCTCCTTTCGATGAAGATGAGATGGACAGATATTCGATAGTATTGGTTGCTAGCACTTAGGTGTAAATCTCACTGTGTCACGATTTTCGTAGCTGCATTGAAATGAACATCAACTTTCTTCACATGAGTGCTGCGGAACCAAACTGGCGCACAGTTTCCTGTCACGGAGTATACCTACGCAAGGGATGCTCTGTGGGCAACTGATGTAATAGCACCTCCCGTACTTACCCTCAGTTCACTCACTAGGTTCACTCGTGTTTGTACTTTCTTAGATGTGATGGCAAGGTGTCACGGTATTCCAGCGTCCTGTCCGCTGAGGCTCAAAGTTATTTTGACTTATCGTTGCATTTGAGTAAGCCAAGAGGACTGAATCGTGGGATGATTTTTGCTGACGTTAGACAATTAGAAAGGAGGAAAAGACGTAGTTCTTTTTTTAGAAACATTAGCTATAAGTCGTCATGTCTTAAAACATTCATGAAGTTTAGTGAGGCTGTGTGTTAGGTGTTCTTCAAATCCAGAGAGATATTCACTCTAATATAAAATCGGTACCTGGGCAACTAGACTGTGCAGTCACATTAATGTGAAAACCTGTCAATAGCCTGAATAACCACTTTTTTCAGCGCGGCAAAAAGTGTAGAAAGAGAGCCACCGAGCTTCCGGAAAGTACTGAGAGAGAACTGGAGACATGCCGACTACAGTGCTATGCCCAGATGCGCTAGGTTTCTCGGGTCCATGACGCGAACAACCCAATCAGGGTCATCCCACATATTTTCGATTATGTTTTAATCTGAGGAGTCTGGAGGGTGGAGGAATATGATAAACTCGTCCTGATGCTCTTCGAACTACGAAAGTACATCGCGAGGTGTGTGACACGTTGCATTGTCCAGATGGTAGATGCCAATATGCGGAGGAAGAAAACAAACTGCATGTAGGCTTGGACACCGTCCCAGGGGCAGATGCAAACTTGTGTTGCATCCACCGTGCCTTCTAGAATTACGAGATAATCCAAAGAACCCCACGGAAACATTCTCCAAACCATAAGACCCCCTTCTGACGTTTGTTGTAGGGCTGTACGCTCCAAAGGTTATCTGTCGGATGGAGCATAAACCGTGATTCATCTGAAAATCCTATCTGTCGCTATTAGTAGAAGTCCAACTGCGATACTGCAGTGAAAAGCCCAGCCTTTGTCGCAGATGAACAGCAGTCAGCCTGGGTGCATGATATAAGTGCCTGATGCGGAAACCCATATGCACCAACTTTCGCTGAATGGTCGTTAGGGAGAGTGTATTGATAGACCCTTGGTGCATCTCGACGGCCACCTGTTCAACAGTCGCACGTCTATTCATACGTACACGTCTCCGCAGCCATCACCATTCCCCATCATCTATGGCCCGCGGTACACCACAGTTGCCTCGGCGCGAGTTTCGGATAGCCACATTTTGCCATGAACGGTATAGTGTAACCACGGTCGCTTGGGAGCAGTTCACAAAGCGTGAAGCGACTCTTCCTTGGTCCGAAAGCCAATGATCATGACCTTTTGGATGCCAAATCAATTATTCCGTTTCCGCATTATGAAAACGACTCCATTGTTGTCCCCCCCTCCCGATACGCTGTATATGCGCACCAATGCTAGGGCTGCCACCTGCTGTCTGTGAGTGGTTACTCCCCGTTGGCGTCGAGTGGAGGCGGTGGTCACGTTAATGTGATGGACAGTCTAATCGATCATCTTCAATTAGGCTTGCTTTTACAGAAGGCATTTCAGATATAATTTCAAAATGGAACACAAAATACCTGCCAATATGACTTTTTATGCAAACGGTATTTTTCACAGCCAACCTGAAACTGTGCTTAGACTTTGGCAAATTTTCTAATGTATGGGGATTGGGTTGTTTGTTGTTTGGGGGGGGGGGGGGCGAAGAGACCAAACTGCGAGGTCATCGGTCTCATGGGATTAAGGAAGGAAGAGGAAGGAAGTCGGCCGTGCCCTTTCAAAGGAACCATCCCGTTAATTACCTGGAGCGATTTAGGGAAATCGCGGAAAACCTAAATCACGATGGCCGGACGCGGGATTGAGCCGTCGTCCTCCCGAATGTGCGTCCAGTGTGCTAACAACTGCGCCATCACGCTCGGTCTCTAGTGTATGGATTACTAACCGGTCTGACTGAAGATGCCGAAGTAATAAATAGAGGCGCCGTCAGCAGAGTAAGAACTCGGTGTGGAGCATGTGATAATTAAACAAAGATGTTCAGGAAACTTAACTATGAGTCGCTGGAAGATGGCGCTGTTGCACTCACTACAACAAGTGCGAAATACTTAGACCAGCGATACTGAGGTAGACCGTATAACAATTCTCTTGCTCCATACCGAGCAAGATGGCGTAGTTGTTAAAACTGGACTCGGAATCGGATGGACTGCGGTTCAAACTAGCCTCATCCCCAAAGATAAAGATTCAGGTTTCACGTGGCTTCTCTAAATCGCTTAAGGCAGGTGTCAGAATGGTTCCTTTGTGTGAGACTCTGTCATCTTCCTGTCGTATTCTTCACCAATCCTAGCTTGTACTAATGAACTCGCCGTGGACAAAATTTTAAACTCTAAACTTCCCTCCTTTCTTACCTATACCGTGCACATTGGGCAAGTATGCAGGCGATTAAGGGGATGGTGGCATCGTATGAAGCTGTGGAAGACACTTTACCTTGATGTCGTCCATTACCTGGTAGTATCTTCTTACTCTTCTCTTGTTTCAGTATTTTTATCATTTACCCCGTGTAACACAACGTTGTTTCTTATTTTATCTGTCCACTTAACAAATTACATTCATCTCGAAATCCATATCTCAGAAACGTCTTAGCATTTCTCCTCCCTTCGTCTCGTGTCCACGTTTCGGCGCCATACAAAAGACTGCACAAATTTTTTCTGAATAAATAAGACAAGAGATCCGGTATCATTTAACTCCGTATATGAAATGGATCCTGAACATCTCGGAGTCTCTGCACGGATGATTTAATGTGGAATCAGCTCATGAATATTGCGGTAGAGATGGCAGAAAATGGAGTGATATTTATTGGAAGAATCCAAAAGAAATGTAAGTCACGAACGAAAAATGGGATAGTAAACAATCTTATTAAAATTAGACTATCCGGAAAGCTATTAGGGGACATTAAAATGGGGTGTGGCCACCCCTCCCCTCGGCTTGATCTCTGTTGTATACACTTTCAATATGAGTGGAGAAATGGCAGCCCACTCTTGTTCCAAGACCCAAAACGAGAGTAGGTTGGATAGTGGGGTCATGACCGAAATCAAAGTTCTGACTTATCCCAGAGGTGTTCCATTGGGTTCAGGTCGGTACTCTGGGCACGCCAGTCCATTTCAGGCATGTTATTGACCGCAAACCATTTCCTCACGGATCTGCTATATGATAGGATGCGTCGCCGTGTCGATAATAACAGCCATAGCCCCTACTGTATGTAGTACGCAGTGCTGTAAAATGTGAGCATATTCTTCCGCAATAAGGATCACACCACATCCATGAAAAACACCCTTAGACCGTGAAACATCCCCTTAGAAAAATTGTTGAATAACTGCGCTGATAAACCTCTTACGTTATTTGATTTTCAAACAGCTGAGCAGAACTCAACGTACTCAGACATTTCTCTCTTTACTTGTTCTGATCAACACTAAACTGACACACAATATTTTTAGCGCAACGCAATCTGACTTTCAATAATACCTACAAAAGAATGACCCTGACTAACAATAACCTATACCTTTCATGATTCAGTTACCACACAAAAATCTTCGTTACTCGAACTACTGCAATACAGCGAGCGCCACTACTGCCAGCTATATAAAAGATTCAAACTACGGAAGGCACTAACTACTGATAGGCATAGTTAGCAAATGAAAGATTGTGATAGAGAACAAAAAATGTATTTCCCTTAATAATGTTCAAACTCATATACCAGTTCATGATCTACAGTATTACAAATTTACTCTTTCTGATGGACACACGTCCAGATCGTCCGCCCTCAAAATTCTGCCATATCTCTCCCCTCATTCACCACTGCTGGCGGCTCACCTCCAACTACGCAACGCTAACCGCTGTTCACATCCAACTGCCCAACACTACAATAGCAAATATTCCAACAATGCAAACTAGCCACAGACTGCACACAGCACATTCAGTGATTTTCATACAGAGCGCTACGTGGCGTTACCAACATAAAAACCTAAACAGCCTACTTACAATCGTAGCACCACCTCCTCTGTGCTTCAACTCTTGGCATTACACACGACGTCAGGTAACGTTCTCCAGGCATTCGTCAAACCCATCCACTCCAATCCACTTACGAGATGGTATAGTGTAGTTGATCACTCCAAATTATTCGTTTCCAGTCAGCCACTGCCCAGTGGCGTCACTCTTTAATCCTCCTCAAGCGTCACTTAGCAGTGACTAACGAAAAATACGATTTATGAGGAGCTGCTTGACCATTATACCCCATCTATTTAACTCCCTATACACAGTCATTGTGCTAGATGGACTGTTTGTAACACTTTGGAACTTCCAGAATGAGAATTGGTAGAGCACGCGAAAGGCAAAGGTCCCGAGTTCGAGTCTCGGTCCGGCACATAGTTTTAATCTGGCAGGAAGTTTCACTTTGGAACTTGTTTTCTTCCACTGATTTAATGCGATTTGCCACAACAACCCCCCGCAATGCTCGATGATCCCTGTCCGGCAGTACATGAGGTCGGTCTGGACTTGGTTTAACTGTGGCCGTTCCTACGAGTTTCCACAGTCAAATCACCAACAGTCGTCTTTAGCAGCTTTATAAGGATTGAAATTTCCCTGATGATCTGTCACTCAGATGACATCCAATAACTAGTCCACTTTCGGAGTCAGTGAACTCTCCTGACGGACGCGTTCTACTGATAACACAATATTCCCCACCTCTGTTTATATTGGCGGGTCCGCCCCTTGTGACATCTAACACTCAACACTCAACTCCGCATTACGTAGGAGTGTTCGGACACTTTTGATCAGGTAGTGTTTGTACACTCTGTAAGACGCCTTAAGGGGATATGCAGAACGCAGAAGTGCCTATAGATGAACTTCGACATATTTTTATGCTTTGCCAGCAAACCCTGCAATGCTTCACAGTTATCAAATATCCATTACTAACTCCCCTCCCCCCTCCCCCGATTCCTATATATCTCTTGTCCCATACTCTCTTCTCTTCCCTCATTTCCCTTCCCTCAGACCGGCCGCTGTGGCCGAGCGGTTCTAGGCGCTTCAGTCCGGAACCGCGCTGATGCTACGGTCGCAGGTTCGAATCTTGCCTCGGGCATGGATGTGTGTGATGTCCTTAGGTTAGTTCAGTTTCAGTAGTTCTAGGGGACTGATGACATCAGTTATGCCCCACAGTGCTTAGAGCCATTTGAGCCCTTCCCTCATCCCCCTTCCCCTTCTTTATATCCATTTCCTCCCCCCTTCTCTGACCTCTCCAGTTAATGGATTAACCATCGTACCTGTTAATGGGTGAATCACCTTGATCAACAAATGATATCCATCTTCTTCTCGACAAGATATAAGCAGGTATTGTACTGCTCACACCAACGATCGGTTTCGCAGTGACGCTGAAGGTTATCACCGTTACGCCGTCGAACCAGAATGTCGCGAGTCACCAAATCTCACCAACAACTGCAATGGCAACTTCATTCAACGTCGGTACACTGAAGCGTCTTTCATGTTCGCCTGCTGGGCATTTGTCTGCTCTGATCACTACTTTATGATCATTTGAACACATCATTTCTAGTCTAGTCTTGAACAATCTGAGCAATTGTTTGCGTTCACGTGACAGCAGCAGTTGCGCAATAATATTTCGCTTAACTGCACAGCTGATGGCACAACGCTGATTGATTTCATCATCAGAATTTCTGAGGAAATAAATCAGTAGAAACTTGTGAGCGGCATTCACTGGCAGCAATAATGCTCCTGCACCATGGTGAATTTGTCCAAGAGTCTGTAAAAATGCAGAAGTGCTTCGTTGAAACTTTGTATATCGGTGATGTTTGCTGGAGTGTCGTGTGCACGTGATGTGTGATGCAGTCGAAAAAATGTTTACTTTAAAAGTTGGGGTAAAAACTCGTTATTCGGTAATACCCGTCCCAAATGATGCCATTTGGAAAGCACTGCTGTAATTTGTGTGTATTCTACAAGAAATTCTTCGATCAAGATTCTTAGCCAGAAAGCGATTATGCCAGTAGCTTTGTTGACGGTGTCAGTTGTGTTAATTTGACCTTTCCACTGGCACATTATAATCCTGGCGGTTTGTGTGCAAACCAAAAAGCATTGCAATATTGTTCATTGTTCCGAAGTCGACCATAACATCCGCGGCGTAATCCACTGTTGGACCATATCCGAACACCAAACGTTCAGTTCGAATTGTCACGTTTGGCCGTCTGTTTTGTCGACATTCCGGTGTTCCAAACTATTTTGTGCGTAAACTCGAAACGAGCTAGTCGAACTCGACCTTAGCCGTTGTTTCGGAGGCATAATGGACCGCACTTCAGAAATTACGGAGACAACTCAAAAGTAGAAAACATTCAGACTCTCACTTCTTTAAGGCCCAAACGCTGTCTACTCTCTTCGTAAGACTCATTCACTCGACGATCATGTAGTTGATTTGCGCTGCGCGCTCGCCGACAGATATTTCGATGCGTCACACCTGGTATTTTTTTCCCAAGATATAAACCACGAACAGACATCAATGAAATGTTTGCTCACACCAAATTATTGCGAGATGACATCAATTCAATCTTTTCAACAGTCCGAAGATTTGATTATCACCATAACATACTGAAATATCGCCTTCAATTATATTCAAAAAATCTCAACGTTCAATGCGGAATTTATTGCTGTAGCTAATGAAAACACGTGACAACAGAACTGTCAAACCGATCGTCATACTTCTTATTGCTTTTATTGAGATTTTCTTACAAAAATAGCTTCCAAATTTCAGATTTTTCCTGTGGATTTTCCAAATATATATATATAAGGTAAATCTGTTGAGTCCTTCTCAAGTGATGATCTTTCATACATGTGGCAATTGATTTTTATTTATATAGATTAATTCAAAATATGGACTACGGTGTGGCTGCATTATTAATTCTGTGCTGAACTTGCTTTACTCAGAACTTACAGTTCACGTTCTATGTTCCTATTGGTAACCCTGAGGGCGCTGGTGTCATTGCCGCTGATCGATTCCGAACGCCGATGCTGTTACTTCCTGCGCTGGCTAATCTCAACCTTAGAGAAGCGAGAGTCACAATGTTTTCTACTTTTCCTTTGTCTCTATAATGGCGGTAGAATGACAAGTTTAACAAGGTGGGTAGGAAGAAGATTGGCAGTTCTTAACCTGCGGGCCCTGACCGAGGGTAATTTGCGGTGATGAGTGGTCGTAGGTAGTGGAAACTTTCTCTTGCTGGCTAACGGCATGCACAGATTCATTCCATCGAACGGAAAACAGGCTACAATTACAGTGATATTCTCGTTATCTGGCTGGTGGAAAGGACGCACAGAAAGTAGGGTTATTTCATCCAGTTGCTTTTCCCTGGCGTGCCACGGGGCGTGCTGTGTGTGATTGCTGAGAGTGCCTATCGCAAAGTAATTTACCTCAAAGTCTTCCCGCCACACTTATAATTATGCAGACTGTGCGCTGCATCTCATCCAAGCCTAAAGCAACACCATGGTCTTCATTAAAGTTGAATACAGTTCCTGCATAACAATATGTTTCATTTTCCTTTCCTTCAAGTTATATTTACGTGGAGAATGAAGGATATTTGAGATTAATTCTCCAAGAAAGAGTTAAAAAAGATGTTGATATTTAATAGTTTCATAGCGTTAAGGGATACAACAATTACTGGGATTGACTCAGGTCCCGGTCGGTGTTCAGGAATAAATGTGATGCGTTACACAAAAATGTTTATGCAAACAAGGTTTCGGCCGCTGCTTCTCTGTTTTGATTGTTGAATCAATTGGCGACATAGAACGCTGTTCAAGTGAGCTTCGTGAGGAATAACAAAAAGTCTGAGTGAGATTTCGAGTGATGGTGTCAGTGTTGTGTGTTTGTGTGTGTGTGTGTGTGTGAGTGTGTGTGTGTGTGTGTGTGTGTGTGCGTGTGTAGTAAGGAATAAGGAATAAGGTCTTCATTGATTTTATATCTATCAAAGACAAAAATCTGTTCCATTTTGCAGGAGCTACATTCTGCGAATTGTTAACGTCCTCAAAAATGACCTGTCAGAAAATTATCAAAAGATGAATAAATGTTATTACTGTTCTTTATTTGTTTTCTTGTAATTTATTAGGTTTCAAAGTAATAAACATCTAAGCCATACCCTATCGCTGCCACCATTTTATCTATTTTGTGCTTCTGTGACCATCTGCCATAATCTCCCTTCGTCATTTGTAACAAATCTTTTCTCCAGTAAATATTGTTTACTAGGAAGCCGTTGTGTCTCAATCAACAATCAAAAAATTTTAGCTCCTTCTTCTGAATGGTACTCTTTAGGATCCTCCCCTCTCACATTTCCTTTGAAACTTCTTTCTTGGACTTCCCGTTTGTACAGACGATCTTCGTTAATCTTTTCCGTAGCCACACCTCCTTCACCAGTAAACGATTGTTTTCTGGAATCCACACACAGTGTCTACTTTCTACAGCCACACAGGGGTACACCGCAGGTGACTGTCTTGACAACCTGCTTCTTCCTACACACGGTAAGCGACTTCATTACTTGTAGCAGACATCTCTTCGTAAAGACAAGATGTGCTGTTTCAATTCGTACTCTTTCCCTAACTTATTTCTTTATCGCCTCTTAATTAAGGCGGATAAAATACTAACTTTGAAGCCGGTATTCGCATTTTCTTTGTTTGTATCTGTAATAAGATGGTTTAGGTTATATCGATCTTAAGCTTATATTTTTTAGTTGTATATTTCTTTAATGTATGCTGCATATAAAATGTATCCTGGCAATGGCAAGGAAAGCATTTCTGAAGAAGAGAAATTTGTTAACATCGAGTATAGGTTTAAGTGTCAGGAAGTCGTTTCTGAAAGTATTTGTATGGAGTGTAGCCATGTATGGAAGTGAAACATGGACGATAACTAGTTTGGACAAGAAGAGAATAGAAGCTTTCGAAATGTGATGCTACAGAAGAACGCTGAAGATTAGATGGGTAGATCACATAACTAATGAGGAAGTATTGAACAGGACTGGGGAGAAGAGAAGTTTGTGGCACAACTTGACTAGAAGAAGGGATCAGTTGATAGGACATGTTCTGAGGCATCAAGGGATCACCAGTTTAGTGTTGTAGGGCAGCATGGAGGCCAAAAATCGTAGAGGGAGACCAAGAGATGAATACACTAAGCAGATTCAGAAGGATGTAGGTTGTAGTAGCTACTGGGAGATGAAGAAGCTTGCACAGGATAGAGTAGCGTGGAGAGCTGCATCAAACCAGTCTCAGGACTGAAGACCACAACATGCTGCATTTGTTATTATTGCCGCTATTATTCTGTCAGACAAGGCAAAATACTTGGAAGAACAGTTGAACAGATTGGGTAGTGTTTCCAAAAGAGGAGGATTTTTAAAATGACCTTCAGTTAATGTAAAACACGTATAATACAGCCTACTCGAGGTAAGCCAGGTGATGTTAAGGAGCTGGAATAGAGATGAGATGGTGAAAATAGAAGACATGTTTTACTATTTGAGTAGAACAATAACTAAATTGAGCGGATATAAAGTGTAGAACAGCAACAATAAAAAACTATTTTCTGAAAAAGAGAAGTATGGTAACAACAAATATTAATGTGTTAACAAGCCTTTTCTGAAAGTGTTTATCTCGATTGTAGCCTTCTATGGATGCCACCTGCGGACGAAAAAATGTCGACAGAAAGAGAACAGATGTTTTTTAATTACGATACTATAGGACAAGGTTGAAGATTTCATGGGTAAATCGGATGAATTATGCTGAGGTATAGAACAGAAGTGAGGAGAAAAGAAATTTGCGCCACAAATTGACAGAAGAATAAGAGCATTAGGTGGGTAGGCTGGATAACTAATGCAGCGGTGCTGAATCAAAGCGGGGACAAAAGAGAATTGCAGCAGTAAAAGTAAAATTAAAACAATTATCTGTGTCAGTGACTTTTAGTTTCTCCCGCGACGCGTTTCGAGAGCTTACAGCCTCATCTTCAGGTGGATCAGTTGATTATATTACATTTTTGCCTGGTGACTGTAACCAGTTGTCTTCATTTAAAAGATGTTCCGACAGCAATAACCCTCATGTTCCCCAATCTCTGTATTGTGTGTTGCTTCGTGTTTGTGTGCCGTCTAATGATAAAAATGTATATTATAACGAACCTCAGGGGTCTTTATTTTGGAATATCTTCGAAATAAAATTCAAAAGAGACTGCTGGCTACATCTAGCAGACAAAAATGTTACGTAATACATTGATGCACGTGAAGATGAGGATGTAAGCCCTCAAACCACGTCGTAGGAAAAAATAAATATGACTGACCCAAATAATTGTTTTAATATCACTCGTCATAAACAGCCCAACAAAGATGACATAAGATTATAGCACCAACTAACTAAAAGAAGGGTTGGTAGTACACATCCTGAAGCATTAAGAAGTAGAAATTGTCTAGTGCAGGGAAGTGGAGGGGGTGGTGGTGGTGGGGGTGGGGGTGCGGGGACATTGCAGAGGAAGATTAACGCTTGTCTACATTAAGCAGGTTGTGATAGTGGGAATCAAGGTTCGTAGTATATACACTTTCAGAATTGATAAAATCTCCAGTAACGTGCTGGTTTATTTCTAATTCACTCACCATGTCAGACAACGTTGTCCAACAGTGGTTATCACAATCTGCCAGGGGTAAGCCCTATACAATGCCCTTCTTGACACTGCTACAGGATACTTAATTTTTGTTTAGTTTGATCTACATCATGAGCTACTAATCACACCGCTGACTTTGTAAAGAATAGCTCAAAATAATCCAAGATTTGGCACTCAATATTTAAAATAATAACAGCTAATACGCCTTGTTCAGAGTAGTTCACAATTTTGAATACGGCGTGAGTGACTACATAAAGATTATAATTATGTTAAGAACGTATAAACACAACGATTTTCATACCATACCGAGTGAGGTGACACAGGTGTTAGCACACTGGGCTCGCATTCTGGAGGAAGACGGTTCAAACCCGCGTCCGGTCATCCTGATTGTTTTTCCGTGATTTCCCTAAATCGCTTCAGGCAAATGCCGGTATGGTTGATGTGAAAGGGCACACCGAATTCCTTCCCCATCCTTCTCTAATCCGGTGAGACCGATGACCTCGCTGTTTGTTCCCCTTCCCCGAATGAACCAACTAACCAATCAACCAACCATATATGTGCATATATACAGGATAAACATTAATAAAACTGTAGGGACGGATTTCTGACTGGAAATGGGGGAAACAAGGTCCCATGAACATATGTCTGGGAATGCATCGTTGCCACGGTAAGTGACGCTGACGAATGAAAGTTCCGTGTGTGTTGCACGCTGCGTGATTGACGCAGCGTGCTATAAGCAGCAGAATGGTCCAGTATTCATGTCGGGAACAAGCCGAGATGGTATTTGCGTACTTCCAAGCAGATGACAGCGCGACTATACCAAAACAAGTACGCTCACAGACATCAACCACATCAGACAGCATTTCAAGTCCTTTTTGGCCGTTTGTGTGATCATAGCTCTTTTCAGACAGACGAACATGTAGAGAGGTGATGGACTGTGCGTAACCAGATCTGGAGGACTGGGTTCTACAGGATACTGAGACGAACCCTAGTACAATCTGAGGCAAGCGACCCGTCAACTTGGTGTGAGCCAAAGTATGATTATGTGTGCCTGGATGATAGCCACTATTATCCCTATCACCTGATACGAGTGTAAGGATTATCAGCAGTGGATTTCCCTCTTCGGGAAGGATTTTATTGATGGTTTTTGCACCAGACCATCACGATTACCAGATTTCTGTCGTCAGTCCTGTTTACCGACAAGCAGCCTTTACCAGAACTGGTATCTTTAACCTGCATAATCGTCATGTGTGAGCTACAGACAGTCCTCAGAGAATGGTTGAGGCGTCTCATCAGCATCGGTTCAACCTCAGTGTGTGGGCAGGGATTCTTGGCGACCACATAGTTGGATCGGTTATTGTTCCACAACGTCTCGACGGAGAAACGGACTTCCTGTGGAATACTCTGTCTGGGCTGCTTGAGAATGTGTCTTTGGCAATACAACAGGTTATGTGGGTCCCGCGTGACGGAGCACTACCACACTTAGGCATTACAGTTCGCTGATACCTCAACACCTTCCCCGGCATCGGTCCCTAAGCCTACTCACTACTTAATCTAAATTAAACTAACTTATGCTAAGGACAACACACACACCCATGCCCAAGGGAGGACTCGAACCTCCGACTGGGGAGCCGCACGGACCGCCTCAGACCGCCTCAGACCGCGCTCACTGAAGAGGCATGAACTCAGCATTGAAATGAACAGAATTTGTGCACGTAATTCTGTTAAGATGAAAGGCACCATTTTCTTTAATAGAAGTTTCTAGTTTACCACTTTGTGTTTCTGATGCTTAAATCGCGTTGATACGTGAAGTGCCTGTCTTCTGTCACTCAGAATTTCTGACAACACTAAAGGCAACCACCAAGTAACAGCTATTTCAGAGATATCACGAACCTTCGTAATCTGTCTCTGCGTACTAAAGTGACTTGAATGGAGTAGTACTCTTTTTTTTTAAAAAAAAAAATCAGCTTTTTAAGCAAAATCTGATTTATCGATATTCTGGAAGACTTTTAGCGTTTAACCATTAGGTTTTAATAGTCCTCAAGTAATTCTCTCTCTCACTATAACTCAACATTCAGTTCTCGTTTCCTCTCAAAGCAATACAAGTATTTTTATTTTAGAGATCACTTAGTTATGTATCAATTCGGTAACAGAAGTTGACTTTTTAATAACTGAATACGAGAACCTTTCTTCCTTGAAATACTGCTTTAAGCATTAAAATTGGAATTATGCACGCTTGCTGTAATGTATTTTATTAGGTGCCTGTTCATCGTAAAATCGGTTATTCTCTTTTAATATAGAAGGAGTGGACTGGGATACAGTTTATCTTCGTTATTGGCATCACAGCAGCCACGGGGATTTCGGAGCGAATGCTTACGTGAGCAACATGTAGCTTCGATCCGATGGCATCTGGAAAGGCATCCAGCCACAGAATAAAAACGGAGTAATTTCCAAACGGGGTATTCCTCCAAACATATGGCACCATTTTGTAAGCTGGTCTGTTCTCGAATCGAAGCTCGTGAAGGTGCGTAAAACGCAGCACAGTGCGGGTTCTAGCGAAGCGCGGCGAGCAGCCTGCTCTTTGGCTTCTTGAGAATCTGGAGCACTTTTCACGTGTAACACCGCCTCGGTGGAGAAACTAGTTCTCATAACTCTGTTGCGACCTACTGGCAGTCTGTTCCGTTCCCAAGGACTCCAGGAAGGCAGGTATCTCAACGTGGGGCTCCATAGCGAAGCAGTCAGTGGTAGTGTATGAAGGGAAACTTTCGCATGCCCAGTGAAGATGGGCAGAAACGCGGGCAAGCATTTACGAAAAACTGACAGCGGTCTGCAGCGTTCCCCCGAAATACGGTGGAGGCGAAATGTTTTCGTTCCAGGTGAGTTCCACGTAATGAATACGGCAATTACGACTGCGCCCTTTTCCCTCGCCTGGCGTTTGTCTTGCTCCAGTTACAACAGCACATGTCACCGCCTTCGCCACGGCGGTGGGGACTTTCGCTCTCATTAGAACAACGAGAACTGCAAATAAGGTCTTTCGTAACGCTTTTTACTATCTGCATCTCCAAATGTAACAGCAGCTAGCTTTCTCGTTCGTGTCTTGTGACACAGAAGTGCGTTCTCAGCTAGGTACTGGTTTAGTACATCAGTAGCTATTATTTTTTAAGAACATTTCGCGGTTATTCCACATAAGTGAAACGCAGTTCTGCTAAGACGTATCATTCTTAACGGAGAGAAATCTTCAGACATGAAAGAAACTTCAAGTGTGCCCTAAGAGAGTTTTATAAGACCATTACTTTTCATAGTAAACATACAAGGTGTCAATTATTGAACTAAATGTTAAAACGACAATTAGTTACAAAATACAGCGTGCAGACACTGTATTCAACATGTAAACGTCTCTAAGATCGTCGGATTTAGGTTAAAAAAAAATGGCTCTGAGCACTATGGGACTTAACATCTGAGGTCATCAGTACCCTAGAACTTAAAACTACTTAAACCAACTAACGTAAGGGCATCACACACATCCATGCCCGAGGCAGTATTCGAACCTGCGACCGTAGCAGTCGCGCGGTTCCGGACTGAAGCGCCTAGAACCGCTCGGCCATCGCGGCCGGCTTCGGATTTAGGTTATGACATGTTCGATATGCCTGCCACCATTGACGTTGATGTGGCGCAGACGAATAGCGAAATTCCGCATGACCCGCTGAAGTGTCGGAACATCGATGCTGTCGATGACCTCCTGAATGGCTATTCTCAGCTCAGCAGTGGTTTTGGAATTATTGCTGTAGACCTTGTCTTTAATACAGCCTCAGAAAAAGGGGCCGCCTGGATTCAGATACGGAGAATATGGCGGCCAATCAAGGTCCATGCCAGTAGCCTCTCGCTACCCCAGAGCCAGTATGCGGACCCCAAAGTACTATTCTAGGACATCAAACACTCTGCTACTTCGATGGGATCGAGCTCTGTCTTTCATGAGCTTTCATCTTTTCGAAATCAGTGTCACTTTGGATAACGAAGATGAAATCATCTTCCCAAACCTTTACGTAACGTTCGGTAGCAACCGTGCCATCGAGGAATGTCGCACCGATTATTTCGTGAATGGACACTGCACACCATACTGTCGCCCGTTGAGGGTGAAGAGACTTCTCCATCGCGGAATGGATTCTCAGTTCCCAAAATGCACCAGTTTTGCTTATTGACGAATCCATCTAAATGAAAGTGGGCTTAGTCGCTAAACCAAACCCTACAGCGCAAACGAATTCCCATTTTGCCCCGCGGCCAACCGTTCAGTTTGAACGTCCTAATGCAAACCGTTCAGAAGTTATGACGATTTTATTTCATATAGTTTAACAATTGTCACCCTCTAAATGAGAAATGATGCAATTTACAAAACTGTGGCGACATTCAGGGAGACCTGCTGTGGATCGACATTTCTTGAAAGGATTAGCTGTTGACACTTGACAAAAGTAAATGTAACGTATTCTGCACAAATAAGAGGAAAGAATCATTATTGTATGATTACACGAATGCTGAACAATTGCTGTTGTTAAATATTTGGAAGTATGCATATGGTGGTATGTGAAGTAGAATGACGATGTGAATCTAATTGCAGGTAAGGCATACATTGGAAAAATCCCCAGGCAAATTAGACAGTCTATGAAGGAGGTAGCTTACAAAAGGCCGTCCGACCGATATTTGAACATTACTCGTCAGTGTGGAGTCCCGGCCGACGAAAGCTGTGCGACTAGGAGCCCTGACGTCTTGCAACACAGCATCACCATTTGGGAACAAACATTGTACCATGGGATGGACCTGATAAGCCAAAATGCTACCTTGAACACTAAGCATGGGGACTATGGATTACCACGATATGGCTACCCAAATCATCACCGAATCCTAAGCATGGTTCACTGTCAGGGCGTAAACTCGGCCAGAAGTTGGAAACAGTGTGCAAGAAGACTCATCCGACCAAATGATGGTTTCGCATTTCCTGTTCGCCCTGTAATTAGCTTCACTCGTGTTGTTTTTTTGCTGACAGGGTTCGTGAGTGCGGCATTCAGTTCTGCAGTGACTTTGCACATGTTGTCCTCTTCTTTTTGTCACAGTCCTCTTCGACGAACATCTGTCACGATCACTGAACACAGTTTCTTCGCGTTGCGTCTTGGTCGATGATGTTTTTCCGCTTTTCTTGGTCTTGAAACACCACACACCTCGGCTGTTTGCTTACGAAAGCACCCATAATTGGAGCATCAACAATTTGCCCTCTTCCGACTTCCCCTATCTGGCGTAATACGCTCTCAAGTATACAGAACGCTGTTCTAATCTCGACTGACACTTGCAGCGCATTGAGAACATTGCACAGGTGCCGTTGTCGGTCAATGCAATAGCGCAATCGGCAAGGCAGATAGCGTCAGCATTCATGTTCAAGCACGCATTTATCGCGGTGTTTCCATACTTCTGTACAACCCCCGTAACATCGATAGATCACATAGAGAAGATCCAAAGAAGAGCAGCGCGTTTCATCAGGTATGTTTAGTCTGCTCGAGAGAGCGTTACTGCGATGCTCGATAAAGCCTGGTGGCAGACGCTACAGCTGAGGTATTACGCATCATGGAGGTGTTTGCGATTTCCGAGAGCTTATGTTCCAAGAAGAGTTGGGGAACATACAGTTTTCTCCCAAGTGCGGGTCGTGATATTACCACGATGAGAAAATCAGAGAAACTGGACCCCAAGGGGAGGTTTGCCGACAATTGTTCTCCCCGCACGCCCTTTGCGAGTGGAACAGGTAAGGGAGGGAAATGATAAGTTGTTCCAGAAGTACCCTCCATCACCCGCTACAAAGTGGAGCGTGAAGTAGTGATGTACAGTGTTTGGTTGTCTTTGGCCACGAGCGGCACCTTGTAAGAGGTCCATAATTAAAGAATTTGTTGCTAGCGCAATCGAGCTGATGTAATTTCGATGTATTGCTCACGCACTGCCTGCGATATGTAAGCTAGAAGAGAATCTGAGACCAAAGAGCAGTATTGACTGCAGTAAGAACTGCGTAGCAGTAGCAGTTAGTTGTTGCTACCGAGCAGTCGTGTCTGGTGTATCGTGTTGGCTGGGCCGGTCGTGTCCACCGATGGCAGAGAATATGCTAATGCGAATAATGAAGTTTTTCTTTGTAGGTGATTATAATGATGAAGTGATGATGAATAATGAAGTTTTTCTTTGCAGATGATGATAATGATGAAGTTTATATATTTACTATTAGTTAAGAGATGCTATGTAGTTATTTAAGTATTTATTGCAGTTCCTTCTGACAGTATGTCTTATGTCGCATAGTATAATGATTGAATGTTTTGGAAAAGACAGCTAGAGTACATACATATTAAGTACACGTTTCATTACCTGTTAATTCGAAGTTCACTATTTTTCAGCATAATATGCATTTCTTCTTTCAGCTCAATAATCCATTTTGTATTTTTTCCAGGAGAAGCTTTTCGTGACATAATATGCTATAAGTAGTTAGTTATTAAACCTGTACTAATACTTGCATTTTTTACCCAGTTGTGTCTATCATTTATGCATGTGATCACATATAGTGTGCTTGTTTCATAACCTCGCTACAGCTAACTCATGACGAATGACGTTAATAATCCTTATTTCCACCAATAAGTCAAAAGCAAATATTTTCATGCTGCAGCAATTAATTATCGATCCCAGTGCAATGCATTGCTAAAAAAAGTTATTACGAATCCCAACTATTACCAGTATACAACTAAATAATGCTACCAGTTTAAGATATATTTTTAGTCCTAAAGATAATGCAAATTTTCTGTGTATTGATTCCATTATGTATATGTATTATTGGACTACCGACCTTGAGTAATAGTTCCAATGTCTTACATTTTAAATTTGTCTTATGTCACTTACATAATATCGTATATAAAGACCAGTAACTTGATGCTACACTCAATAACTCCTGTTTTAAATGATGACTTGTGAATAACACTGAATAATGTTTTGTAACTAGCCAATGAATGTCAGTAATTCAATAGCTCCTGTTTTAAATGATGACTTGTGTATAACACTGAATAATGTTTTGTAACACTATATGAATACTTTGTAAGTGGCCAATGAGTGCCAATACACTATATGAATACTTGTAACTAGCCAATGAATGTCAATAATTCAATAGCTCCTGTTTTAAATGATGACTTGTGAATAACACTGAATAATGTTTTGTAACACTATATGAATACTTTGTAACTGGCCAATGAATGCCACTGATTGACTTGTGAATAACACTGAATAATGTTTTGTAACACTATATGAATACTTTGTAACTGGCCAATGAATGCCACTGATTTAGTCAGATGAGTTATGAATAGTGTTTCATAATACTCAGTATTGTTCATATCGGTTGATACACTAGTGTAATTCTATGATGACTAGCATAAGACTTGATGTGTCCTTCACCTTCTGACCTAATTACTGCAATATCCGTTTATCCTGTCCATCCTCATGATCATGGAGCACTATATTGGTTTTTGCATTAATTCTACGTTGCTGTAAGAGTATGGATTCTACAAGAATATGGTATTCTACATTTTTTGCTACTACATTACGATACTGTGTGTACATTTTTTGCACTTGGAAACTGAATATGTTTTTGACCTAATGCGTTTTCTGTCATGCTATGCAGTATGCTTAATTATATCACTAGAAACAAGTTTTTATTTATTTTGACTATTCTAGATTTTTTGCTACTACATTATGATACTGTGTGTACATTTTAGCACTTGGAAACTATGTTTTTGACCTAATACGTTTTCTGTTATGCTATGCTGTATGCTTAATTATATTGCTAGAAACAAGTTTTTATTTAATGGGTTACTGAATTAAATGCAAGATATTAATCCATATTCATCATTTTTCGGAAAGCAAAACCGTGTAAAAGAAATTAATTAAACAACCACAGTGGTTTACTGTGAAATGGAAATTTTACCATCAAAATGAAGGAAAGAAAATGCAATATCTTGTCATGAAGCGTAAATGGATCAGAATTAACAAGCATTAACCAGAATATACTATACACATTGTATGATAGCAGTCTTGACTAATTATTTTTCTTTCAGAATACGAGACGATTATTGAAGGCTGTCAGACAGAACTACACATGTTAATTTTAGTGATGAAATATGCTAGAAGTAAGAAACTCTATACTATATGAAGTAATGAATGATAATGAATAGTTGTATGAAGTAAATGGTAATATGAATGTGCATAATGAAGTGTCTATTTTTTGAAAATGATAATAAATGATGATGAATAGTTATATGAAGAAAATGCAAATGTGAATAATGAAGTTTTTCTTTTCAGGTGATGATAGTGATGAAGTTATGATAATATGACTAATGAAGTTTTTCTTTGCAGATGATGATAATATTTACTGTTAGTTAAGAAATGCTATGTAGTTATTTAAGTATTTGTTGCAGTTCCTTTTGACAGTATGTCTTATGTCGCATAGTATAATGACTGAGTGTTTTGGGAAAGACAGCTAGAGTACATGCATATTAAGTACACGTTTCATTACCTGTTAATTCGAAGTTCACTAATTTGCAGCATAACATGCATTTCTTCTTTCAGCTCAATAATCCACTTTGTATTTTTTCCAGGAGAAGCTTTTCATGATACTTACTAAACCTGTTACTTATTAAACCTGTTCTAGTACTTGCATTATTTTACCCAGTTGTGTCTATCATTTATGAATGTGATCACATATACTGTACTTGTTTCATAACCTTGCTACAGCTGACTCATGACGAATGACGTTAATAATCCTTATTTCCAGCAATAAGTCAAAAGCAAATATTTTCATGCCCCAGCAATTAATTATCGATCCCAGTGTAATGCATTGCCAAAAAAAAAAAATTACGAGTCCCAACTATTACCAGTATACAACTAAATAATGCTACCAGTTTAAGATATATTTTTAGTCCTAAAGATAATGCAAATTTTCTGTGTATTGATTCTATTATGTCTATGTATTATTGGACTACCGACCTTGAGTAATAGTTCCGATGTCTTACATTTTAAATATGTTTTATGTCACTTACATGATATCATATATAAACTCCAGTAGCTTGATGCTATACTCAATAACTCCTGTTTAAATGATGACTTGTGAATAACACTGAATAATGTTTTGTAACACTCTATGAATACTTTGTAACTGGCCAATGAATGCCACTGATTTAGTCAGATGAGTTATGAATAGTGTTTCGTAATACTCAATATTGTTCATATCGGTTGATACACTAGTGTAATTCTATGATGAATAGCATAAGACTTAATGTGTCCTTCACCTTCTGACCTAATTACTGCAATATCCGTTTATCCTGTCCATCCTCATGATCATGGAGCACTATATTGGTTTTTGCATTAATTCTACGTTGCTGTAAGAGTATGGATTCTACAGGAATATGGTGTTGACATATCAAGCTGTCCACCACCTTGAACGATGGAGATGTTATAATGGTCCCACTGTTTGGTGCACCTAATGTACTACCAAAATGATAACATTGAATATTAATACAACATTTCAGTGTCTAGGCTACACTGATAAATACTTCAGGGAAGAGAACTTCAGATTGTCTCACTTGGTGTTGTGCTTCTGTAGAAAGATTTGGACTTTCAGTGCAGCTACGTGCAACCTACTGTGCTACAACCATGATGCAATCCTTCCCATTCCTTTCCTAGTTCCTGTAAAATAGTAAAGGCTTATACAGTGCATTTAAATTCTTGTAAAATGATAGAACCTTTTACTGTGCGTGTGCACTCTAATTTGTTAATATATTTTGTACTCATTGCGTATATACTTTGTCATTTCTGAATATGTTTTGTACTCAGTGCGTGTGCACTCTATTTTGTTAATATATTTTGTACTCATTGCGTATATACTTTGTCATTTCTGAATATGTTTTGTACTCAGTGCGTGTGCACTCTATTTTGTTAATATATATTGTACTCACTGCGTATATACTTTGTCATTTCTGAAAATGATGTATATACTCTGTGATTGTAGCCTTAGTAAACTAAATAGATTATAGAAAAATTTGTTGCTCATGGCAAGTCCAATTGACTCACCATCGCTGCCAAATTTTTGCCCCCCAGTGGAGGGTTATGTAAGAGGTCCATAATTAAAGAATTTGTTGCTAGCGCAATCGAGCTGATGTAATTTCGATGTATTGTTCACGCGCTGCCTGCGATATGTAAGCTAGAAGAGAATCTGAGACCAATGAGCAGTATTGACTGCAGTAAGAACTGCGTAGCAGTAGCGGTTAGTTGTTGCTACCGAGCAGTCGTGTCTGGTGTATCGTGTTGGCTGGGCCGGTCGTGTGCAACGATGGCAGAGCCTGAGCGTTGTAGGATAAGGTAAAAGCAGCCTCGCGCATATGTAGTATTGTTAATCAAGTCCCATGTAAATGTTTAAAAAAAAGAAGATCTGTTAATAATAATCTTTCTCATAAAAAGTAACTTTTGACATTAATCTCAATTCAAACAATTCAATAATTTCTCCAATCCTTGGCCATCCCGATAATTGAAAAGAAAAATCAGTTCTTCCCTTTTATATAAGACAAATCCATCGGCCAGCATTGCACTTAGCTGCGCCAGGAAAAATTTGTTATAGGAGCAGATATATACGCGTTATCCGGCGACCTAATTAAGGTAAGATTTTTCAGCTTATTCAGAATGATGTATCAGGCCCATGACGCAGCATTGCTGACGTCCAAGATTTACCAGGTTAACTTGACTGTCAATTATTGAAAGGTTATAGGTTTGTCACATTGTATTATATTTTCACTGTTGGGTAGTTACGCTAAATGAGAGCATTATTCATATTATTATTATTTTATATTTTGTGGGGAGGTTACAACCTGTGTAATGTCCTGAATATGTTACTCGTGGTCTGAACAGCGTCCTGTTTAGATGTGAGTGCAGTATGTCGCAGATAACTAAATTCGAACATGGGTAAACTGTTGGTGCTCGACCAAGTGAGTCGTAGTGTTTGGTGTCACAAGAGGAGCCGTATCGAATATTTATACCGCATATAGAGAATGAAAAGAACGCCCTCCGCTAAAGCACAATGCTGACGGAAGCGTGTTGATTGATAGACGGTCATTTAAGAGAATTGTGACGAAAAATAAAGAGGATGACAACTACAAATGTCACTGCAGAGCGGAATGTCGCTAGCGTGAACTCTGTCAGCACCAAAGCAACATGGAGGGAGCTCCACAAGCGGGGAACTGCAGGGCGAGCTATAATTCCAAACCCACTCATCAGTAATGCAAACACCCGTAACGGGAAAATGTGGTGCCGAAGCCATAAACCAAGGACTATGCAGCAATGAAAGAACGTGATCTTATCGGATAAGTCTTGTTTGAAACTGTTTCCAACTTCTGGCCCAGTTCACGTCCCAAGAAAGAAGCGTGGCGGGGAGTACGGTGATGACCTGGGCAGCCATATCGTGGTATTCCATGGGCCCCATGGTTACTTAGCAAGATCGTATTACTGCTAAGAATTATGTAACCATTTTGCCTAATCAGGTCCATCACAGCGTGCAATATTTGTCTCCCATTGATGACGCTGTGTTGCAGGACGACATGGCTCCTTTTCACACAGCTCGCATCGTCCAGGGCTGATTTTATAAGCATGAGTATGAATTTTCACACCTCCCCTAGTTACCACAGTCTCCAGATCTCAATATTATTGAGCCTATGTGGTCTTCCCTCGAGAGAGGGGTGCATTATCGCTATTCACCTCCATCATCGTTACCTGAAATTGCCACTATTTTTCAGGAGAAATGGTACGCGACTCCCTTGAAAACCATGAAGGATGTGTTTATCTATTCCGAAACAACTAGAAGCTGTTTTGAATGCCAAAAGTTTACCTGCACCGTATTGGGCATGGTAATGTTTCTGATATTTCCATATTTCTGTCCATCCCCTGTAAATGACGTTGTAAAACAGGTGGAAGACTTCCGCCTATTGGTAGGTCACTGGGAACAGTACTCAGTCTTCATAGGAGATTGATAACAAAACAGCCGTGCTACTGATCTCAGCATATTGTTCAAGTGCATGAGACCGATTTCAAGTAGGACTAAAAGGGAGACTGAATGTATATTTGTTTCTTCACGGGAGAGCACCAAGTAAATGCTGGAAAACTGAATTTGTAGACGCTTGTAGAAAGACGCGATCTATTCCACGAAAGGCTGCTTACGTATATTCAGCAACCAGTATCAACTGATGCACCTGGGAATATAGAAGAGCGCCTTACAAGATTAATTACAGTGTGTACAGAGTAATTTTGGTATTCAGTCTTCTCCATTTGCGGATGGAACAGGAAGAAGTCATAATGGATGGAACAATTGAAAGTATCCTTCGCCCTGCACTTCAAAGTCGTTTGCAAAGTATGGATTCAGATACACATTACCGGTCAAAAGTTTTCGATCAATATCACAACTATGGATTGATGGTTAAAACAGTGATTTGGTGTCGAATATCCACAACAACAATGACGTGCCTTTACCTCAGGCGATTCCATCCGAATAGGCCTCATCCCTTCAGCTGTCTGTGTAGCAACCAGTTCGCTTTGGTTTACAGTATAATGTGTGCATCTAGCAGTGTGATTGTATACCTGATGAGATTCATACGATATTACTTCCTAATGGGATTGAAGCAGGAGATTGGGACTGAAGAACGTACTGTAATTGTAGCTCTGCATCAAGAAGGCTATTCTAGTAGGGCAATAGCAACAGAAGTTGGCGCAGCCCAATCTACACTGGTGTACACATTGCAGCGGTTCAAGCAAAGTGGTACCAACACAAGCGTTTCGCTATCTGGAAGACCCCGACTAACATCGCACATATAAGAACACTTCATATGTGTATAGAGTAAACGCCAGAGGCCCCGAACTGCAGCTCCAGTCTCTGTCTCAACAGTGCAACGCCGTTTTCACGAACAAGGATTAAAGGGGTGCGTAGCGGAAAAAAACCCTTATTAGGTGAAAAGATAGCGATGTACCCAACGACACAAAAACTGAAACGTGTAGCAGTGGTCCAAGGTATTTTTCGAGGATGAATCTAAGTTTTAAGTATTTGGGAGGCATAGTCGAATCTTTGTTCGACGAGTTCGTGGGGAACGTATGAAGAGTCAGTGTGTGGAGGCAATGGTGAACCACGGTGCAGGGTCGGTCATGATTTGGGGATGTTTTGCAAATGATAAATTCAGTGATCCAGTGAGAAGTAATGGAACATCACAGAAGGAAAGATAGCACAGGACAGTGATCAACAATGCAGTTCCTTCTAGCAAGAGGGTGGGTTTACTCTGCATCAGGACAATGATCCTATTCATGCTTCCAAATTATGCAAAGGGTTGTTGTTGTTGTTGTGGTCTTCAGTCCTGAGATTGGTTTGATGCAGCTCTCCATGCTAATCTATCCTGTGCAAGCTCCTTCATCTCTCAGTACCTACTGCAACCTACATCCTTCGGCAGAGGGTATCCAGTAGAAAAGAGGAATGTGGGGAACTGAAGAATATGATTCGCACACATCAGTCACCTGACTTAAATCCCATTGAATTGTTATCGAATGAAGTTGACAAGGGGGGGGGGGGGTCATCTGGTGCTGACGAATTAAGAAATACGAGTAATTAACAGAAGTGTTGGGTTGCAATACCCAAAAACGTTACAAAATCTTATCTCCAGAATGCCAACAGTTTGTGCAGATGTTCCGAGAAGAAAGAGTGGAAACAATGAAGAGGCTATAATCTAAACCATACTGTACTGCACTTAATAACACAGAGACAAAATTTATTTTGTTGATCTATTTCATTTGTACGATGTGTTTGCACATTAGAATGAAGTATATACTTTTTGTCATGGATGATCGTAAACTTTTGACCGGTAGTGTAGATGCAGACAGCTACTCGGCTGTGGATGGTCTGGAGGGAGAAAAGACGACAGCGTGGCTGCTCAATCGTTGAATCGACATCAGTGACAAATGGAATTAATCCTTTATTGCCTTAGTCCTCAGCTTCGATAAAGCTAATTAAGTGACAAATCCAATTACTTGGCCAGTCAGCATTGTTTGCCGATCAAAGCAGAAAAGAGGGTCAGGGGAGGGGTGGGGGGAAGTTGGAGGTCGTGGAGGGGCGGAGCTTTTAGCTTCTTTGTAACGACTGATTGCCTCTAATCTTTACTGACCGGATTGGCGTTTCATTTCAACTACTATGGCTTTTTTTTGCGACTGCGAGCTGGGTGACAAAGCTAAAAGGTCATGGCATGAGCACTACAAACATGGAGAGAGAACAAAGACAGAGAGAGAGAGAGAGAGAGAGACAGTGCTCTGAAGCAATAGTCGTACGAGCTACAGGGACGCCCTCCCGATCTCCCTCTCGCTCTGTGTGTGTGTACATGTGTCTGTGTTTCACTGGACACTGCAAAGCTGCTGTTAATGTGTCACACTGTGCGGAATTATCGCACCGGAGACAGGGAGATCATACTCCACATGCAAGACGCAACAATGAGGTTAGCGATACATGGCCTCCACTTCACAGAATGGAAAATTTTGAATGTTTTTACCAGCTTCTTCTCATAAGGGAGGATACTGGACGAGACACGATTCGTTGTCGAGACGTAATTTCATTTCATATGATTGGTCAGTTCCTTGTTACATGTACGGTTAGTGTAACCTACCCGATTCTAATCTGGACGTCTGCTAGGTTTGGAATCGACTATCTGTTTGTTTACGTATGCGCAACTCTTCCCTTTCCCACTCTGTGCACTGTGCCATACCGAAGCTTTTCCTCTCTGCAGACAGGATGACAGAGGTACATTTAGCCAGTTGCATCAGCGCCTTAGAGAAACTACAAGTTTCGCACACCATTTACGAAAAGGTCAGCCCTGATCCATAACACCCGATGTTGAGAAAGAGTTACGCATTGAACACGGAAATCCGAGTGCTTCAACGGAGCATTGCTACCCGAGAGCGTATCTTGAGCCATAGCAATGTGTGGCGGATTTTACATCGACAAGCACTCTATCCATATCATCTGCAGCGAGTACAAACTCTCAACACTGCAGACTTCCCGCCTAGAGAGAATTTCTGCCAAAGGGTGCAACAATGTACTATGAATTCATTGTTTGTAAGCAGTATTCTGTTCAAGGATGAGGCTGGATTTACCCATGACGGTATTATTAACTACCATAACTGTCACATTTGGGCCGACGTTAATCCCAGTGCAACACTCATGTCACAACATCAGCAGCTTTATTTGTTGAACCTTTTGGGTAAGACTGCTTGGTGCCCGCATAATTGGACCCCACACTGCCAATCACAGAGACTAACCGGACAGCAGTACATGCGGTTTCTGCGGACTGTACTTTCAGATGCACATGATGATGCCCCAGTGAACCAACGCCTGAGCATGTGGTTCATGCAGGATGGTGCTCCAGCACAGTTTCATTTATGAGTGCACCAGCTCTAACTCGGACGTATGTTCTACATTGGCTAACTGGAGGAGGGCCTATGCCATGGCCTCGAAGGTCCCCGGATTTTAATCCCTTGGATTTCTGTGTGGGGGGTCATGTCAAAAGCCTGGTCTACGCTACCGAGGTCAACTCTCTCGAGGAATTACTCTTGTCGATTGAAGCAGCCTTCCAGCATTTGCGGTTTTCCCAGGACTGCCTGAGAGGATTCGCAACTTATTCCAGAGACGAGTTAATTGTTGCATTCAGAAGCATGGACGACATTTCGAACACCTGATTTAACGTTTAGAGTTGTTAACGTAACAACCGCACATTTACTTTCTTTATTAACTTTACCCCTTTTCAGAATTAATTTCCACCAATTTCATTTACATTTTTCCTTTCATTTAGATGTAACCCTTTCCTCCCTCTTTACCGACAGATTAACTTCGGTGACGATTGCTTTTCCCAAATTTCCATTAGGTACACGCGGTATAATTTTTCACTGTCATTAAGGTCGATAAGTGAGGGGGAGGTTACACGTGTTCATAGACACTCTTGAACCGCAACAGAAAATGTGTTGTGTCTCGACAACGGTTGATGTGTGGGCCCATGTTTATTGGAGCTTTTTAATACTTTTGACCTGCACTTTCCATGTGTGACTTATTGACCATCACTTCTGAAACACCGTGTATAAAGCATGCAATTTCGAATAAAAGGTACTGATATGTATTACATTGATTAATTATTCCAATCTAATGGTCTTTATATTATGATTTTGTATTGCTTTCGAGACAGCTTTTGAAACAACAGTTGCGGAACAATGGGCATTTAACAAACGAACTGCCCTTCAAGACAAACCTCCTTCCTTTCAAGGTTTGGAAGTCTGGGGAAAGGTATCGTTGTTGAGCCTCAGCGAACACTTCTTCGTCGACAAAATATTGACGACAGGTGTGTACTTAGCCATGTGCGACGCTACCATAACAATGAAAACGTCACATAGCACTGCTGGCTGGGATACCCCACCAAGTAGGTTCATCTGTCTGTCGGGAAGAGTGTTCTTTCTCCATGCACACTGGCCCCCTTCCTTGTGGATATGTAAGAGGTATGTTGTATGTGTATGTGTAAAGTGTAGCTGAGTGTAGTGGATGCATGTATATAGTAGTACTACATTTCTGCTGTATAATGACAGTGATTATGAGAGAAGGGAGAGGGTGAAACCCGGTGCTGGCACATAATATAGTCCTCTCAAATTACACCAAGGGGGCCATCTAGCTCAACATCCTCATCTCATGCACAGATCACCATCACCTGTGTCACATGCCCTCACTTCGTGAGACACTGTGGAAAGGCATGGAATTTAATACAGACCATCGATGCAAAGACTGTTGATCAGGAACTTCACGCACCCACCTCTCACCACATTGCCGATGAAATACTAGCAGTGACAATTTCATCCACCACAAGGATTCGAACTGGCTTGTCTCCAAGTTGAGTCATACCACACAGGTGTACGTTAGTGTTCTCGGCTATGGAGGTGTGTCAATCAGGTGGATGAAAGGGAAATTTTGCGAGGATTACTTTTCAGGAGAAACCTCATATCGTTCAGATGTTGGAAACCTTGGGTCCAGTACCGTGGATGGACCTTAGTGGCCTGTGTTCATCGACTAAATAGTGATGCGGATGTTTAACTATACAGGGTGTCCGTAGAATAATGTGCCCGTTATAAAATTTAATAATATCAACTATAAAGGTTGTAGAGTATTGGTTCAAGGTCACAATTAATGAGTAACTCAAACAGTTTTAGGTAAGTGCATGCGGGAGCGCAGCGCCACGTGCACCACGTACACACAATGGCGACTCCTGATTATAAAGCGTTTTGTGTTTTGCAGTTTGCTAAGAGTTAATCTGTAACTTCAATTCAATGTAGATTTCGCTTTAAGTTTATTTATGATCCTAAACTTAGCAAAAATACCCGCCGATGGTATAATCACTTCGAATCGACTGGATGTGCATGTAAAGGGAAAAGCACAGAACAACCAAAAGTGTCTGACGAAGATATTAATAGTATCAGAGCATCTTACCTTAACGGTCATAACACATAGGTGCAGAAAACAAGTCTTGAACGTCACTTGGCAAAGACGACAGTTTGGAAGGTTTTAAGAAAACTTTTACTCATGTATAGATGGCTGTTGCAACTGGTACATGCTTTACAGCCAGATGACTACAGTGTATTTTACAACTTTTCAAGTGAAGTGTGACAGCAGGAAGGTAACTTGCTTGATCGCGTGATATTCAATGATGAGTCAACTTTTCATCTAAGTGGAAATGTCATGTCTGGGATCAGAACATCCTTGTGAAATTGTCAATATCAAAGACACCCCCCAAAATTATACTTTTCCTGCACTGTGTCTCGACGGACTATTTGTCTTTTCGCTGAAGCTGTCGTAACATGTGTAGTTTATTTGGATGTGTTGCAAGAATGACTCTTTCCCTAATTAGAAGGCGAACCTGAAAAGGATATTTGGCAAAATAAAATAGAGCTTCTCCTGATTGGCACCTGTTTGTACAACAGTGGCTGAACTACCAAATCCCTCACCGTAGGACTGGTTGTAGTGGTCAATGTGACAGAGCTGTTTCCCGTTGACTCCACGTTAACCTGAGCTCAAGCCACACATTTGTTTCCTTTGGGGCTTTATAAAAGCTCGTGTCTACGTTTCGCCACTATCTAATGATTTGCCGGAGTCCAGACACAGAACTGAAGAGGCTATTGCTTCAATTACTCCGGACTTGTTAACGAAAGCAGTGGAAGGAATTGGATTATAGTTTAATTGTCTGCCGTATAACTAAAGATGCACTGACTGAAAATTGTAAGAAAAACTGTGTTAGTGTTACAATATACCATCGAAAGGGGGACGTATTATGGACACAGTGTACATGTTCCATGTTGCTGCCAGTTAACGGGACGATCGTGATCAGTTTTCAAGATGAATTTCCTTAGGGTCAAAAGTTGGATTTATAATTATACACCGAGCCTTGGCATTAATGACCACATATCCATATATAAAATCATGGCATCAGACCTATGATTAAACTGTTCGACTTTCCAGCTAGTCAGCTGGACGACAAGAAGTTTAATCAGGGTTAGCCTGCCGTGACGAAACTTGTTATGATTTCACACGCAGCATGTCGAAAACACAGGAATACAATGTCTTTTTGGAGTATTCTCACCCTTCATGTTTCTCCTCTCGCTAGACATTTTCCCACGATGTAAGCCTAAATGAAGACGCATAGGATGAAATCTAGCATACCGAACAGGAACTAAAGTGATTTCTGTTTATAAGCTCGTCGACAAATTATGTATAATTACCTGGAAGTAGCAAGGGTGGCTCTTAAGTGAACACTGATATTTCCGTTTTGGGTAGAGTTACTTAAGTTTCTAGAGGCTTCCACCGCAAAAATAACGCTGCATAGCTTTGTTCAAATGTGTGTGCATTCACACTTTCACTAGCGAAAAGAGCGCCTCTTCTACCCACGATGTTTAAGAGCAAATCGAATTATTTACCATTTGTAGCAATTAGAACTAAGACCGTTTTGATACGGAAAAACAATAGCTCGCTGTTGTTACATGGATAACTGACAGTGAAGACGTAAATATCGTGGCATTGTTTCTTCCATTATTAAAAAAATTGCAAGTCTCCTAATATACAGCCGTGCAAAACACGCCACACCATATCTAATACTTTTCATATGATGGACTCTTTATTTTTCCTGTTTTTGGATCATCATCCGATAAACTTCGACCTCAGATTTAAGTCCCATAGTGCTTAGAGCCATTTGAACTATTTGATCAGGCGTTGCCTTTCAGTCAACTTCTGCATGCTAAATATGCCGTTGATATCCCTAGTTTTTCAAAAAACAACTATAATGTTCATCGGGCCGGAAGAATAGGTGACTGGTTTTCTGAACACTCCCCCATCCTATACATCTCAACTGACTTGAACACCACTGAAAATACATGGAACATTTTGAGACAGCAGTTTAAACATCACACTGGCGTCCCCGTAATTTGGTGGAATGGCGCTATCGAATGTCCGCCAGTAGCTTAACCTGTATGCACCATACCTTCACAACCTTGTGGACTCACTTCCTAACCGAATCCAGGTGGTTAACAAGTCCTGGGGCGGAATTCTACTGTCATGCACACTTACCAGCTAGAAAATTATGACCACCGAGCTATTATGTATATAAACCTGTCCAGGCGATAGCAGCGTCACCTGACAAGGAATGACTGCCAGTCAGACACACATGGTGCATGTAGTGTTAGTGAGCGTGCTGTCCGTGTGAAATGAGGGAAGCGCGCCATGTATCTGAGTTTGACCGATGGCGGACTGTAATGGCCCGGAGACTCGGCACGAGCATTTCGGAAACTGCACGACTTGTCGGGTGTTCGAGGAGGGCTGTGGTGATTGTCTTTAATGCGTAACAATACCGAGGTGAAACCACACCCAGACGTCGTGAAGTTGGGCGGCTACCCGTCATTATACAGGGTGTTACAAAAACGTACGGCCAAACTTTCAGGAAACATTCCTCACACACAAATAAAGAAAAGATGTTATGTGGTCATGTGTCCGGAAACGCTTAATTTCCATGTTAGAGCTCATTTTAGTTTCGTCAGTATGTACTGTACTTCCTCGATTCCCCGGCAGTTGGCCCAATTGAAGGAAGGTAATGTTGACTTCGGTGCTTGTGTTGACATGCGACTCGTTGCTCTACAGTACTAGCATCAAGCACATCAGTACGTAGCATCAACAGGTTAGTGTTAATCACGAACGTGATTTGCAGTCAGTGCAATATTTACAAATGCGGAGTTGGCAGATACCCATTTCATGTATGGATTAGCACGGGGCAATAGCCGTGGCGCGGTACGTTTGTATCGAGACAGATTTCCAGAACGAAGGTGTCCCGACAGGAAGACGTTCGAAGCAATTGATCGGCGTCTTACGGAGTAAGGAACATTCCAGCCTATGACTTGCAACTGGGGAAGACCTAGAACGACAAGGACACTTGCAATGGACGAGGCAATTCATCGTGCAGTTGACGATAACCCTAATGTCAGCGTCAGAGAAGTTGCTGCTGTACAAGGTAACGACCACGTCACTGTATGGAGAGTGCTACGGGAGAACCAGTTGTTTCCGTACCATGTACAGCGTGCGCAGGCACTATCAGCAGCTGATTGCCCTCCACGGGTACACTTCTGCGAATGGTTAATCCAACAATGTGTCAATCCTCATTTCAATGCAGATGTTCTCATTACGGATGAGACTTCATTCCAAAGTGATCAAATTGCAAATTATCACAATCAACATGTGTGGGCTGACGAGAATCCGCACGCAACTGAGCAATCACGTCATCAACACAGATTTTCTGTGAACGTTTGGGCAGGCATTGTTGTTGATGCCTTGATTGGGCCCCATGTTCTTCCACCAATGCTCAATGGAGCACGCAATCATGATTTCATACGGGATACTCTACCTGTGCTCCTAGAACATGTGCCTTTACAAGTACGACACAACATGTGATTCATGCACTATGGAGGTCCTGCACATTTCAGCCGAAGTGTTCATATGCTTCTCAACAACAGATTCGGTGACCGATGGATTGCTAGAGGCGGACCAATTCCATGGCCTCCAAGCTCTCCTTACCTCAACCCTCTTGTCTTTCATTTATAGGGGCATTTGAAAGCTCTTGTCTACGCAACCCCAGTACCAAATGTAGAGGCTCTTCGTGCTCGTATTGTGGACGGCTGTGATACAATACGCCATTCTCCAGGGCTGCATCAGCGCATCAGGGATTCAATGCGACGGAGGGTGGATGTATGTATCCTCACTAACGGAGGACATCTTGAACATTTCATGTAACAAAGTGTTTGAAGTCATGCTGGTAGGTTCTGTTGCTGTGTGTTTCCATTCCATGATTAATGTGATTTGAAGAGAAGTAATAAAATGAGCTCTAACATGGAAAGTAAACCTTTCGGACAAATGTCCACATAACATATTTTCTTTCTTTGTGTGTGAGGAATATTTCCTGAAAGTTTGGCAGTACCTTTTTGTAACACCCTGTAGATGTCGGATATCGTAGGCTGGGCAGACTGGTAAACAGACGGAATTAACATAAGACTTTAACGCTTGGGAAAGCACAAGTGTGTCTAGACACACAGCGCGCCGAACACTGTAACGATGGGCCCCCACAACCGTTGACCCATGCATGTGCCAATGTTAACACCACAACATCGGCAACTACGACTGAAATGGGCACCTGATCATCGGCACTGGACGTTGGCGCAGTGGCGGAGCATTGCGTGGTATGAAGACTCCCGATACCTTCTTCACCATACCAATGAGAGGGCGCGAATCCGTCGTCTTCCAGGGGAACAGCTCCTGGCAGCTGTAGCGGTGATGGAGACAAGCTGGAGGCGGCTCCATTATGTTCTGGGGAACAATCACGTGGGCATCCATGGGACCAATGGAGCTCGCGCAAGGCACCATGACGGCCAAGGAATATCATACACTAGTTGCGTATTATGTACATCCGTTGATGACGAACTTGTTTCTCGTTGGCAGTGGCATTTTTCAACAAGGTAATGCGCCATGTCACAAGGCCAGGGCAACCCTCCCGCGTGCGCATATTGTGCCACAGGTTGGGCGGACACAGTGGCGAGTTCCAGTCGATTTACTGCTCCCCACTAGCCAGATGTCAAACTCATCGAACACGTCTGGTATCTGATTGAACGTCAGAGATCCCGGAATTTATAGAAATTAGGAGACTTGGTTGTGCAAATGTAGTGCCAACTCCCTCCAGCGACCTACCAAGAGCTCATTGCTTCCACGCCACGGTGCGTCGTCGTTGTTATCCGTGCCAAAGGTGGACATACCATCTATTAGGTAGGTGGTCATGGTGTTCTACCTGATGAGTGCATACACAATATTCCTATGTTATAGACATCGTTCTGTATATTTGACCTCTGTATCAGGCGCCACTCATTATGGGCTATATACCCGAATATCGGTCTGGCAGTTGTACACGTATTTGCATGCAACATTAGTGTACAGTAAGGCGTCTTTTAACAAATACTGACGAGCTGAGAGCACGAAGCACACAAGACACCTACTCTGTAGTCGTTAGAAGTTCACTTGGGTCCACCAGCGAGGAATCGTAATCAACAAAACTCCGACGTCCTCTAATGGTACATTCACGCAACCCTCCCGCGTGCGGATATTGTGCCACATTTGAGGGAACTCGGCGCGGGAAGTTAGTGCGCGGCTCGCGGGACCCCACGAGAAAACCACCGAGGCTTTTCCCGCTCGGTGAATCACCAGTGGTGGGGCACCAGGTGGTAAAATGACGAGGGTGGAGTTGTGGTCATTGTTCCACGAGCCGGCCGCTTGCGTGTGTCATTCCGACAGTCTAAACAGCGCGGCCCCACTCGCGTGCCGTGATTCACTCTTCAGAATGCCTCTCCACGCCACCGCCGCGTAGCTCGCCTCGCTTCCTTCCTACGTGACAGCGCTATCAAAAGGCTGGCCCAACAGCGCCTGAACAGCGGATGCGTCACAGTTTGAGTCTCAACCTCAGACACAAATAAACTGCAACACAATGTTGCTTCTGGTCTGTTTTGAGGTCAACAAGGATGGCGACAACATTCCTGGAGAGCTACGTACTTACCCGGTGTTCCTAAAAGTTTCGTTGTCGCTGCATTCTGCAGGCACTATTACAGATTGTATTTACGCCGGCACGTTCTACTTGTAGAGGAGAACTTCGAATTTTGTGCAAGGTGTATTTCGAGAGGACGGCATCAGAGCAGAACAAAAGTCACGTCTTGAGGTTCAGCGAGAAATGGCTGAACACTGAACACGAATTGAATAGGTGCGAGTTCATTTCCCTGTAGGGTGTCCAGATATAGATTTCTACTAGTAACGCGCCCTCCCTGCATCTCCCCAACCTCTTCTTCCCCCCCCCCCCCCCCCGATCCTTTTAATAATAAACTCCCATGTATAGAACAGCTTCAGACGTCGAATTTATTTACAAGTGTCTTAATGTGATAAGCGTTCGATTTCAAGCATGTAAAACTTTTGTGGTTCAAGAACAATAGCCATAATTACATTGGTTTTGTTAGACGTGGATTATTCGTTCATAGTCTAACGAAGATTTAGGCGCTTAGTAAGTTTTAAGGAAAGCCAGTTTTTCACAATTCTCAATGTTTATGACCTCACATCTCCAGAATTAAATGTCGTACAATGGATAGTGGATACTGTCTGCAAAATGTGTCGCGAATAGAGTTAGCAGTAAAGAAGCAGTAAAACAAAAGGTCATGCCTGATGCTGAAATTATCCTTTATGAGCAGCAGTTGAGTTGACTTGTTTCTGGGAGGAGACCAGACAGCGACGTCATCGGTCTCATTGGACTAGGGAAGGACGGGGGACGAAGTCGGCCGTGCCCTGTCAAAGGAACCATCCTATGAACAGCAGAAATGTAGTAAGCGATAAACGTTTTTAGTTTCATAGTTTTGCGAGAGAAATTTCGAAAAGGTTTGAAATTACGTATGAAGTGTGTCAGTAATCCCGAAGTATACTTCATGTTATCAAACAACATGAATATAGTCTGTGTAATTTGTGCGCCGTGGGTTAAATACTTGACTAATTGTGTGAAACTTTTTATGTAAGATTATACCTATTAATAAGTATATTAAGACGTTTTTTAAATTTTCGAAAAGAGTCAAGTTCAGATCACGATATTTTTGTTAGCCCTGGAAACCGTTACATAGGCGATCCACATATTGCCAAAGTTGTTTCGGCTACGCTGCAGAAGTTTTGCAGCAAAGCCCTTATACATCCTCCATACAGTACCGATCTCTCCCCATGCGATTTCCATGTTTTTGGAGCTCTGAACAAAAGCTGTCGGTTTGCTGAGGACAAAGAGGTGCACGCCTTAGTTCAATCATAATTACGTAGGCAGCGGCAAACAGTTTTCTATGAAGGCACTGTCCGTCTTGCCTCACGATGTCATAAGTGTATTAACAGTTATGACGATTCCATCTGACACAATAAAAAAATCGGTAAATGATCACGCCGACCCTGCGCTGATGCGGCACAAAGTGACAAGAAAAAGAAGAAGAAACCTTTTTCCTTCACTTATTATTTAGCAAGTTAAAAGAAAAACGCCCTGTCTGGAACGCACTGTGTGTGTGTGTATCCTGTCTGCGGGTGATACGGTTACTGAAGCCTACACTGAGATGACAAAAGCCACGGGGTACCTCCTAACAGCGTGTCGGATCTCATTTTGCCCGTCGTAGTGCAGTGACTCGACGTGGCGTGGAGTCAACAAGCCGTCTGAGGTACTGTGCAAAAATACGGAGACATGATGCGTCTACAGCCGTCCATAATAATAAGTGTTGCTGGAGCAAGATTTTGCACACGATCTGACCTCTCGATACGTCCCATAAATGCTCGATGGAATTCATGACGGACGATCTGTGTGGCCAAATCGTACGCTCGATTTGTCCCCAATGTTCTTCAAACCAATCGCAAACAACGCCCGGTGACATGGCGCACCGTTGTTTGGTAACATGAAGTCCATGAACACTAAAAATGGTCTCCAATTAGCCGCACGTAATCATTTCCAGTCGATGAAAGGTTCAGTTGGACCGAGAACCTAGTCCATTCCATGTAAACACAGCCCACACGATCATGTAGTCACCACCAGCTTGCATGGTGCGTCGTTGAGAACTTGGGTCCATGGCTTCGTGATTGCTGCGCCACTCTCGAACCCTACCATCAGCACTTACCAACTGAAATCTGGATTCATTTGACCGGACCACGCGTTTACAGTCGTCTAGGGTCCAGCCCATATGGCCAAGAGCCCAGGAGGGGCGCTGCAGGCGATGTCGTGCTGTTAGCAAAGTCGCTCTCGTCGGTCTTTGGTGCCATAGGCCGTTAAATTCAGATTTCACCGCACTGTCGTAACGGATATGTTCGTCGTACGTTCCACATTGTTTCCTGCGGTTATTTCACCCAGTGGTGCTTGTCTGTTAGCTTTGATAATTCTGTGCGTATGCTCTCGGTCGTTAAGTGAAGGCCGTCGGCCACTGAGTTGTCCGTGGTGAGAGGGAATGCCGGAAATTTGACAGGTGTCTCTTGAAATATTGAATTTCCTAACGATATCAGAAATGGAATGTCGCACATGTCTATATCCAACTACCATTTCGCCTTCAGAGTCTTTTATTCCCAGCCATTGTCAAATCGGAAACCAGTTCACACGCATTACCGGAGTGCAAATGACTGCTCCGCCAATGCACTGCCCTTTTATACCTTGTGTACGCCATACTATCGACATCTGTATACATGCATATAACTGTCCCATGACTTTGGTGACCTCAGTGTACTTGGGATATTGCAGTGCTTGTGTTATTCCGAATTACGAATCAAAGTTCCTGCATGCATGCACGTCCGAAGGAGCTTTCCATCGTAATTTGCAACGACACAGGCACTGCAATATCGTATTTATCCACCGACAAAGGGCAAGCGACTTTTAAGCAAAGTGTCCCCCCTGTATAGCAATATACATAATAGATGTACGAGTACAGATTGTAGACACGTGATCCACGACATATGGAAGTTTGGGTATGGCTGTGACTTGTGCTCGGATAGTCAAATGGTTAGGAGATTGCTCTCGATAAGCAGGAAATCCAGCTCCGAGTCTGGTTCGTCACAAATTTTCATTGTCGTCTATCCATTCTGCAGCTGATGTTGGTCCATATTCGGAACAATGAATGACAACAAGCCACATTGTTGGCTCCGACTTGCTGTCGGCACAGACTAAGTAAACCTCTGTCCAATAATTTGGCTGGTTGTCATTTGTTGGCCTTCAATTAATTTTCTAGGCCTAACCATAACCTATCGAAACAACCAACATTGCTGGTTGCAGTTCGGACTGCAGGCGGTAATGCCAAAATGTTGGCGGTGGGGTGGTCTTGGGGCACCTCCCCTAGTGTGCCCGCTAGATCGAATGGTCTTTGGCACAGTAGCGATTTGCTGTGTGTTGAACGAATACGTAACGACAAAGAAAGACTAACAAAACTGTTTTGATATCATGAAGGTGTAGATTAAGCTGGCATGCGAATTCCCAGTAGCTAATATCTCGGAGCGACCATGAAGTGGCGGTTTCCACACAGAGCACCGTGTTCCTATTGTGCTTCCACTGTGTTCCCGTGTTTCGTCGCGTATATTTCCACATAACTTACCGTGTGCGACCTGTGTTCTGTTACCAATGGAGCAAAAAGACTAGGCTATTGTTATTTCTCTACCTACAACGTGCTGACATGAGAAAAAATTTCCAACAAATTTCTCATACACAGACAGCAGTTGACCGGCGTTGCCTGGTGAAACGTCGTTGTGATGCTTCGTGTAAGAAGTTGAAATGCGTACCATCACGTTTCCGACTTTGATAAAGGTCGGATTGTAGCCTATCGCCATTGCGGTTTATCGTATCGCGACATTGCTGCTCGCGTTGGTCGAGATCCAATGACTGTTAGCAATATATAGAGTCGGTGGTTCAGGAGCGTAATACTCAACGACGAACCTGGGTGCACAAACGGCAAAACATTTTTTTCGGATGAATCCAGGTTCTATTTACAGCATCATGATGGTCGCATCCATGTTTGGCGACATCGCGTTGAACGCACATTGGAAGCGTGTACTCGTCATCGCCATACTGGCGTATCACCAGGCGTGACGATATTGGGTGCCATTGGTTACACGTCTCGGTGACCTCTTGTTCGCACTGACGGCACTTTGAACAGTGGACGTTACATTTCAGATGTGTTACGACGCGTGCCTCTACCCTTCATTCGATCCCTGCGAAACCCTACATTTCAGCAGGATAAGGCACGACCGCATGTTGCAGGTCCTGTACATGCCTTTGGGAGGAGGAGATTCTGCGTGTGTGTACTACAAGGAGAGAGACAGAGAGAGAGAGAGAGAGAGAGAGAGAGAGAGAGAGTGTTGTGTAGGTGTGCCAATGTGGGCAATGTGGCAGAAGAGAGAGATAGAGAGAAAGAGAGAGAGAGAGAGAGAGAGAGAGAGAGAGAGAGAGAGATATGTTCTTTTTTATGAGTTATTTAACTTTTCAAGTGCAAAGATTCTCTGAAATTTTGGGAGATTGGGTTATTTGCTATAACTGAACCTGATGTAAAGACCAAAAAATTAAAAGTTTTAAAAACAGTAGCCCACAAAAATACTTATGACAAATTAGATGAAAAGATAAAAACCAGACAGCATCAACAACACAGCACTTAATAGCAGAAGAAACTAAATTATCTCCATTCCATTTCTTGGTAACATCTCAAACTAACTTCCAAAACTTTTAAACAACATAGAGTCAAAATAAGTTACCATACAACCAACAAAACACAAGACAAAATAATTCATAACACCAAAACAGCCAAGCCTCCTGAAAGATATATGTTGTTGTTGTGGTCTTCAGTCCTGAGACTGGTTTGATGCAGCTCTCCATGCTACTCTATCCTGTGCAAGCTTCTTCATCTCCCAGTACCTACTGCAACCTACATCCTTCTGAATCTGCTTAGTGTACTCATCTCTCGGTCTCCCTCTACGATTTTTACCCTCCACACTGCCCTCCAATGCTAAATTTGTGATCCCTTGATGCCGCAAAACATGTCCTACCAACCGATCCCTTCTTCTAGTCAAGTTGTGCCACAAACTTCTCTTCTCCCCAATCCTATTCAATACCTCCTCATTAGTTACGTGATCTATCCACCTTATCTTCAGTATTCTTCTGTAGCACCACATTTCGAAAGCTTCTATTCTCTTCTTGTCCAAACTAGTTATCGTCCATGTTTCACTTCCATACATGGCTACACTCCAAACAAATATTTTCAGAAATGACTTCCTGACACTTAAATCTATATTCGATGTTAACAAATTTCTCTTCTTCAGAAACGCTTTCCTTGCCATTGCCAGTCTACATATTATATCCTCTCTTCTTCGACCATCATCAGTTATTTTGCTACCCAAATAGCAAAACTCCTTTACTACTTTAAGTGTCTCATTTCCTAATCTAATTCCCTCAGCATCACCCGATTTAATTGGACTACATTCCATTATCCTCGTTTTGCTTTTGTTGATGTTCATCTTATATCCTCCTTTCAAGACACTGTCCATTCCGTTCAACTGCTCTTCCAAGTCCTTTGCCGTCTCTGACAGAATTACAATGTCATCGGCGAACCTCAAAGTTTTTACTTCGTCTCCATGAATTTTAATACCTACTCCAAATTTTTCTTTTGTTTCCTTTACTGCTTGCTCAATATACAGATTGAATAACATCGGGGAGAGGCTACAACCCTGTCTCACTCCTTTCCCAACCACTGCTTCCCTTTCATGCCCCTCGACTCTTATAACTGCCATCTGCTTTCTGTACAAATTGTAAATAGCCTTTCGCTCCCTGTATTTTACCCCTGCCACCTTTAGAATTTGAAAAAGAGTATTCCAGTCAACATTGTCAAAAGCTTTCTCTAAGTCTACAAATGCTAGAAACGTAGGTTTGCCTTTTCTTAATCTTTCTTCTAAGATAAGTCGTAAGGTCAGTATTGCCTCACGTGTTCCAACATTTCGACGGAATCCAAACTGATCCTCCCCGAGGTCCGCATCTACCAGTTTTTCCATTCGTCTGTAAAGAATTCGCGTTAGTATTTTGCAGTTGTGACTTATTAAACTGATAGTTCGGTAATTTTCACATCTGTCAGCACCTGCTTTCTTTGGGATTGGAATTATTATATTCTTCTTGAAGTCTGAGGGTATTTCCCTGTCTCATACATCTTGCTCACCAGCTGGTAGAGTTTTGTCATGACTGGCTCTCCCAAGGCCGTCAGTAGTTCTAATGGAATGTTGTCTACTCCGGGGGCCTTGTTTCGACTCATGTCTTTCAACGCTCTGTCAAACTCTTCACGCAGTATCGTATCTCCCATTTCGTCTTCATCTACATCCTCTTCCATTTCCATAATATTGTCCTCAAGCACATCACCCTTGTATAAACCTTCTATATACTCCTTCCACCTTTCTGCCTTCCCTTCTTTGCTTAGAACTGGGTTGCCATCTGAGCTCTTGATATTCATACACGTGGTTCTCTTCTCTCCAAAGGTCTCTTTAATTTTCCTGTAGGCAGTATCTATCTTACCCCTAGTGAGATAAGCTTCTACATCCTTACATTTGTCCTCTAGCCATCCCTGTTTAGCCATTTTGCACTTCCTGTCGATCTCATTTTTGAGACGTTTGTATTCCTTTTTGCCTGCTTCATTTACTGCATTTTTATATTTTCTCCTTTCATCAATTAAATTCAATATTTCTTCTGTTACCCAAGGATTTCTAGCAGCCCTCGTCTTTTTACCTACTTTATCCTCTGCTGCCTTCACTACTTCATCCCTCAGAGCTACCCATTCTTCTTCGACTGTATTTCTTTCCCCTATTCCTGTCAATTGTTCCCTTATGCTCTCCCTGAAACTCTGTACAATCTCTGGTTCTTTCAGTTTATCCAGGTCCCATCTCCTTAATTTCCCACATTTTTGCAGTTTCTTCAGTTTTAATCTACAGGTCATAACCAATAGATTGTGGTCAGAGTCCACATCTGCCCCTGGAAATGTCTTACAACTTAAAACCTGGTTCCTAAATCTCTGTCTTACCATTATATAATCTATCTGATACCTTTTAGTATCTCCAGGGTTCTTCCACGTATACAACCTTCTTTCATGATTCTTAAACCAAGTGTTACCTATGATTAAGTTGTGCTCTGTACAAAATTCTACTAGGCGGCTTCCTCTTTCATTTCTTAGCCCCAATCCATATTCACCTACTATGTTTCCTTCTCTCCCTTTTCCTACACTCGAATTCCAGTCACCCATTACTATTAAATTTTCGTCTCCCTTCACTATCTGAATAATTTCTTTTATTTCATCGTACATTTCTTCAATTTCTTCGTCATCTGCAGAGCTAGTTGGCATATAAACTTGTACTACTGTAGTAGGTGTGGGCTTCGTATCTATCTTGGCCACAATAATGCGTTCACTATGCTGTTTGTAGTAGCTTACCCGCATTCCTATTTTCCTATTCATTATTAAACATACTCCTGCATTACCCCTATTTGATTTTGTGTTTATAACCCTGTAGTCACCTGACCAGAAGTCTTGTTCCTCCTGTCACCGAACTTCACTAATTCCCACTATATCTAACTTTAACCTATCCATTTCCCTTTTTAAATTTTCTAACCTACCTGCCCGATTAAGGGATCTGACATTCCACGCTCCGATCCGTAGAACGCCAGTTTTCTTTCTCCTGATAACGACATCCTCCTGAGTAGTCCCCGCCCGGAGATCCGAATGGGGGACTATTTTACCTCCGGAATATTTTACCCAAGAGGATGCCATAATCATTTAATCATACAGTAAAGCTGCATGTCCTCGGGAAAAATTACGGCTGTAGTTTCCCCTTGCTTTCAGCCGTTCGCAGTACCAGCACAGCAAGGCCGTTTTGGTTAATGTTGCAAGGACAGATCAGTCAATAATCCAGATTGTTGCCCCTGCAACTACTGAAAAGGCTGCTGCCCCTCTTCAGGAACCACACGTTTGTCTGGCCTCTCAACAGATACCCCTCCGTTGAGGTTGTACCTACGGTACGGCCATCTGTATCGCTGAGGCACGCAAGCCTCCCCACCAACGGCAAGGTCCATGGTTCATGGGGGGGGGGGGGGGAAATATATATATATATATATATATATATATATATATATATATATATTAACCTGCGACAGCTGCTTTGCTATTGCATAGGGCAAGCAGGAGAAAACTTTGAAATTTGGTACAAAGAACACACAGATGCTCGACGTTGAAAGAATTTAAGTAAATCTAGTTTTGCAACCCACCTAGCACGAAACACCCATTCAGTTACAAACATCAAAACAAACCTCCATATCCTACACATTGCAGGCAAAGGAATAGAAATGGATTTTCTGGAACAATTAGAGATTTTCGCTCGTAAGAATAAGTCTCCCCACACCATCTTAAATGAAGAAACAGATTTAGCAAATAACCTATTCTTCCAAAATGTCAAAGAATCATTTCACTTGAAAAACTAAATAACTTACAAAAAATATCAGCCTCCCTCTCTTTCTCTCACTCTCTCATATTGGCACACCTACAACACACACTCTCTCTCTCTCCTTCTAGTACACACACACACACACACACACACACACACACACACACACACACACACATAATCTTCTCCTCTCACATACCACCCAGCTTAACAGTTCATTATTCTTTTTAAAAAAATTATGCTGTGATGATTATTGTTAATTTCGTAATTGTTGATCAATGTTAGTTAAACAAAAGCAAATGGAATGTCAATCGAAACTGCAGTACAAACTCGTTGTTTAATATATAAATAGCATATGTCACATTTGCTATATTACTACATGTTACCTTTGCGACAGCGAAATAGATACATACTGACGCCAGTGTGTTTTACAAAAGCTGAAGAAAGAGACCCTTTGCCCTAACACAATCTCTTTGACATAAATTTAGTCACACTCTTCGGTTTATTTACGTTTTGTAAAGTATGTAGAACGTGTTATCTGTTGTTAAGTGTGTAAAGTGCAGTACAATTAACGTCACTGGAAAATATTCATTATGCTTTCCAGAATACTATATGCACCAACATCCAACTAGCAGATACTAATAACTGTAAGTAAAGCAACGAAACCTATCTCATAATGTGAATAATTTTCGCCACTCATAATGCTTACAGGTTTCGTTTATACATCTTGCCACAGCTACACTATTCCCATACTGCCACAGACAATCAATGAATATGTACCATCTGATGATGAATCACTAGGCGCTTCGAAACTGGTAATGGTATAGTAAGAAATTGAAGAACAAAACAAAAGGCAATTGGTTGCAGTAATTTCAAGAAACCTCCATTTTTGAATGAGTTTCACGAACTTCGAGAATTTATTGCTATCGCTTCTTCCTAAGCTACAGAAAATACACACGTAATTCAGAAAGCGTATTTCAACTGAGGAAAGACTGACACAGCCAGTCTTTCTAAGATTAAGATAAAAACTTCCAACTGTGCTTACGATTAATTTTGTACATTATTATGTATTATCTATTTACGCATTTGTCATTTCTTTTCTTTGGCGCGAGGTGATTGCCGGATCTCACTCCTGGCTCTCACAAAATCAGTCAATTCAGTTTCCAGATTGTTATCAACAATTCCATGCGAGAGTGTTGATCACAAAATATTGCTCCAGAAGTTGGACCATTACGGAATACGGGGAGTAGCTCACAATTGGTTCACCTCTTACTTTAGCAACAGACAGCATGTGTTGAGAATGGTTGTGGTGTGGGATCTGAGTGGGGTACGGTCAAATGAGGGATGACCCAGGGATCAGTGTTGGGCCCACTCCCTTTCCTTATTTGTATAAATGATATTCCAGCTAGTATTACAGGTCACTCTAAAATATTTCTGTTTGCTGATGACACTAGCTTGGCAGTAAAATATGTTGTGTGCAACATGGTTCGGTTTCAATTAGTGTAGCACATGACATACGTTCATGGCTTGTAGAAAATAAACTAAGGCTAAATCACAGTAAGACTCAGTTTTTACAGTTTCTAACACACAGTTCAACAAAACCTGACGCTTTAATCTCACAGAATGGGCATATGATTAGTAAAACTGAACAGTTCAAATTTCTAAGTGTCCAGATTGATAGTAAACAGTCGTGGAAAGCCCACGATCAGGATCTTGTTCAAAGTCTTAATTCTGCCATTTTTAATATGCGAAAGGTATCTGAAGTAAGTGATCGTTCGAGACGAAAATTGGTATACTTTGCTTACTTTCATTTGCTAATGTCGTATGGTATTATTTTTTGGGGTAACTCTTCTCATTCTAAAAGTATATTTTTGGCTCAGAAACGGGCGGTTCAGGTGATAAGTGATGTAAGTTCAAGAAACTCTTGTCGACCCCTGTTCACGAGTCTGGGTATTCTGACATTGGGCTCTCAATATATATATATTCCTTACAGTAATTTCTTGTTAACAATATTAGCTTATTCCCAAGAAAAAGCAGCTTTCACTCAGTTGATTCTCGGCAGAAATCCAATCTGCATTTGAATCGCACTTCCTTAACTCTTGTGCAGAAAGGTGATCATTTACTGCTGCATCCATTTTCAGTAACATACCACAAGAATTGAAAAATCTTAGCAGTAATCGAAACTGAAGAGTTACCTCGTGGGTCACTCCTTATATTCCGTCGCCGAGTTCCTTGAAAAATTAAGCTGATTCTTATTGTAATCTTGATTGCGTTTACTTAAACTTATGGCTTGAGTTTTTTCGGGTTCATAAACATTTTATTTTTATCTGTTATTACTTTTATGTTGTAATTTCATGTACTGACACGTTCCATTACCTTGGAGATTTGCTCCTCAATTTGGTCCTACGGAACTTGACGTGTAAATAATAAAAAAATAAGTAAAATAATAAAGTAAGGAGACTCATCGTTTTGAAGAAATGGAATTAAAAATACATTTCATCTTCGTGTCTTCATTTCCTTATCTTTTTTGCAGCCTGGCCGAGTGTGGTGTTGTGCCTAGCACGAGCTAGGGTAAAATGTGACCTCAGTAGCGCCCATTTTCTTGTGCTTTCGTCACCTACAGTCATCACCTACAAAGAAGCAGAATTATGAATGTACTAGTGGACCTGACAGACGTTGTCCTGCATTTTTTTGTTTCATATTTAAATGATACCCATCTTCTCCTTCTTCCCAAAATATCAATGAATATTGCTAAGTGTCGTAAGAGCGATGACTGTCTTCAATGGTATGCACTGTGTTATCTCTGCATTGGATTCGTATATCTCGACGTTCAAATGCGTCACCAACCATAGCAACTGCAACTTCATTAATGGTCGGTGTATTATATCGGCCCGCGTGCTGCCCAGATGATACTTTGTCTGCTGTATAGTTGTCGTTTTGCAGTCTGTTTGAAACGGCATTGAACAACTGGACCAACTGGTTGTGATTCTGTAAAAACGGTTCTAAAATACCCTCAGTTTCTCGCTCCTCCATCTGCTCGATATGGTTGTACTGGCAGCGTGCGTTTATTTGCTGCTCCTCATCACCCATGAAGTAGATTTGCAGAAATTTTGAATCGGTATCGGGCATCGGCATTAAAGAACCAATTTGATGATACACTTGACCCTGAATGTTAAACGCTGAGTGAAAATTACGACCATCCTCATTCTGAACGATTTTTGTTGCTCCAAATGATGTCACTTGCAAGCGTGAATTGAATGGTTCCGGCGGCGAATTCAATGGTTGCAATACAACTTTTCCAGACGCGCAGCAGAAACCGGCCAATCCACCTCCGTATTTGAGTGCATGACAGTGTTGGCATTGTTTGTTCATAGCACTGATTACAATTTGTGAATGTGACGAATAGTCGATGTCCGACTCATATTCAAATGCAAGGCGAAGAAGTGATGCACGTGTCAATACGCGATACACTTGCAAACGCTGTTGTTCACGTGTTCTGAATGTGTCGGTGACTCGTTGCTCTTGACTTTCATTAGCAAGTCTGATTGCAGCCTGGTTTCTTAAATTTTCATCGTCCGTCAATTGATCTTCTGCCGATCTATTTAACCGACGGCTCTGGACTAATTGTGAATTCCGAGTCCGTAGACCAATATTTCCTCCTCGTCCACGAAGACATGGCATTGTTTTATGTACGTAACTTATATGTGGATATAATACACTTAATATTCACTGAAATGCGACACCTGAAATATCAAAAGACACCGTAAAAAATGAAAATGTCAAAATAATGAAACACACATAATGTAATACACTTAAATTAAAATGTCGAAAAATAAACGAAATCCTATGCACGTAACTCATATCTGAATCTAATACGCTCAATATTGCACACAAAAATGCAACGCCACCTACTGTGCTGATTAAAGAATGTAAATTTTCCAGGCCCCCACTTGAATGCATACACAAAAATTCATGCAAGTAAATCCAACCGTTTAGTTGCGGTATGAATAAATAACCTAAATACTGACTGCAGCACCACCTGCCGGGAAGATTTGTGAATCTAAATCATCCAGGCCCCGAATGCATTCACAAAAATTCATTCAAATCAATCCAGCCGTTTCGTTGCAGTATAGATTAGATACCGACTGCAGCGCCATCTGGCGGGATCATTTGTGAATCTAAACCATCCAGGGAGCCACCCAAACGCATACAAAAAAAAATTCATTCAAATCGGTCCAGCCGTTTAAGAGGAGTTCAGTGACATACACACGTAATATATATATATATATATATATATTTGTTGCCTTCAGCAATTACAACAGAAGGTAACACGAAGGGGGAAACAAATCCTACTAAAACTAAACTCCTTCCGAACAGGCCCTGGAAGGGAGCAATCTCGAAAGTTATCAGTGCTAGCTGCGATTCCACACTGCCGAATCCCTTACTCCCTTGGTTTGATGAGGATAAGAGGTCGATCGCCAGTGTGTTGGCGACTAACGTTCGGCCGAATCCGTCCGACGGCTTCCCTTGGCCTAGTGTTTACGCGCCTTTAAGGGGAGCATTTGGTGAGGCTGGAAGAAGCAGCAAGGCTGGCGCGTCGGTTGAGGCGGCGCCAAGGCCGCATTCGGCGCACGTCCTGTTTCGCGGCGACCTCCGGCGCTGCCCTGAGCTCGCAGCGGGCGGCTGCACGCTCCGTTTGACACGAGGGTCGCGCGACGCACGCGTCGCGGTCGTTGGCCCGCTAAGTGCTGACTGGCGGACGCAGCGCCCCAGACCTCCCTGCGTCAGCCACACACATGGAAACCTACTGTCCTCAAACGGACGTCTCTCTGCTGCGTCTACGTCTAATTCGTTATGACCATCGGGTCATCTCAGGGTCCTGTTGACATGATGAACGACATCCTTCCAAGCACTCCAGGCCGTTGTTCTGGTCCTCCGTTCTTCCAGATCTATTCCGCTTGTTCCTTTGATGTCCCCTATACAACTGCTCGTTGGTTTTTCTCTACAGGTCTTTGACCTTCTGTTCTTCCGAGCAGCACAGCTCTTCCTTACTGTATCTTCTGCTCTCATGTTACTGCATGCCCGAAGTACTTTAGTTTCACCAGCATCATTTTGCCCTCCAAAGATATTTTTAGTTTTATTTTTTACCTTTTTCAAAACAGTAAAATCCGATGGTGCTCCTCACCCACACTTCATAAGAAAGAATTTTCTTGCGCTCCACGGTTATCACTGTGCACGTCTCACATTTGTACAAAACTTTGGGGAAGATCAATGTTTCAGACATTTTTACGTTGGTCAGTAGTGACAGCCGGTCGCGGTGGCCGTGCGGTTCTAGGCACTTCAGTTCGGAACCGAGTGACTGCTACGGTCGCAGGTTCGAATCCTGCCTCGGGCATGGATGTGTGTGATGTCCTTAGGTTAGTTAGGTTTAAGTAGTTCTAAGTTCTAGGAGACTGATGACCTCTGATGTTGAGTCCCATAGTGCTCGGAGTCATTTTTCAATTGTGACAGTACCCCTTCTTTTAGAAACTTGACCAACTTGCTTAATGTAATTGTAGAGGCTTTTCCAAATGGTACCTCTCTTCTCATTTTCTCAGTAGAGGAGTTGCATTTTTGCTCTCCTAGATCCTAATATGCAATGTGTCTCGAAAGGTACGTACAGCTTCGTTGTCTTATAACTCGACTTGTAACTAAGATAGAGAAAAAAAGTGAAGTGTGTCTGATGCACCTACTGAAAAAAAATTTGGTATCCAGGTGACAAGAGTAACAAATCTGTAACAAATGTGTTTTTTTTCGTTGTCACAGGATTGTTGGAGCACTTTAAATGACTCTAAGAATTAAGTCTGCACAGAAAAGAGCACAGTGTGTGACTTGATTTGTTGAAAAGAAGTCGGACACCCAAGTTCAGAGAAGTTTCAGAAACTGATACGGGAAACCACGAACCTCAGGCTCACGCGGAGGATCTGAGTTCAGCCCCATGTACTGACAGGGAGGACTGGATTGAGGTGCACTCGGCATCGAGATGCCTAAAGAGTGGGAAGTAGTGGCTCTGAGATATGGCAAGCTGACAACGCTTGGCGAGTGACTCCATTCGCATGGGATGACATGGCTTCTAGTGGACATGGCACAGACTTAAGAGTTTAATAGCAGAGTGTAGTATTAGTTTTTTTTTCGACGCTAGGGTCATGTAAGAACTTTAATTCCTCTTCTGTCTTTCTTTCCTTTTTCCTATTTTTCCGGTACTTCTTCACCTTCTACCCAAGCAGTTTAGTAATTTCTTCTGTCCGTGCTGTTACCGATTTCTTATTTCTTCCACCCAGAAACCTTTCTAAATTTGATACTTTTTCTTAAACAGGAACCTTTCTCCCATATCCGATTCTTTGAGGTTATTTCAATGTAGCTCTTTTCTTATTTATGTAACAGATGCTATTATCATCTTCTATTTGCAGAAATATGAAAATATTTGTTTCAATAGCCTCTCCTCATTCATTCGCTAGAGGTGTCCACTTTTGCATTACTCCTGATATTTTCTGTATAATTTCGTAGATTTCCTCGCTACTCCTCATTTTCCAACCATCTGTATATTGTATTGCACTGATTGTTTTTCTAATAACCCGTCAATTAAGTACCTCCAGTCTATCCATCATATAGTTTATCATTATTCATTTACAAACATGAAAAACATTCCGGTCTTACCTCTTTGGTATAGTGTTTTAGTTTTGATTTACTAGGTATGCATTTCTTGTTATAGATACGCTCTTTCCATTTTGTCAAGACTTACATCATTGCAATTTCTTCTAGTCCATTCTGTTGTACAGTTCTTCCGGGATATTTAAATTTATTGACTCACTGTACTTTACCTATTTTTGCTTCTCTCTGATTTGCTGCATTTTTTGTATTTGCTTTGAATTTAGTTTTTTTTTCAGCCGCAATTTTGTGAACAGCTCTATTCGCTATTTTTTTCCAGAAGACTTATTTCAATAACTGATTCTGTCAGATTTTCTTAAAGTAATGCCACATGTCCTATAAAAGCAAGACTGTTTGTCTTAAACACATCTGTTTTCTTCCCAGAATTATTGCTTCAATACCGCAATTTTTTTAGCTTGAAATTTCAGATCCCTACAATTATTCATTGGGTATTCCTGTCTCCGTCTTCCCTTGCAGTATTTGCCCTCTACAGCGCCACCAAGTGCCGTGGAATTAATTCCCTGTTGTGTTAACATATACGATGGGGAAACTTAAAGCTTTATTTGTCACCCACAAAAAGTAAAGTTCCGTAATTAATTTTTTGTTTGGTCGCAGTTAAACGTCTCCATTCCTGGTATAAACTAAAAGCCTGCACCACAATACCGTAGCAATCGTGCGTTGATAATGTGGAGCATCGACCGGTAATTCCGTTTTCGGCAGCAGCGGAAATGTTGCAACTGTGTTACGCTAATTCAGATAACTTCTTTAGCTGTCTGGATTGGCGTGACACAGGTGCAAAATTTCCGCTGCTGGCGAACACTAAATAAACTCTCGATATTCCACTTTACAAATGGGTTCGCCTATCTCTGTTTTGTTTGTCTAGTGGCGTGGTACGGTACTGCAGCGCGAGTTTTCAGTGTGTACCAGGACTCCTGACATACATACAAAATTTGATAATGGAACTTTATTTTTTCGAGGAGATAAATAGAACGTTATGAGTAACTCTCGCATTCACCTTGCTGTTTTATTCCTCATCATTTCATCATCGTCCTCATCCTTCGTGGTTGTGGCTGGATTGGACTATGAAAAAAATTGAAGTGCGAAAAAATTGGAACTTGGTCTGGGCGCTGATGGCCTCGCAGTTGAGCGCCCCACAAACCAAAACATCATCATGATGTTGTTTGGTGCTCTAGTTATTGTTTCAAAAAAATGTTCAAATGTGTGTGAAATCTTATGGGACTTAACTACCAAGGTCATCAGTCCCTAAGCTTACACACTACTTAACCTAAATTATCCTAAAGACACACACACACACACACACACACACACACACACACACATGCCCGAGGGAGGACTATCGGCCAGTGTGGCCGAGCGGTTCTAGGCGCTTCAGTCTGGAACCGCGCGATCGCTACGTTCGCAGGTTCGAATCCAGCCTCGGGCATGGATGTGTGATGTCCTTAGGTTAGTTAGGTTTAAGTAGTTCTAAGTTCTAGGGGACTGATGACCTCAGATTTTAAGTTCCATAGTGCTCAGAGCCATTTGAACCATTTTGAGGGAGGACTCGAACCTCCGCCGGGACCAGCCGCACAGTGCATGACTGCAGCGCCCTAGACCGCTCGGTTAATCCCGCGCGGCAGTTATTGTTTCACTCAAAATCCTGTCCTGTCATACTCTTTGTATAAGATGGTAATTGACAGTCAAATAAAAACAAGCCGGATGAAAAAATAGTAAGTAAACTGCTTTTTTATTTCAAAAGTCATCGCCATAACTGTTAGTACGTTTATCCCATTGGGAGATAATTCTGTCAGGTCTTCATGCAAACATGTTTGTGATTATCTTAGGGGCCTTGATTGTACCCAGGCATGTGGGTTGTCGAACATGCACGGCAGTCCTGGGTCCGCGGATAAATCACGAAAATCCACCTATTTTCTCTCACATCCTATCGGAAGCGCAGAGCTAGATCCCACGAGCGGGGACTGCACACTAGTGGGAAACGACGTGACTCGGACTGACGGGCCAGATCCGTCTAAGATACCTGCAGTTCTGGCCCGTGGTGGAAATCTGTTCGTGTGTGGAAATCGCATTGGGAGAGATTGGGACCGTATGGAGGATGTGTAAGAGCTTCACAGTGAAACTTCTGCAGCATAGTCAAAACAACAGGCACGCAATCTCTAGGAAAGTCATGACGAGCTCTTTTTATGACTGCAAGGACCCGCTGGTCACTGACATACTGAAACACGGCACCACATTTACTGCACAGCGGTACGTGGCCACTTTGTAAATTGGCATCACAGGATAAAGTCCAACGGGTTTAAGTCAGAGGAGCTTTGGAGCCAAGCAATTGGCCCTCCTCTTCCTGTCCAGCAATAAGCATAAGGACGAGTCAGATACTGGCGGGCGAGAATGCAAAATTAAGCGGCTGCACCATCGTGCATGAAGTAGATCTATTACCAGAATTCTAATGAAAGATTCTCTAACATAGGAGGAAACATTCTGGGAAAAAAAGACCGTTTGTACCGCCACCCGTTCAGGTGGTAGAGAAGTACGTAGAAATCCTCAGTAACCCGTACTGAGACGTCGATGGCGAATCTTTGTTGATGGGCCACTTCAACAGTTTCATGTGGACAGAAATTTTGGATGCCATCGTGCGTGAATATTGCTTCAACCGCTCACAACACCACTGCTGGAACAGCAGGTCCTATACTGCGTTGTTGGATAAATCGCCGAAAAAACGTAAGCCTTGCAGGAAAATCCACAGAATCAATGCCTGAATCCGTTGAAGGAGATACGGATACAGCCGCTGTTCACGCTGACATCGCCAGATAGTGTTGTGAGGTACATCCAGATTGAGCTGGTGCGTTTCTGGCGTCAGTTTCCATCGATCGTCATTTTGATTTTTGAGTCGACTTCGATGCTGTTTTGTCTTCTGCTCATCTGGACAAGTAATTCACGGAGGCTAATTTGTTTCTATTCAGTTGTATTGATCACCTGTTCTCTAGATAAGATTGTGTAGTTTATGTTCATGTGTGTTGTGTTACAGATAATTGGCAGCGGTCGACGGGAGCATACTGGGAGCAGAGCACTACGGGGGCAGAGAGATATTTAAGGCCCTGTCGTCTCCTTTACATCTTGCGTTATGTTGTCACTGTTGCGTGATTCCATCTTTTCAGTGGAGAATTGTGGCATGTGAAGTTCAATTGCAGTGCCAAGTTGAGTACATTTCTGTGTCATTTCCTGTGTCGTGGATCTCTCGTATTGATTTGAATCCTTGGTCTGCTCGCGTATATGGCTAATTCAAACGCAATAGTGAAGGAACCTCATGTTAGTGATATTGTCATATGGTCATGTTCTAATGGTAATCATTCTAAAAATGTTGTTCATTAATCAATTGAGTAAGTAAATTTGAAGATTTGTTTAGTTGAAATTAAAGCACCTCTCTCATTGTTTTAGTCATTTGTATATAGCGTTGTTTAGGAAAATTAGCTAGCCAAACTTTAAAAGATCTGTGTGCTTACCCTTAATCTGTTCAAATGGTTCAAATGTCTCTGAGCACTATGGGACTTAACTTCTAAAGTCATCAGTCACCTAGAGCTTAGAACTACTTAAACCTAACTAACTTAAGGACATCACACACATCCATGCCCGAGGCAGGATTCGAACCTGCGACCGTAGCGGTCGCGCTGTTTCAGACTGTAGCGCCTAGAACCGCTCGGCCACCCCGGCCGGCCCTTAGTCTGTTCCTCAGCTGATTGGAAGTAATGAGAGTTCTGATGGGAATTGTACGGACATTTGTACTATTTAAGTAAAGCTTTATCTGAGTATATTCACCTAGTCATATGCAAGTTTCAAGTTTTATGGGTCTTGTTCCGGTTAAAGAAATTTATTTATTATTTGTCAAAGTGATCTGGCCTCGTAAGGCCGTCTCCTGTATTATTGTGATTGTGATTTTATAATGCTTTTGTTTGTTATAAAATATGTAACAACTACAACGGATTACTATCGTGATTTTGCTGTGTCACCACCATTACCGAATTTCACAGCTGACGATCCAAGCGCCGAGGGCTGATGTGCGAATTCTGTTCAACAGCATCAACAACAGCGTCCTTAGTAACAGGCGTGGTGCGTCGTGGGCGTTCTCTCATTCCAGGTAAAGGCGTGAAACTACTATGCTCACATGAGCGGCAGCGGAATTCTCGGAATGTCTTCCTGTCAGGGCACTGGCGGTCTGGATATCGTTCGTGATACAAACGACAGGCTTCCACAGCACTGCCATCCGCCAATCCATACTTGCAATGCGTGTGTGTACACTCAACATTTAAATACATCACTGTCTAAAACAATACGAACAGGAAAATCAGCTGTCACAATACAATATTCCAACAGCGCATAACCTGTACCTGGAGAAACTCACCCTACGGCAACAGCGGGGGTGCACGTGCTAACGTGGTTGTACCGTCATGTCCGAAAGAGCAGTCTATAGAACCCGCCACGAAGTCCAGTAATTCCGATCAGGCCATGGTTCGTAGAGACTGCCTTCACGCCACTGTATCGTCGCGTGGGACTGAGAGACCGCTATGTCAAGTTCGTAGGGCATGTTAGTAATGCCCGCGGTAACTGATGTCCATGTCCGATATCTCAGTAAATATCCATTTCCGGGCCCACATTCATTTGACGTTCTTTTATCTCCCGCATCTGCTGAATCTCACCCTGAAATATTTTAGATGCCCGCTTAACCGCTGAGCAGAAAAAGTAATTAGGATTGTGGAAAGGGCCAAATAAGGTTGGGGTCAGTTTCACCTTCTAATTTATTGTAATTTAATAACACGTTCACAACCAAAGCGACACATAGCCGAACCTTTACCAATTGCAAGTCTTTCACGGCTGAAGGCCTCCAAACAAGAAATGTTAAAAATCGACAAGATAAAACTGCAGTTAAAATAGCAAATAAAATAATTAAAAAACATCTCAGCTAACTTGGGTCAGACAGGTGGTGAGCTCAACTACACTTGATCCGTCGGAACCCAACCAGGGGACAGCCACGGATCTACCGACACAACGACTTGCTTGCCATCAATCAGTACATGAGGACTCAAACACAAAAGGTTACGAACGTGATAATCCACAATGGAGAATGTATTAGCTGCCAAAATTACACGCCATGCTGGACAGCGACAACAGGTGAGGAAAGGACGCTGCCTGAAATTACGTTAGTGACCAGGGCAGGTAGCCGGAACACTAACGGCCACAAGGCAGAAAATTCCACTGGTACACTTGAACTGGAAATATGGTTATATAGGTAACTTCACTCAAAAAGAACATTGCCTGAATTTACGTCAGTGGCCAGTGCAGGTAACCAGAACACTAACGGCCACAAGGCAGAAAATTCCGCTGGTGCACTCGAATTGTAGTCAACCAATATAGTTAATTTGCACCGCATGGCGACTAAATTTCAGCAATAGAAACACTCGGTGTTGCTCACAGGAAAACCGCCCCAACAGCGAACCTTCGAAACGAACCACCACAACATGAATGGACGTGGCTTGGGTAGTTGAAACCACTACTCGACTTTGACGTCCTGGGTCGGTGAACCACGAAGCTAGCAGCAATCGGACAGCTCCACACACGCTCCGACACTGTGCAGGGACCGCCACCGGACCCAGCCGACTGCACCGCGCGGAGATAACTTCCCTGGTCCGCAGCAACCGACCGACAGCCCTCACAATGCCGACAACGTCTAAAATAGTCGACAGTGGAAATAGCGCGAACCACACACACAACCTGACAAACACTTGCACGATGACCTGAACGATACCCAACAGTAACTAAGCACACATGAAGACAAATTGGGAGTCGGTGCACACACACACAGCCGACTTATGAACGATCGGCGAGCCAAAATACGTCGTCCGGTAGGGCGACCGACCGACGATCCACCAAGAGCGTGGCCCGGCTCAAGTGATGCGTGGCGGCAATGGTCGGTCGAGCCATGTCGACGCAGACCTCACAGCTCCAACTCGACTGTGCTAGTGCCGCGTTGCAACTCCCCGACTGGGAGGTCCGGACTGCGCTCCAGACGTGTTCCAACTGACTGGCAGCCCGAACTCGCGACCCGAACTCCCTTACGACAGAGAACGACCAGGAAGTAATAGCAGTCGAGCCAAGATACTACAAGAGGGGTTATATCGATACGCGCTGCTGGCGCCGGTCACGGTCATGCAAAGCAGCAACTCGGTGACAATAGTAATTTAAATTAACGTAGTGAGGTGGAAGTACGTTAAACACAGGGTGTAAAATACGTGCTGGTGGGAACACGAGCCACGTACGGCTCAATATTGCCTTGTAATTTTGGAACAGCCTTGTTCTGGAGCCTCATATTGAGAGATAAGCCGGTATCAAGCTCACGTTGCAGTTCGGAGCTGCCTGCGGGAGTCAGCGGATGCATTTGCCTAATTGTCTACTCAAACAGCGTCAGTCTGGCACCGAACTAACCACTGTTTATACACACATGAGGGGGCAACGTCTACCGAGCACGGGACTCCGCATGACAAAGGAGGATGTGCCTCGTGCTCTGTCCCAAATATGGTAAGATTCACGCAAGTGACCCCTATGTACGTCAGAGGAAATATTCCAGAACGTTGTAAGTGCTACGAAGGGAGGCCCACCACGAGTAAGAGGAAAACGCAGTTCTGTGGTCGTCTGGTTTGGTACCTCTGTGTCGGTCATCGCCAGGTCGCGGACGTAGGGTAGTGGGAGAGTGTTGGCAAACTGTCATTACTGAGGAGACATACCCAAGTTCGCGAGGTCGAAGACAGCTAACTAGTACTGCAGCCTAAGCCAAAGACAGTGATAGCGTTCAGTGATTAGTGTAATACCACTCGAAAGTTCCAAGAGCGCAGTTCATTGCAACTAAGTTATTCTGAGCTTCATTGCCCCTGAGTTACCTTGAGGATTATACAGAATTCTGCGTTTCTGAACACCTTTCCGGGGTATAGCATCTTTGCAGATTCGAATCATGCTAGCTGTCCACCAGACAATCTCTCATCGATTGCACCAGTCGAGGTAAGCCTTTGTCTGTTATTACGCGTCCTTCTGTCTCCCTCTCAGGACATGACAGCCGGTAATTTTCTTACCGCTTCACATACCGCAACGCCACCAGACAGCATTCAGTCACACAGTGGACAGTGGTCGTAATGTTTGGCTTGTCATTGTGTAAGGTGTCAGGCAAATCCAACACCTTCCATGAAAACCCTGACATGATAAGCAAATCCTGTAGTATGTCACATAGCTCCGAATAAATCGTGACATTAAATTAACCAAAGTAATACCAGTAACGAGTGAGCAAATGGAATATCACAGACTAACACAAGAATGCCTAAATGCATGTCATACCTTCCCACCGCGAGACAGACGCAGTTCCGAGGGGAGAAACGAGAACAGAAGCCGAGAGCAGAACCGTGTTAACCTAGAAGGCCCTACGATAAGGGACGGGCTGGACACCTATGTCGCCAGCTAACTATTAGGACGACACCACCCGCATGCTTTAGCGTGAGACTTTTTCGCGTCTCTGTTACGTTGCAAACTTTAAAAACATTGCCCCACCACGAAAAGTATAACGTTAGGGGAGTAGTTCCTTCCGAGACGGCGAGGTGAGCGGAGCTGTGCCGGCCGCCGCTCCCTGACGAACACCGACGAGGTAATGAACGCACGCGATGCCGCATAACAGCGCATAAAGCTTCACTCAGAACTGCAGAAGTCTCATCTGTTACACCCCCTTTTTGCGCAATACTAGTGTCGATCGTAAATTAAAGCTCATGGTGTTCACATTTGCCACTTGAAGTAAAAATCCGAAACGCGACGATTTTTCTGTTATATAGTTATTGAGAAACCACATCAGCCACTGTAATTTACGACAAGTTAGATAAGTAATTAAAGATAATTGAGGGTCACTGTAGACCATTTTGATAGTTTGCTCTTTTGTGAAACTTAATTTAAACCTAGATTATAGATGTGATATCGCATAGGTCATCCTTCGATCCATTGTAGAACTTGGAAACCCATTCAGGGAATATTTGTTCAAATTTTTGTTGAACGCAGTTGGTTTTTACCATCCTGTATTAAAACATTTCCTTTTATCAATAGTGCAATTTATAAACGATGTTTTGTGACTAGAATAAAATTACCAATGGTAAACTTAACTACTTTTTCGACGTTATTTTACCAGCTAACTAAAAATAGAAAAGCCTTGAACCCCTTCCACTAAATTTAGTTAGTATTAAGATTCTTTTACAGGGAGTGCAGTGGAGCTGACGCTGAAATCATTAAGTATTTGGTTATATCATCGCTAGTCTCACTGAACTCTTCTGAATTCTACATGTCATGTGTGGTCTGGCGTCTCCTTACCAGCAACAGGTACCAGATTCAAACTAGTCAATTCACTAAAAAACACGCTCAGAGCGTCGTTGCGCGCAAGTGGTAGGGAGGCACGATATAGAACAATCAGACACCACTATGAATGTTTAGAATTATACAAGGTGATTTTCTTTCACCGTGTACAAACTCTAGACATTGATCGATGCAGAATACGGAACAAAAAAGATCTAATGAACGTATGTCACGAAATGGATGGTTTCCGTGCTAGAGACCATTTATTCAGTCATACTCTGCCACAGAGACTGCGGCCTAATACACGCTGTACCATGCAGCTACAGTTACAGCATACATGGTTTTCTCCTAGAGGGTGGTACTGTTTCTCATACGTCATGCGCTAGCGCCCTCGCCTACTATAGTAATTGGCAATGTTGTGTCCGATTCAGTCCTTTATCTGAATCAGCTTGTAGTGGATGCCATAGAGCGCTGTACACAATGGGTCCATATTCGAATCGATAGCTTGCCGACATGGTGTTTACTTACGGAAAGGCAAATATCAACGGGCGGCGGGCAGCAAGGTTGTAGCAACAGTCAAACCCCAACCGACAGCACCATGTTTGAAACAGCGTTTCGCCGTTTGTCTGTGCCAGGGTCGGTTTCAGGAAGCAGGACATCATGAAGGACGTTCCCTAAATGTTCTAGATTTGGAGGAAAATGTGATTAACACTGCGGAAGGCGACCACCATGTCAGTACCAGGCCCACCAGAACAGGATGAGCAAGACGACCGTGATGAACATTCTCCATGACAACTGTTACTACCTTTATCACCTACAGTGTGTGCAGGGCTTGCTAGAGACAGACTTTTCACACCGGGAGCAGTTTTGTCACTGATTTCTTCAGCAGGCAACCACTATTCCGGGATTTGTGTCATCCATGCTATTCACAGATGAGGCTATCTTTACATGGAGTAGTGTCTTCAACTTCCATAACAGTCATCTGCGGGATAGTATGCACAATCCCCCATGGTATGGAGCCAGCGAATCATCAGCATCGGCGCACCCAGAATGTGTGGACCAGGATAACTGGCGACCGTATTTTGGGTCCATTCTTCCAGCCGCATAGCCTAACAGGCTGGAATTATCGGCGTTGCTTGCGGATGTCTTTACCTCCACTGCTGGAAGACGTGCCATTGATGATTCGAAGGGTTATGTGGGTGCTACATGATAGTGCTCCAGCCCAATTAGCCGTTAACGACCGGACGCATCTCAATCGTGTCTTCCCTGGTCGGGGGATCGGACGAGGGCGTCCAGTTGCATAGCCTGCTCGTTTACCGGATCTCAACCCGTGTGATTTCTGGTTATGGGGCCATCTCAAAAGTATCGTGTATGCAGAGTTCATTCGATATGTGGAGACACTGGAACAGCATATTCATGCTGCCTTTGACATTGTTCAGATGGAGCCTTGCTGATGTGAATGTGTCATGGTTCAAATGGCTCTAAGCACTATGGGACTTAACATCTCAGGTCATTAATCCGCTAGACTTAGAACTACTTAAACCTAACTAACCTAAGGACATCACAGACATCCATGCACGAGAAAGGATTCGAACCTGAGACCGTAGCAGCAGCGCGGTTCCCGACTGAAGCGCCTAGAACCGCTCGACCACAGCGCCCGGCGTGATTGTGTGACACAGAACATGCTACGGCGTGTACAAACATGCTTTGGGGCACATGGAAACCGTTTTCAACACATACTCTAGCTGTGGCGTATTAGACAGCAGCCTTGTAACAATGTATTATTGAATAGCATGGAAACCATGTATTTCCGGACATAAGTTCATAAGGATATTTTTTCTTTCTTGTCCTCTCATCGATCAATTTCTAGAGTTTGTACGCGGGAGAAAAATCACCCTGTAGATAAAACTGGAGGGAAGGCTTAGTTTGCTTCTGGAAACAGTCGTTGGACAGTAAGGAGTTATTTCCTCGACACAGAAATTAGGTCAGCTGCAGAGGCGGGGGGACTAAACGCTTATTCTGCGAAGCAAGGAAAAGAACAGCTGGAGTAAAGGGGAAAGCGCAGGTTGCAGCGTCCATTCTCGGCTGTGTTTTTGTCGTGTCGCGGGCTGTGCGTGCGGGTGGGGAACAGGTTTGAGGTCGGCGCTCGCTGGCGGCACCTGTCACGCGGCGCCGGCGGACAAAAAGCCGAAGCCGGCGGGAATGCGCTTAAACGGCCGGCGTAAATGCCGCGCCGGACACAAATGTCACGGCGACTCGGCGCAGCCACCTGCCACCCTGCCCCGCGACCGCCTCTGAAGCGCGCGCTCCTCACCATCCTGTTTCCGGATCTGCTGCTACAAGCAGTCACTAACACTGAGCCGGCCGCTGTGCTCGAGCGGTTCTAGGCGCTTCAGTCTGGAACCGCGCTGCTGCTACGGTCGCAGGTTCGAATCCTGCCTCGGTCATGGATGTGTGTGCTGTCTTTAGGTTAGTTAGGTTTAAGTAGTTAGAAGTCTAGGGGGCTGATGGCCTCAGGTGTTAAGTCCCACAGTGCTTACAGCCATTTGAACCATTTTAAACTAACACCGAGTAGTCCGCCTCGGTAGTTGCACGGTGAACGCGGCGGATTGCTAAGCGAAGGAGCCCATGTTCGGTTCTCGGCCGGGTCGGCGATTTTCTCCGCTTGCGGACTGGGTGTTGTGCTGTCCTTACAACTGAATCGTCATGTAGCTCTAAATGTGGAAAAATGTAAGTTAACGCGGATGGTTAAGAAAAACAACGTGTGCTGTTCGAATACGGTTTTTGTCCTGCTTGACACAGTCAAGTCATTTAAATGCCTGGGAGTAACGTTGCAAAGCGGTATGAAATGGAACGATCATGTGAGAACTGTGCTAGGGAAGGCGAGTGATCGACTTCGGTTCTTTGGGAGAACTTTAGGAAAGTGTGGTTCACATGTAAAGGAGGCCGCATATAGGACGCTGGTGCGACCTGTTCTTTAGTACTTCTCGAGTGTTTGGGATCCGTTCCAGGTCGGATCGAAGGAAAACATCGAAACAATTCAGAGGCGGGCTGTTAGATTTGTTACCGGTAGGTTTCGAACAACACATAAATGTTACTGAGATATTTCGGGAACTCAAATGGGGATCCCTGAGGGAAAGCGACATTCTTTTCGAGGAACACAAGAGAGAAAATTTAGAGGACCGGCATTTGGAGATGACTGCAGAACGATTCTACTTGCGCGAACATACAGTGCGCGAAAGGAGCGAGAGGATAAGATACAAGAAATTATGGCTCATACTGAGGCATATAGATAGTCGTTTTTCCCCCGCTCTACTTGCGAGTGGAAAAGCAGAGGGAATGGCTTATAGTGATACATGATACCACCGTGAGGGCTCACGGAGTATCTATGTACATGTAAACGCCTTTATGGGCACATCTCGAAAGCCAATAAAAAGCGGGTAAAAAGCAGTCGATCAGTAACTCGGAAATTAGTCCGGACTTCAGTGCGAGCTGCTTTTAATAGCTGCATCAACGAAAATCTGTCTCTAAATCTGACAGAAAACTCAAAGATACTTTGATCTTATGTAAAGGACACCAGCGGCAACACACAATCAACACCTTCATTGCGCTTTACCAATGGTAATATTTCTGATGACAGCACCACAAAAGACCGCCGCACACCTTATTTGTTCAATATGAGCACCGGTGACGTCGACGAGATGCTGCATCTGTAAAATGACCTGATCAACTGTTGCTCGCAGCAATTCTCGTGGAATCTGAACAATGTTTTCCTGTATACTGGCCTTCAGATCAGGTAGAGATCGAACGTGTACCTGGTAAACGCGTTCTCTTCGATATCCCCAGAGCCAACGTCACGTGGATTCCGATCAGGTGATCTTCCAAGTCATGTATCTGGAAAACTTCTGTAGACATCACGTTCGTGGAAGACTGCATTAAACAGACATTCCACTGGGCGATCTACATGAGGTGTTGCCCCATCTTGCATGAAAACGGCGGTTTTCACATAGTTGAGCTCTTCCAGAGCAGGAATCACACGCTGTAGAGGGAGGTCTAGATAACGATATACCTGAAGGCTCTTTGGCTGTAGTCTATCCATGAAGAAAGGACCGAGAATAGAGGTGCTTGTGAGATTACACTACACACTCACATACGCCGAGTGCAATGGCTCTATGCGTACAACACGCAGTTTAAAATTCTCACGAATTCGGTAGTTCTTCAAATTACTGCCCCATGTAGTATAAAATACACCTAGTCACACCATGTATGTAAGTAGGCTGTTTAGGTTTTTATGTTGGTAACGCCACGTAGCGCTCTGTATGAAAATCACTCACTGACTGTGCTGTGTGCGGTCTGTGGCTGTTTGGCATTGTTGGAATATTCGCTATTGTAGTGTTGGGCAGTTGGATGTGAACAGCGCATAGCGTTGCGTAGTTGGAGGTGAGCCGCCAGCAGTGGTGGATGGGGGGAGAGAGAAGCCAGAGTTTTGAGATGTTAATATGTATTGCAGTAGTTCGAGTAACGAAGATTTTTGTGAGGTAAGTGATTCATGAAAGGTATAGGTTATTGTTAGTCAGGGCCATTCTTTTGTGGGGATTACTGAAAGTCAGATTGTGTTGCGCTAAAAATATTGTGTGACAGCTTAGTGTTGATCAGAATAAGTAAAGAGAGAAATGCCTGAGTATTTTCAGTTTTCAAATGGTTCAAATGGCTCTGAGCACTATGGGACTTAAGATCTGAGGTCATCAGTCCCCTAGAACTTAGAACTACTTAAACCTAACTAACCTAAGGACCTCACACATATCCATGCCCGAGGTAGGATTCGAACCTGGCACCGTAGCGATCGCGCGGTTCCAGACTGAAGCGCTTAGAACCGCACCGCTCGGCCTCACCGGCCGTCTGTTCTGTTTTGCTCAGCTGTTTGAAAATCAAATAACGCAAGATGTTTACCAGCACAGTCATTCATAAATTTTTCTAAGGGGATGTTTCATATAATATTGTCCGTTCACATGTCACCAACTTCGATCCGTGCCAGAAACCAAAGAGCAAACTCAGATCACTGCTACGAATTATCTAGTATTCAGTAGCTGCACTGTATGGGTCTTGTACGGGTACCACAGTAAAATAAACCGCAAAATTTTTCCGTGCTGTTGGTATAGACAATTGTCGTGACATTGCAGGAACACTAGCACTACCAACAGCACGTGGTACATGGTAAATTACGATACAAGAGAAAGGAAATAGGAGTGAACCGCTGAATTACAGGCCCATATCACTATCGTCGATTTGCGGTGGGATTTTAGAACTACTCTGTGTCAGGACGGTAGAAATTACTTCTATTAACACACAGGCAGCACGGATTTAAAAAAATGCTCTTGTGGAAAACAGCTGTCTCTTTGTGTGCACGAAGTAATGAGTGCTATAGACAGAAGATCTCAAATTGATTCTAATTTCTGGAATTCCCAAAGGCTTTCGATACCGTTTCTCACAAACAGCTTATGATCATATTGTGTGCCTAAGAGTATCGTCTCAGTTGTGCGACTGGATTCGTGATTTCTTGTCAGGAAGGACACAGTACGTAGTAATGCACAGAGAATCATCGAATAAAACAGGCGTGACATCTGGTGTTCCACAAGGAAGTGCCTAGACCTTCTGCCACTTCCAGATCTGTATAAACGATTTAGGAAAGAATTTGAGGAGCCTTCTCAGTTGTTTACAGCTGATGCTGTCTGTCATTTAGAGTCTTATAAAGCCGTTAGAACGAACCGGAAAATGAGTTACGATATCTGTACGATGCTAAAAGTGGAAATTGACTCTAAATAAGGAAAAGTGTGCGGTCATGCACATTTACACTAAAAGGAATCCGTTATATTTAAGTTACACGATAAATCACACAATTCTAAAGCCTGTCAGTTCAGCTAAATACCTCAAAGTTATAATTAAAAACAACATAAACTGGAACGATCATATAGATAATGTTGTGGGGAAGGTAAACCAAAGACTACATGTTACTGGGAGAACAGTTAGAATATGCAACAGGTCTATTAAAGAGACTCCGTACACTAGGCTTGTTCATCCTTTGCTAGAGTATTGTTGTGCAACGGGGTTCTTACCAGATAGGACTGATGGAGGACATCGAAACAGTCGAAGTACAAGGCAGCTCGTTTTGTACTATCGGGAAGTAGGGGAGAAAGTGACGCGGATATGATAACCGATTTGTTAAAATAAAGGTGCTTTGCATTACACAAGATCTTTTCAACGAATTTCTATCACCTACTTTTTCTTCTGAATATGAAAATACTTTACAGTCGCGAACCTACATAGGAAGAAACGATCATCATAATAAAATAAGAGAAATTAGAGCTCGTACAGAAAGATTTAAGTGTTCATTTTTCCCATTCGAGAGGGTGGAACGGTAGAGAAATAGCCTGATGGTGTTTCGAAGAATCCTCTGTCAGGCACTTAAGTGTGAATTTTAGAGTAGTAACGTAGATGTAAATGGGGCTGGCGAAACATTTAGTGGTATGTAAAGTTACTGCACTGTTGTATAAAGCAATTTGGGTTCACATGACTCATCAAAACTGTGTAAAACCTCGAGCTTTCGGCGAAATCCTCCGTCGTCTTCGTCAGGAGCAATTACTGACTGTCGTGGCCGCCACTGTGGCGACCATTTTAGTCCATAAACACCTTGTGATTCGTCGGCGTTCGTCATCATTAGGTAATACTGCAACAGACTGTGTCCGTGCCTGCACTAGTGGTGCCAGCACTCTCGTAAGAACCTAAACTACTACTTCTACTTTTGCCTTCTCTCGCGCCTATACGAGGTCGTCATGTTTATTACCGGACGTGGCATTTTTTATGTTAAAGGAGTCCAATGTGCTTCCTTTCTTCACCCCCTTACCAAACGGGATGGACTGGCTGCATCTAGTGTTATATCATGTGAAAAAGTGCGAACGTTCTGTAAGTGTTTGCACATCATTTCACGGAGGCGGGACGTGGATACCAGCCTGGTATTCGCCTAGTCGGCTGTGGGAAACCTCCTAAAAACGACATCCAGGCCTCCCCGCACACCGGCCCTCGCCTTTAATCCGCCGGGCGTCTGTCAGAATCCCAGAAGCGGCCTGCTTACAAGGCCGGATACCGCGTAGAAATGTGAACAACTCCGCGCATTTCTGAGTTCTTTTCAGCGTCGATAGCTCGACTGACCGTTGTCGCAGCATCCGGACTCAGAAAACTAAGGATGCGATACTAATATCGATCGTTATAGTACATTTTTGCATGTCACAGCTTCTCTCCAGCGCACTCATCCCTAGGGATGGTAGGGGTATACTGCCCCGACAACATTTTTATACAAATTATCATACAAGAAATTATACAAATATTAGGTCACGTTTGCAGTTCAGTCGCGTTAATGGAACCACCACCAATGTTCGACGTAAACGTACAATAACCCACTCACAGAGGGCTGTTGGCAGCACTTAGAGGGTACATACAGCTTGGTGTTTGGGGGGAGGAAAACAGTGCACTCGTTGTAATATGGAACTGGAGCAATTATCTGACGTCCAAAAGGAACTTGATCATTGGCTTTCGGGCGAAGGGTGGAGTCATTTCCGAAAAGGCTAAGTTTGTAAATGGATGCGTGCCACTTTGGTCAAAGTATATCGTGCATGGCAAAATAGCGGCATACACCCAGGCAACTGTGGTGCACCACGGGCCACTGCTGTTCATCGACGACGAAGGCTGGGATTTTCACGACAATACCGCAACCGGACATCCGCTAGGTGCCGACAGCTGGCCTTTTCAGATGAGTCACATTTTATGCTCCATCGAACAGATGGCCGTTGATGTAACGATGCGAAACAGCTGAAAGCAAACACGCTGCAACAATCGTTGGAAAGGTCGAGGCCGGAGGAGAGAGCGTTGTAGTCTGGGGAATGTTATCTTCTCGTTCGGTGGGTGGTCTCATCCTTCTGGAAGCCACGTAAGTACGCACCTAACTTGCGGAACCATGTACACCCCTAAATGCAGTTTTTTTTCCTCTGCACGATGGCATGTAGCCGGCCTGTGTGGCGGAGCGGTTCTAGGCGCTATAGTCTGGAACCGCGCGACTGCTACGGTCGCAGGTTCGAATCCTGCCTCGGGGATGGATGTGTGTGATGTCCTTAGGTTCGTTAGGTTTAAAAAGTTCTAAGTTCTAGGGGAAATCGACAGGGTAGCAAAGAGACAAGACACGGCAGTTTTTCTTCGGACGCTGCCAGGACAGGACACAAGTGTAAAAAAGCTACAAGAACTTTTAACTACCACAATAGATCCTGTAAAGGACAAAATAAGAATCAAGAAAGTTAAACCCAGCAAGAACTCTGTAATAGTAGAAGTAGCCTCAGAAGAAGATAAGGAAAAACTACTAAAAAACCAAAAACTGAATGCAGTAATGAAATGTGAACCTCCACGGAAAAGGAATCCTTTGGTGATATTGTATGACGTGCCAACTATAATGACTAACGACGAGTTAAGCGAGACAATAAGGGGACAAAATTTTGAAAGCATGAACGCGGAAGAATTCAATAATAAATTCAAACTCAAATTCAAAACAGGACCCCGTGATCGGGACGTTGTCCATCACGTGGCCGAGGTAAATCCACAAATGTGGAAGCAAATTACCGGAATGGGCAGACTATATGTCGGGTTTCATGCAATTAATGTAAGGGATTACATCGTGGTACCTCGTTGCCACAATTGTGGGGACTTGGACCACATTCTCAGGCACTGCACCAGGGGGTCGGCGTGCTCCAAGTGCGGTGACAATGGACACGTACGAAAGGACTGCAAGGCTGCCAGTGTTTGTATTCCCTGTAAGAGCAGAGGGAAAAAACCATGTGGAGCTACAGGACGGAGTTGCCCTACATACAGGATGTTAGAACAACGCCTAATATCCAGAATTGATTATGGTTGAGTCTGACACAACCTACAGGATGCCAAAGCGAAAATCCCCGAGCAAGAGAAGGAGGGATGCTATGAGGGCTCACAAATTCAGGGAATTTTTGAGATCGCTTTCGAGCTCAGAAGTCGAAACAGCAGACACTGCTGTCCAGACAGAGGCATTCATGGTAGACAAAGGACAGCAAACTGAATTTCCCATGCCACTCATGGCTCCCTCCCCTCGAAGCCGGGGATCTGAGCCGAAAACAGACCATCCACGGCAAGGGCATCCTGTGGTAGTGGCAACCCCCAAGGAGAAAATTGAAAAACCATCCATACAGGAAAATATAGTCACAAGTTCGAGTGTGGGTTGCACCACTGATACATCAATTGTCAGGCTTCCGCCTGTCGATCCGGTGAGGGTGTACCCAAACCTCGAATTTACGATGCAGCTGGCAAGACTGGAGCAGCCGGCAACCCTGACCACTGCCTTGAGACATGTGGTCCGAATTGGACATGAGAACGGTAGAAAGGTAACCTTCTCGGTGATGGAGGCTGTAGATAGAATACAGCTAAAGTCGGTGAATCTCCCCACGGACTTCGGAGCCCTGCGTGACCTGCTAAAGAAACTGTTTGAAAGACGAGGAGAGAAATTTGACTTAGAGGATATATACGTCCAATCAGTGTTGGCAAATGGAAGAATAACTTTCGATCCGAACAAGACCTGGCCATATGACCGAGTACACACATATTATCCATGACGACTAGGACATCTGTCGGCCAACTAAATACGCACAACAGTCGACTTGTGATGCAGGAACTCCGTAGGGAAGTGGAGGAGAGGAGACTGGATGTACTCTGTTTGCAGGAGCCTTACTCTCAGGCTGGCAAAATTGCTTTTGTGGCCACCACATGGCAAGTCATCAGCTGTGGGGATGCCCCCAAAGCAGCTGTGGTAATCACCAACAAAAAACTGCAGGCAACCTTACTTTCGCAGTACTCAAACAGTCACTGCAACGTCATAGAACTGCAATCTCCAGCAGGCACTATAATACTCATTAACATGTATTTTCAATATGGAGATGATATCGACATACATTTAGACCACCTAACAAGAGTAGCTATGGCGTTGCAGGGACGAAGAGTTGTCATAACTGCGGACATAAATGCGAAGTCCCCCCTATGGTACAGTGGCACAAGGGACGAAAATGGTGGAAAGGTGGAAGAAGTGATTATGTCGTTGCAGCTTGTGGTGGCAAACAAACCGGGAAACTCTCCCACCTATGCGGCGGGAGGGGGGCAAGGCACAAACATCGACGTGACCTTGGTCACGCCAAATGCGGCAAACCTAATACAGAACTGGAAGGTGATAGAAAGTGCCACCACAAGCGATCACAACCTTATCACTTTTACCTTAGGGAGCAGGGAGTGCCACTGGGCCATGGGGTGGGAGGTGCAGTTGAACTTCAGGAAAGCCAACTGGGAACGCTTAGCCAGAGAGTGTGACATTCCTCCGTTACCGGATGGTGACAGACAAATTGACATTGACAACAGAGCTGAGGAACTGGTGTGTGCAGTGACTAGAGCGATGAAGGCGGCCGTGCCAACTAGGAGGAGGGCCATGGCGGCCTCGCCGACACCATGGTCTCCTGAGCTGCAGGAGCTGCGTCAGTCTGTCAGAAGGCTGCGGAGGCACTACCAGCGCAGTGTCGTCTGGTGGGAGAAGCAGAGATGGTTACTGCTATACCGGGAGGCAAAGGAAAGATTTCAAAAAGAATTAAAAGCGGTCCGAGTTAGAAGCTGGGAGACATTCGTGACCAATCAGCTGGCCTTGGATCCATGGGGGATTCCGTATAAACTAGTAAGAGAAAAGATCCGCTCCCCTATGATGCTGTCCACAGTCAGGCATGGGGATGGGATGACGGACTCATGGCAGGAGACTGCTGAGGTCCTACTCCGATCCCTGTTGCCTGACGACGACAGAACAGAGGATACTGAGGAACAGCGACGGTTGCGGGATTTAGATCTGGGCGACTATACAAATGATGAGGCAGTCCTCCCCTTCTCGGAGGAAGAGGTCGCTGCCCTCATAAAGACAATAAAGAGAGGGAAAGCCCCCGGGCCAGACGGCATTGTGGCGGAGGTGGTGCAGTTCTTGGCCCCACAACTGGTCGCTCCTTTAACCCAGCTGTACAACGAGTGCCTTCGGCAAGGCAAATTCCCGAGGATCTGGAAGGCAGCAAACGTTGTAATCATTAAGAAAGGCCCCGATAAAGATCCAGCTGAGGCAAAGTCTTACAGACCCATCTGCCTTCTGGATGTGCTCGGGAAAATCCTTGAAAAGCTGCTTGCTGATAGGCTGACTGCCCACCGAGTGCTGCACGGGATGAGCGACAGACAGTTTGGCTTCAGGCCTGGGCGTTCCGCATCTGATGCGATCGCCCTGGCGGCCGAGGTCTGTGGTTCGGCCCCGTGCAAGTACATCGTCGGCATCATGGTGGACATTAGTGGCGCCTTTGACAACCTGTGGTGGCCTTCGCTCTTCTCCTGCTTGCGGGAGAAAGAGTGCCCAGGGCCGCTATACGGTTGCCTTAGGAGCTATTGTGTAGATCGGGAGGTCTGGCTATCATCCCCTAGCGGGAGGATTGGAAAACCCATAACAAAGGGATGTCCCCAGGGTTCCGTCTTAGGTCCCCTATTTTGGGATATCCACATGGAGCCACTCTTAAATGCATTGCAACAAAATGAAGATGTGCTAGAAGTGATAGCCTACGCTGATGACCTCCTTCTACTGGTTGGCGGCCGAAGTCGCGAGGATATTGAACCAAAAATAGACAGAGCCATGACGCAACTACTATCATGGTGCCGTAATACCAAGATGACCATCTCACCGACCAAATCAACCTATCTATTACTAAAGGGACAGTTAATAAGAAACCCGACTGTAAGAATTGAGGGCACACCAGTACTCCGACGACGAGAGGGACGATACTTAGGGATCATCATCGATGAAAGGTGGAACTTCGGAAAGCACATTGAAACCGTGACACAAAGAGCTCTGCAAATTCTCAATAACCTCATCACCATAGGTCATAAAAGATTTCATCTCCCCCCTCACCTTATCAAATTGTATCATAATAGCATACTAACATCAATAGTGGGTTACGGCGCGGGAGTCTGGGCACACAGGCTCACGAGGGTTGTGCCCGCCATGTCGGTGAGAAGGGTTCAAAGGAACATGATATTAAGATCTGTGGGGGCATACAGAACATCTCCGGGAGGGGCCCTATTAGTAATAATGGGGCTTTGTCCTCTGGATATCAAAATCAGGGAACAGGGTGCTTGGTATTGGGCAAAGAAAGGGGACATAGAAAAAGTAGAAGACATCTTGGGAGTTAGGGTTAGGGATAAGGGCGAGATACGGAAGAGGGGTGAAGAGCTATGGCAAGAAGTTTGGGAGGCAGAGGAATCCGGCAGAAGAACTTTCAGCTTCCTGCCGAATGTGAGGGAAAGAATGAGCATGGGTTATTTTGAACCAACTAGGGGTTTGTTCCACTTTCTCACTGGACATGGGCCTTACCCGACGTATCTATGTCGGTTTGGGAAGAGGGCAACGCCTACGTGTGACTGTGGTGCATCGGAGGGAACTCCCGACCATGTGGTCTACGAGTGCCCCCTTTTCGATGATGTAGCAACTACACTTAGACAGCAACTACCCAACTATGACACTTATATGTTATTAAGACAAGACGAGACCTTTCGACTGCTAAATCAGTTGGCAAATGAGGTATCACGAAAGGTCCTAACACAATATCTGAGAGAGCTTTAAGACTTAAAAAATTAACATACTAGGTCAATACCCCAATCCCGTACCGCCTGTGCGTGGACTGGTCGACTGGTAAAGTTGGAATCCGCCACGTGCAGGATAGGGGGAGAGGGGCGACCATACCGGATTTGACAACGCACCGATTCTGACTTAGAATAGTTCATTAGGTTAGGAAATTAGAATAGGAATTAAGATAGAAACCTGCAGCGAATAAAAGTATTGGCCTGCCCTGTGCCAGGGCGCGTTCACCGGGGTTAGCTCGGTGAGCAAGGCACACAAGTAGGATTGTATATTTACTGGCATGTTTGTAACGCTGCAGGCAGTAGAGACTAGTGTAAGTAGTAATATTAGGAGTAGCAGATTTGTTAATTAGTAGGTCTGCCCATTCAACTAACACACTGTCTGTAGATTAGAATTAGAAATGTATAAGCTGTACCTAAGTAATGTATTATATCATGACCCACTAATTCATAAGGTGGTGGGTTTTATTGTATAAAATATTTTGTAAGTTCTAGGGGACTGATGACCTCAGATGTTGAGTCCCATAGTGCTCAGAGCCATTTCAGCCACTATTTGCGACCGTAGCGGTCGCGCGGTTCCAGGCTGAAGCGCCTAGAACCCCTCGGCCACTGTGGCTGGCAATGCTCATTCCATGACATCTATGTGTACTCGTCTGCAGAATTTCAGGACAAATGTGACTTTCACGTGATGTGTCATAGCCAACTAACACAGCTCGATAAAACTTTAATTACGCATACAAAGAATTGCTACAGTATAACACAGAAAGTGGTTGAAATAAGTACAGAATGAGGTGAGCAGAAATGACACCTCTATTCAAAGAAAATAATTACACTCACTGCGATTTATGACGGACCCCTGCATTTTACGAAACGCGGGCAAACTTCTTATCAGGGTGTGTCATAACTATGGACGACAATAAATGCTCCGCAAAGTGTTTCCTCGCTGGCCACAAGGTTAGTAAGGACTTGTTGTGGCAGTGCGTTCCATTTCTTTACTAGCGCCGTTGACAAGTGCTGGACGGTCTTTGGTGCATGTGTGAGTGCTGCAACACGTCACGCCAACGCATCCCATACGAACTCGATGGGATTTAAGGGAGGGGGGGGGGGGGGGCAGGCCAATCCATTCGCCGAATATTCTTTCGTCCCAACCGCTCCTCCACCTGTGCGCAGCCGCTCGTAGTGGGCGCGCGGCGTACGGCGTCCTGTCACGGACTCTGCGGCCCCTCCCGCCGGAGGTTCGAGTCCTTCCTCGGGCATGGGTGCGTGTCTTTGTCCTTAGCATAAGTCAGTTTAAGCTAGTTTCAGTAGTGTGTAAGCCTAGAGAACTATGACCTACGCCGTTTGGTCCCTTAGGAATTCACACACATTTGAACATTTTTTGCCCGATACGGCGCCCCATAAAAATGAAGTTAGGGCCGTATGCACACCTAAAAACTTGCACGTGCGGAAGGAGTACAGTATCACAATAACGATCACCGGTGAGTGCACCGTGGTCAAAGATATCGAGGTCACTACGTGCAATCAAAATTATGGCTTCCCAAAACATAACAGTTGGGCCACCAAAACGGTCATGTCCGACAATGCTGGACGTTTTTTCATATGCCGAGAGGTGTGAACATGTAACGCACCCACCAACACTGCCGTACATGATCGTTTTGGTTTGTGTGTGTGTGTGTGTGTGTGTGTGTGTGTGTGTGTGTAGAGAGAGGAGGGGGAAGGGCACAATGGTGCAGGGGCGTACTGACTTCCAAACACAGTAGATTAACCCAGGAACGTTGTTGCGACACTCTACCCCATCCCCATGTGCGTCTTTCAGTGGTGCAGTGGTTACTGCAGCACGTCCGTTTGCACCGTCACACAGCAGTTGTCAGCCGCGCTGGTGGAGGTATGGAACACCCTGACACAAAAACCCTTTAGCAACCATGTGGCCAGCGTGGAAGCGCTTTGCCGGGCATGCACTGCTGTCCGCGATGATCACGTAGCCTATTAAGTACCATGTCAAGCCTTTTCTAATGTCCAGGGCAGCATCATAAAGTCTTCAGTGTAATTATATCTTTTGAAAAACGTTCATCCCTGTTCGTCTCATTCCGTGTTTATTTCAGCTGTTTTCTGTACTGTACTGTAGCAGCTCTTTATTGTGGTGTAACTTTCATGTTGTTATGTTACTTGCCAGAGACACATCATGCAAAGTTACTTTCGTCTTCAAGTTTTGCACACCAGTTACTACCAAATACAATCACGTAAGTTGTGTGTCTGAGGTTCTGACCTCCGCTTTAATGCATTGCAATTGGTGTTCATGAACTTGTTTTCATTCTATGATAGATGTGACAGGTGATAAATAAAATACTGATGCAGTCGTATGGCGTTTCTGAAGATATGCCATTCAACAAATATCAGTGATGGAATGTGACGTAGTTATGTAACTTTAACTAGAAACCATTTCAACGAGCGTTGTTATTATTATTGTTGTTGTTTTTGTGGTCTTAATTCTGAAGTTTAGTTTGAGGCAACTCTCCTCGCTGCTGCGAATCTCAAAGTATCTTCATTTCCATCCGACTATGTACATTATACTAACAGAATCATATTCTAATTGCAAGTTGAACTTTGAAACTCTCGTTAAATGCATAAGACAACTATCACACAGGTAGATAATTTCGTGAAAGGTGTAAGGTAACTTTGTAAGTGAACCAGGTCAGTAGAATGAAGCTGATGAAAAACTGTAGGTATTCCAGAAATATCTCGCTGCTGATCTGCCACTTTGCAGAAATTTTCACCACTGCTGAACAATTCCGTCTTACGAGTCCATCAACTAAAATGCTATTCTCAACGTGATTTCCCTTCGTAATATGGTTCGTTTGGCCGCGCGTTGTCTAGGGGGTCTTGTCGCGGCCCGCGCGGCTCCCCCCGTCGGAGGCTCGAGTCCTCCCTTCGGCATAGATGTGTGTGTTGTGCTAGAGTGAGTTAGTTTATGTTAGAATAAGTAGTGCGTAGGCTTAGGGACCGATGACCTCAGCAGTTTCGTCCCATAAGAGCTTACCAAAAATTGTGGCCCGTCTGAAAACACGTGCTTCTTTCGTGTCTACTTAACTTGACATATCGCTTGTGTTTTTATGCGAAATAAAACGTGAGGGCTGAAAAACAGAAACAAATGTTTTTACACGAATAGAAAAGATTCGAAAAGTAACCCAAGTCCTGCAAAAACTCTTCGATTGGTAAGCAGAAGCCAGTTAATTTTGTCAAAATGAAAGTATTTCGAAATCGGCGAAAAAAGACGCCAACTGTACGATTCTGGCATTGCCGTTTAAGGTTCGTTCAATTTCAGTGTTAAAAACACAACCTGAAACTTTAAACGCTTCTATTTTCAAAACGACATTTTCCGAGATAGTGGGAGCAATAACACATGAAATATATATGCAGTTACGTTATACCTATTTGTAACTTGTAAGTCAGCGTTTTTTCTGTTGTAGTACGTAGGATTTTTGCGATATATTTTAATTCTCATTTTTGGTTCATGTTTTATAATGACTTTTTCTCAAAAAAAATTGACTTGTGTTTCAGACTGTCACAATTTGCTAGAAACTGTTTTTTAAACGTCCCTATATACCACATAAACAGTATCATCAGTTTCAAAGCAGATTTTGAAATTTTGTTCTACACTGAAAATTATGGCATTCAGAGCTCCGAGCAACCACCCTCGCACTCCACGAAGTCCTTTCATCTATTTCGTTATGTATCCTCGGGGTGCAAGTTAATTACTTTAAAATAATACAGAATACACTTTAAGGATGTACAATAAAGGTCTAAAGAGGGTTTTGTAATTTGTCTCTCATTTTATTGAAAATATTTACGAATATCGGTTTCAAAATCGAGCGTCACCCTGAGGTACCTCGTTAATCGAACATTTAATAGAAAATTATTACACTTGGTAACCATGTGTCTTTTGCACGGGTATATCCGACTAGAATACGAGTTTCTCGTCGTTAGATTTTTTCAAATTGTGTTATGTTAATGCTGATGGTATTAGTGAGGTTTCACGGTGAGTGGAACAAAGTGTGAATCACGTTAAATTTGCAATGTGTTTTGAGGTGAATAAAATGGCGCCATGGCTGTAGGTTTCCGTTTGTTTATTGTACTCTGACAACGTTACTCCTACGGTCTGGGAATCCTGTGTGTAAATATAGTGGTATACCGAATGGATGGGCGGCGAGAAAAAAACGAAGGCAGCAGTAATTCGACAACTTTCGAAGTGGCGTGAAAGGTGTTGGGATGTTTGGGGGCGTTGAGAAAAAGGGACGGTTATGGTGCGCGGCTGGCGAAAGCGTTTGTTGGGAGAAAGGTCTGAGTCGTGGATTCACAAAACACAATCCGTGTGCGGGCGCCCGCATGTCTGGCGGAGCAGTGAAAGCTGCAGCTGTGGGCTGAGGCGTCCACTGGCTGGGGTCGCGGGGACACAGGTTGCGGTTTAAACGCCCGCCCACGTCGACATTACGACAAACGGAGCACTAGCTTGCAATACGCCGGCTGGTTATAAGTAAAGAGCAACTGCTCACACAGGTCCAGCGTTAGATGTAATCATCCCATGGCAGCGAATCTTGATAGACATTCCAATACGTTATTGCAGAATCGAAGTAAGTTGGAAAAAATTAGTTCCAATTTTGGCCATCTGGTGCAAATATGGCACCGTGAATGTAAGAAGCGCGCAGTCCGGAACAGCGCGACTGCTACGGTCGCAGGTTCGAATCCTGCCTGGGGCATGGATGTGGGTGATGTCCTTAGGTTAGTTAGGTTTAATTAGTTCTAAGTTCTAGGCGACTGATGACCTGAGAAGTTTAGTCGCATTATGCTCAGAGCCATTTGAACCATTTGAATGTAAGAAAAGCGTATAGAAATGTTTCCATTGTTATGGCTTATGAACGGGACGTGGGCAGAGCAGACCCAAGTGAGAAAGGCATAGCGTTGATTTTGTTATTAACCGCCAGTTGCGCAATTTGACTTCGAAGAGATGCTGCATCCGCAAAACAACATGATCAACAACTGCTCACCGGCCTCTGTGGCCGAGTGGTTCTAGGCGGTTCAGTCCGGAACCGCACTGCTGCTACGGTCGCAGGTTCGAATCCTGCCTCGGGCATGGATGTGTGTGATGTCCTTAGGTTAGTTAGGTTTGAGAAGTTCTAAGTCTAGGGGAATGATGACCTCAGATGAAGTCCCACAGTGCTCAGAGCCATTTGAACCATTTGAACAGTTGCTCGCGGCAGTTCCGGTGGAATTTGAGCAATGTGTTTCTGTACACTGACCTTCAGATCAGGTCGAGGCCGAACGTGTCGCTGGTAAACGCGTTCTCTTAGATATCGCCAGAGCTAAAAATCACATGGGTTCAAATTAGATAATCTTGCAGGCCATTAAGCTGGAAAAACTTAGCAGACAATACGTTCGTGGAGAATAGCATTAAACAGACATTGCACTGGGCGAACGACAGGAGGTGTTGCCCCGTCTTGCATGAAAACAGTGTTTTCCACACAGCTGTCCTCTTCCAAAGCATCAGTCTCTTACCCTTCTTACATTATCTGATCAAAAGTATCGGAACAGCTATTAATGATATTAATATAGGGCGTGTCTTCTTGTCAGCTTCATGATGTCTTGAAATCTGCTGGGGGCACTGAATTGTAGCCCATTTTTCCTCAAGAGCCGAAACCAGAGTATGATTCAAATGGCTGTGAGTACTATGGGACTTAACTTCTGAGGACATCAGTCCCCTAGAACTTAGAACTACTTAAACCTAACTAACCTAAGGACAGCACACACATCCATGCCCGAGGCAGGACTCGAACCTGTGACCGTAGCGGTCACGCGGTTCAAGACTGCAGCGCCTAGAACCGCTCGGCCACTCCGGCCGTTGAAACCAGAGTAGTTAGTGATGTTGGACGCTGCGGTCGGTAACGAAGTCAACGTTCTAACTCATCCCAAAGATGTTCTGCTGGGTTCAGTTTGGGGCTCTAGGCATTTCAGAAATGTTATTGTCCACAAAAACATTATCTCATAGATAACGCTTTACAACAGGTACATGCTGATACAAACAATAATCGTTTTCGAACTATTTTCTTTAATGTACACAGTACTTTAAAATATGTTAATATCTTTCCACATTTAGCGTTTTCTTAAGTGCAATATGGGGACCACATGCTAACCGCGAAAAAAAACCCGAACCGTAACACCATAACCGTAACACCATGTCCTCTGCGCTTCACTTTTGGCGCTACACACGATGGCAGGTGGCGTCGTCGAGGCATTGGCCAAACGCAAACCTCTCCATCGGATTGCCACAGGGTATAGATTGATACATGATTACAGATCACTCGTTTCCAGTCATCCCCTGTCAGTGGCGTCGCTCTTTACACAAACGCGTGCGCTGTTTAACACTGACCACAGAAACCTGTGGCTTATGAGGAGTTGCTCGACAATTTTAACCCATTCTTTTTAACTCCTTACGCGCAGTCATTGTGCTAGCTGGAAAGCTGGTAGCACTTTGGAACTCACGATTCCTTGAACTGATTTAACAACCCTCGATGGTCCCTGTCCATTGATAGATAGTACCTGCCTCAGTTTGACTGTCGATGTTACTTCTGGTTGAAATGTACATGATGGACTTATTACTCAGATGGCAGCCAATGGCTAGCTCATTTTCGAAGTCAATGATCTCTCCTGAGCGACTCATTCTGCTATTACTGCTTCTCTGCTGACAAAACAATACTCCCAGTTCCATTTTATACTGCAGGCTCGCCTCTCGCGACATTTTGTGGTCAATTCCGCATTACATAGTGGTGCCTGGATACAGTTATTTGTGCAGTCTACATACAGCACCCTACATCAGGGTATGTCAGACTAGGGTCTGAACTATGGATTGAGGTGGCGCAGTGTAAGGACAGTGAACTTATCTTCCATAATGAATTATAAGGAAGTATATGTTTATCACTTCATCACATTTTTTGTATTAACACTTAAATATTACGTGTTTACGTTATTCCAGAACAAAAGACATTCCTTACAGAACAGAACTGACGCATTACAGCACCATATAACTGTCTGACGAAGTACTCGTCACCCTGTATACTCTACTGGATACCAGAGCGGGCAACTATGAGACTTCTTTTTTCCTGAGCGGAGGTGGACACTTTTCACATCAGAGCTGAAACCGCCGTAGAACGGAAACAGTACTTTCCAGATATGGGTTCCTGTTCTTAATATTACGCACTCACTCACCTGTACAAGTCCCAGATGTTTGTAACGGGAATTTCCGAACATCCTGTAGAAACACAGCCCTAGCGTCTGCTGCTTCGCTAGTGTGGATTGTAACACTTTCATTGCCGAATATACGATTCTGGTAGCTGCAATCTGAGGCTTTTGTTGAGCTTGTCTTTTGAGATCTTGCGATGATATTTTCATTGAAACTTTCATCGCCTAACACATATTTCTTTATTTTTAACCGAGAACTAAAATACTAATTTTCAGATACAATATTTAGCAACAAAAACGCTGAAGTAGTTCCTTAATAATCATCTATTTTCAAAAAACCTTTATTCCATTGTAATACCACTTAGGCGTTCAATTTTGCAAAAACCATAACACTTTTTTTTAAAATTTATGAGTGAGGGACCAAACAACGATTTTCAGAGTTCCAGCTTCGAAATTACCTTTTTAAGACAAATTGAAGAAAAATTTAATCCCCTATTTCATCCGCTTAGGGGTAGAACTTCGAAATATCCCTCCTTGCTCGATGCATACGGTATAAGACCAACACCCTCACGAAATTTAAGTTTCTGTGCCTAGGGGTTTGGACTGAGCGATGATGAGTCAGTGAATCAGTAAGGACATTTTCCTCCTATATATAAGGTGGTCAAGAACAGTCTGGAAAGCCTTTAAGCTTGTTGCGGGGTAGACTGAGCTGAGAAATAATTGTTAAGAAAAATATCGATACGTCCGAGTTAATTAGCATTGAAGTTATGGCCCATAAGGGCGTTGCCAGCGCAGTTTGAAACGGAAGCCAGATACAATTACGAAGTGTCAGTTTCTCTCACAACGTAGAAGATACCGCACGATGAGACTGCTCAGCCTTTGGCTCAGGTTCGATCCTTACTACCGACCAATGTCCAGTTTTTGTATAGCTCTCTCGTTCGGTTTTAGGAAACCAAACGAAGCACACGTTTGGAGAGACCGTCTCCGGCGTGTCGCTTGAATTTGCACACGCAACGGCCTGATTGGCTAATTTCAGTACTAATTAACTTGGAAACGGCGCGACGTATCTAACTTTTTCCTTAACAATTATTTCTCAGTAAAACCTATGCCGGAAAAACCTTACAAGCTTTACAGACTGTCTCTGACCACCTTGCATAGAGATGCAGAAGCTTGCCTCGCTTGCCGGAGCTCGGGGTGAAACGGTGATGTCATAGAAGATTTGTCTAAGCAGTAAAATGGCAGTTATTTCGTAGTGCAGGTACTTGATACGTAATAGTACATCCTACACATTTGAGAGCACAATTTAAAACAATTTGCACGTTTTGTAACTTATAAAATTTTGTATTCTTGGTGGTCCGCAGTTTGTAAATGTTCTTTAAAAGACATCTTGCTGAATACTACGAGCTGTGTGTAAAGTGTTGTTACGTTATATGAGGATACTTCTAGTATATGATACTGTTATCCAGCTTAGTCACCCACCCTCTGTAAACAACAGTAGGAACTTTCTACCAATCGTTCAAGTCTTCGACGATGGAAATACGATCCATGGTCATGGAATCATTCGAGAACCGCTGCGCAAACATCTTCATCGTCGAAAAATCTGCGATTGCTACGAGTCAGATCCGTGATTGCCTGGACAGTCGGCTGTTGTCGATGTCGATGCTCTTCCTTCGTGATCAGTATCAAATACGTCTGTGCACACTTAGTCAAATTGTTGGCACCATTTCACTAGAAATGGACGTGATGATGAACTGGGTTCACATATCGCCAGAATTTCAAGATGAATCTGTGAGAAATTTGGATGTTAGGTCTATAGCAAACATGCTGTGCCGTGAACCTAAACTTTGGTGCATGTTTCCACCAGCATGCTTCTACATTCTCACACTGTAATACATTTGTTACCAGTACCGCAACAGAATTATGTCTATAGGAAACGCGTAACATGCACACTCTGTTGACAACGTGGCAGTCTTGTGCAATGGTCTTAGCATGGGACGACATGTGTAACTTGCTTTTTGACTCCCCTATGTAGCTATATGCGTGCATTTGTTTGTTTGTGCTTTGTACCAGATGCCAATGACGATAGGCTCTATGCGCGACTGTCAGCCTCATAATTAAATAATGAAATTGTTTGCGCTAAGTTTTACATGCATCTCATGGTGTACAGCAAGGAATCTAATAACTTCTAAGGGATTATCAAATAGTTTCCGTTTGAGGATGTATGCAACGTAGTGCAACTCCTATGCTGGTACACAAGCACCAGTAGCCCTCGTACCTTTCCGACATGCGTAGTGTAAATGCGGAAACATGAGCTATGGCGATGTTGCTACCAAATGTGTCAAAACAGGACAATTGTGCAGTTGTTCTTTTCTTGACTGCAGAAGGGTAAACACCAGCAGACATTCATTGGAGTATGAGGAATGTGTTGAGAGGTTGCATGCCACTTTCTCACTTTAACGACATTCTCAGTCAGATTAACTTTCATATTTTAGGCCATGATTTCGGTGTTCCCCAGCACTACATCTGGTATGTGTGGGTTACGACTTTTTTACTTGCGGATATGGTGGGCAGAATGTTCTTATAACTGCGTGTGTAAGCTTTAGAGAACTTGTACCCTAGGGGCAGTAGTGTAGGCAACAGAGAACAGGGAGATAGTGCAGCGACCTGACCATGTGAGTGATTTTGGAAAGCAGCGCTCAGTGGACCTTACGTGCAGAGGGACTTTTGGCCGATGCTCTCTCCTCCTTTTGGTTAGGGTCAGACAGAACGGAGCCAGTTTGCAAAACATTTTACGTGGGCCAGGCGGCAGTGCATCGCGAAGGAGGCTGGATGGCGGAAAGTGAGTAGAGGAGGCCGTTTAAGGGACACTGCTGGTAACTGAGCCTTTGTGAAAACTGTAGGAAGTTCATAAAGCACTGTGCGTTCTCATTTTAGAAGTTGGGACGATACGGACAGAGGGGTCGGTGTACTTGTATAATGGAGGTAAGACTATAACCCCCCCCCCCTCCCCGCCGCACCCCCCACCCCCCTCTCCCCCGCTGACGCCAGAGAATCGACACGTTCTTTTAGCGAGCGCCGAAAACGTGTATTTCACGGGAACGACTGTCTGGGAAGCTTAACAACCTTCATTAATAAATTGGAAATGGTTGGCCCGAAAAGATTAGATCTCTCCGTAAATGAGAGCTGTGGTCCTGTCTACGTAGATGTTTTTCGCCAAAACATGGTCCTGCTTACCGTGAGAACTACGCCTTCCTAGTCTAAAATCTTCTTCTTTTAGACAAGAGAGATTTGAAGTCGCTGATTGGCTCCTCTCAGGATATGCAAAGTGGAGGCTTGCTTCCCCAAGTGTGCGAAACCTAGCGCTGTGTCTGGATGGGCTACCAGGCCCTCAGAACAGTCAAGAAGGGAGATTCAGTTAGTAGACAATAGACCGACTGATGTGTACAATGTCAGGCGGTTTCGTTTTGGCTAATTCTCCTCGAGTACCGAGGCTTGGTGGAAATTAGTTGTGTTTCTTTGCCTTCTTCGTCTTCTGGTCCTCCTCTGGTGGAGAACTTCAGGTCTTTCCCTAGTGCATGAGAGTTGTGGTCTGTGACTTGTGGTGGACTATTATATAGTGGCAGTTTCCAGCTGCACCGGCAGTGGAACTGCATATCATATCGGACATCGTGTGTCATGAGGGTGAACTTATTCGTCCTGAGACGGCCGTCCGACGTCTGACAATTCCATCACGCCTGTGAGTCAATTTGTTTTGGCCAGACACGCAAATAGACGCACCTTACACTGAAATCTGCCGGGATTCCCGCGTTCTGATAATCAGAACGCCAGACCGCATAGTTCGGAAATTCTTGTGGATGCGTCAGAACATTACAGCTCCTCGTCCACAGTGCGCCGTTTCTTGCTGCCCCCTGTATCTAGGTGGAAGGGTGAAATACTGCTAGACCGGCGTGGGATTGCTAAACGATATTCACTGCTCCCAGTTCTCATGTGAACCATAGTTTGTGAAATACTTGGCTGTCGGTGATTTCATTTGAATAGAGTCGGGCTTCACAGTGGATTCATGTAAACAAAGTCAGATTGCGTTTTAAAATGGATTAATGCACGGGGAGGGGGGGGGGGATTTTTATAGCTTCCACACCAATGTATCCTTTTCCAATCAAACCCAATTCCTTTTCTGATTTCTGTTTATCATTTTTGTGTAAGATTTACTAGATAGTTTTAGCTGGAAAAGGATTAATAAAACTTGTCATTATTTTGTAAAGTTAAATACGCCACTGTTCCCGTTTATACTCCCTGTACCACCCACTGTCTTCATTTTACTGTGGTGGTGCATGGATACACCAGCAGTTTAAGGTTCAATCTCATTAAATTAGTTAATCTGACTATTAATTCGAGTTCTGGGCGTAATAACAGACATAAGGAAACAAAAGTGCCATGAGTAAGTTCACTAATTCATATACAAAAATTAAGGGTATAGTACACGATTTGAAGGTTTTGAGAAGATAATCGTTTTCTTTATGTACAGACACTCGTAATAACATTTACCATCACTCAGACACGTAGGTTCGAGTAAACAAAGCGTTGGCTTGCGATGTATGGGGTAGCATGTCTCTCGTAAACCACTTTGTGGAATGTTGCGCCACGTTCTGTGCTGGTCGGGATTCGACACAAGACACAGGTCGATCTGGGAGCCCAGCTTCGTAAGTCGGAGACACTCGAGCACGAGTTCTGCAGTCTGAATCTCTCCCCATGCGATCATCATACCTGCGGTCCCTTAGAAAAGACCTTGATGGGCCGACGATTCCTGTCAGCGGAGGATGTGCAGCAGTCAGTTATAGACTTCTCCAAGCAGCAGGACGCGGTGTCTTATTAAATGGGTGTTTTCAATCTGGTGTGGCGATAGGATGATTGCCTCTATTCTCAACAGCGATTTTGCCTGATTTACATACCGGCCTTCGAACGGCAACTTTTTAGTCCCTCCATATATATCCGTATACATCAGCCGGGCCACGCTAACAGAGCCAAGTGCTTGAACAGCCGTTGTGTCGTAAGAAATGAGTGTGAAAGTATCGTGCTGTGTATTATGTAGTGACCTTGAACTATCATTGCGATATTTACAAGCGATTTAAGTAATTACTGCAATTGAGAGAACTTGATAATGATCGTGAGAGAGCAGTTGATAGACTTGTGTGGTTTGGCTGTGAAAGTGATTCCGATTTATGTACGAGAAGAGCGTGTGACCTGTGTAGCCCTGTCAAAGGACTGTTTTCGGAATAGTCTTGATATTACCAGAATTTTGTTATCCTAATTGGTGTAGCAGCACTCATTCCCTGCTTGTCGAACTTTTGTTTTGCTAGGACATTTCAGGACTCGACGAACGACGATATCACACAGCAAGGAACAGCAAGCTCTGAAGCTTCAGGGAGGTGGCTTAGGCCACGGTCGTTAAATAAACTTTCCTGCCGCCTAGCCTCCCGCACATTCTTCCAACCGGGACTCTTACAACTGGGGAAGTTTCCATTACGGCTTGTGATGGACTTTAGGCACCGTGTACACCTTGTGCAATCTGTGAACAACGATTTTTTTTAAAGAAAGGGAAGGGCAGGGTGTACATCATAGTACTCTTGACGCCTCTGCATTTCTTTCTAATGTTCTTTCATGCGTTAATGCGGCCTAGCTTGAAGTTCTGGGATGTCGGCGGATGCACTGAATTATGCAAGTGCCCGTAGTGCGTTGCGTACTTTACGAGGAAGTTCACGCACGAAATTTCCACATGTTTTAAGCGTTCTGAGGAAGTTGCAATTCGGTGTCGGGCAGTGTGATGTGTCGTAATTTGACACTGTTGAGCCACTTAGAGTGTAGCAAAGTGAAGGCCTCTTAACCGAACGTCCCTGTTCCATGTACGTCCAGTATCAATCAGCTTCAGTATATCTACATGATTACACTGCTATTTACACTAAGCAGAGGGTTCATAGAACCGCTTTCAGACTGTAACTCGACCGTTCGATTCACGGACAGCATTCGGGAAAAGCGATTCCTCTTATTATATTATGACGATCATTTCTCCCTACGTAGGTGGGAGTCAGAAATATATTTTGGCATTCGGAGGAGAACGTTGGCGCCGGTCGGGGTGGCCGAGCTGTTTTAGGCGCTACAGTCTGAACCGCGCGACCGCTAAGGTCGCAGGTTCGAAACCATGGAAGTTCTAGGGGACTGATGACCTGAGAAGTTAAGTCCCATAGTGCTCACAGCCATTTGAACCATTTCTGAGAACGTCGGCGATTTAAATTTTGTGAAAACTGTCTTTAGTAACGGCCGCTACAACTCGTTTAGCATATTCGTGAAACTCTCTCTGTGCCGCGGTAATACAAGGGGCTTTGAATAAGTAATGTAACACTTTTTTCTTGGCCAATTTGGTTGAAAAAAATCGGTACTTGCTGCGGGACATCGTGAAATATTCGCAATTTAGACCTTATAGTGTCAATAAGTTCCGATTGGTGGCTCCACTAAACGTAGCCTTCAAAATGGCGTCTGTAACAGATGTGCGTTCAAATGGTTCAAATGGCTCTGAGCACTATGGGACTTAATATCTATGGTCATCAGTCCCCTAGAACTTAGAACTACTTAAACCTAACTAACCTAAGGACATCACACAACACCCAGCCATCACGAGGCAGAGAAAATCCCTGACCCCGCCGGGAATCGAACCCGGGAACCCGGGCGTGGGACAGAGGTGCGTTCTAAGCAGGGAGTTGTCATTGAGTTTCTTTTGTCGGAAAACCAGAGCATCGCAGATATTCATAGGCGCTTGCAGAATGTCTACGGGGCCAGACAATGAATAAAAGCACGGTGAGTCGTAGGGCGAGGCGTCTATCATCATCGCAACAAGGTCCATCAAACCTGTGTAATCTCTTGCTTGCCGGCCGGCCGCACTCAGCTATGACTCCTGAAATCAACGCGCACGCACACTCATTCGAGCTGATCGACGGATTACAGTCAAACACCTTGCTGCACAACTGGAGGTCTCTGTTGGTAGTGTTGACACACTCGTCCACCATTTGGGGTATTCAGTGGGGTGTGATCCCTGGGTTCCTAGCCGCCTAACAGAAGACCATAAAAAGCAACGAAGGACCACCTGTTAGGACTTGTGTTTCTCGGGAAGCAGTACGTGGGTGACTGGGAGGTTACTGCTACAGCAAGACGTTGGCTTCGACGTCAACCGGTAGAGTGGTAGTATCCTGGCGTACAGGTCCTTCCAGTAAGGTGACGTATTGCCGTCGCACTGAACGGAGATTATGTTGAAAAATAGGGTTTTGTAGCATAAGGAGTGGAGAATAAAAAGGTGTACTGGAATCATGAATGAAACCATCCCGCCTTCAGAAAGAATTGTGTTGCGGTACTTATTGAACTTCCCTCTTAGAAAATGAACGGCCCTTTTTTGAACTTTTTCGTTATCCTCCGTAAATTATGTTTAATTACGATCTCATAACGCGCGTCTGTGGATCGCCTTCCTCGCATCATTTTCTATGTCATGGTTCGAACTCAAGTCGTTCTCAATTATCACCTCTAGGCATTTAGCAAAATCGACAACAGGTATTTAACTGAATCGACAATCTTTAAAATTGTGTGATTTATTATGTAATCGAAATTTAACGGAGTTTTATTTAGTATTGATGCGGAGGACCTCAGAACATTTATTGTATACTATTAATTACCACTTTCCGCGCTATACACCTATCTTGTCTAAATCATTTTTCCAATCGTTTTGGTTTTCTAATTTTACTAGATGATAAACATCAGCTCTGCCACCAAACAATCCAAGAGGGCTGCTGGGATTGTCTCCTAAATCGTTTGTGTATATTAAGAACAGCAGATGGGGAGCCCCAGACATTACTAGGTCACTTCCCTCAATTACTACGAGCTATGACCTTTCTGACAAGAAACCACGAATCCAGTAGCACAACTGAGACGGTAGTCTATAGGCGAGCAATTCGATGCTGAGCTCTTTCTTTGTAAACAAATAAAATGACTAGGGCAGAGTGCGCGTCGGTGTGCAGGGTGTCCCTGGACGAATGGTCAGTATTCAGCGGTATGACGAGAACGGCTATTAAAGCGAAACAGTCCTTAAACAATGGCTCTAAACGCATACCTTAAGAGCTACGAGAACTTCTTCATCTTCGATGCTGTGCAACAAATCTGTCCTACTGCAGGTTCTTTGCTTCCAGTATTTTGGAAGGAGATTCTGCGGACCAAATAAAGAAATACACTCCTGAAAATTGAAATAAGAACACCGTGAATTCATTGTCCCAGGAAGGGGAAACTTTATTGACACATTCCTGGGGTCAGATACATCACATGATCACACTGACAGAACCACAGGCACATAGACACAGGCAACAGAGCACGCACAATCTCGGCACTAGTACAGTGTATATCCACCTTTCGCAGCAATGCAGGCTGCTATTCTCCCATGCAGACGATCGTAGATATGCTGGATGTAGTCCTGTGAAACGGCTTGCCATGCCATTTCCACCTGGCGCCTCAGTTGGACCAGCGTTCGTGCTGGACGTGCAGACCGCGTGAGACGACGCTTCATCCAGTCCCAAACATGCTCAATGGGGGACAGATCCGGAGATCTTGCTGGCCAGGGTAGTTGACTTACACCTTCTAGAGCATGTTGGGTGGCACGGGATACATGCGGACGTGCATTGTCCTGTTGGAACAGCAAGTTCCCTTGCCGGTCTATGAATGGTAGAACGATGGGTTCGATGACGGTTTGGATGTACCGTGCACTATTCAGTGTCCCCTCGACGGTCACCAGAGGTGTACGGCCAGTTTAGGAGATCGCTCCCCACACCATGATGCCGGGTGTTGGCCCTGTGTGCCTCGGTCGTATGCAGTCCTGATTGTGGCGCTCACCTGCACGGCGCCAAACACGCATACGACCATCATTGGCACCAAGGCAGAAGCGACTCTCATCGCTGAAGACGACGCGTCTCCATTCGTCCCTCCATTCACGCCTGTCGCGACACCACTGGAGGCGGGCTGCACGATGTTGGGGCGTGAGCGGAAGACGGCCTAACGGTGTGCGGGACCGTAGCCCAGCTTCATGGAGACGGTTGCGAATGGTCCTCGCCGATACCTCAGGAGCAACAGTGTCCCTAATTTGCTGGGAAGTGGCGGTGCGGTCCCCTACGGCTCTACGTAGGATCCTACGGTCTTGGCGTGCATCCGTGCGTCGCTGCGGTCCGGTCCCAGGTCGACGGGCACGTGCACCTTCCGCCGACCACTGGCGACAACATCGATGTATTATGGAGACCTCACGCCCCACGTGTTGAGCAATTGGCGGTACGTCCACCCGGCCTCCCGCATGCCCACTATACGCCCTCGCTCAAAGTCCGTCAACTGCACATACGGTTCACGTCCACGCTGTCGCGGCATGCTACCAGTGTTAAAGACTGCGATGGAGCTCCGTATGCCACGGCAAACTGGCTGACACTGACGGCGGCGGTGCACAAATGCTGCGCAGCTAGCGCCATTCGACGGCCAACACCGCGGTTCCTGGTGTGTCCGCTGTGCCGTGCGCGTGATCATTCCTTGTACAGCCCTCTCGCAGTGTCCGGAGCAAGTATGGTGAGTCTGACACACCGGTGTCAATGTGTTCTTTTTTCCATTTCCAGGAGTGTAATTGTCTAGTAAATACGGGCACTAAATTGAATACCCGAAGATCTATGAGCACTAGGTCAATAAAAAAAGATGTATTTCATAGTAAAGAAAATGACCATGTGCTCATAGGTCTTAAGGTATCCAGTTTAGAGCCCCTGTTTAATGGACATTTTTTTCTTATTTCTATCCATCCTAGCAGGTCTCAAAAGGTGGAAAGGAATGGAATTGCAATAGAAGAGATTTGTTTCAAACTACGGAAGGTGAAGAAGTCCTCATAGCTCTTAAGGTATGCGTTTGAGAGGTCACGTTTACTAGGATTTTGGCTTCGAATAATCGTTTTTTGTCATCCTCTGTTATACTGCTAAGTCGAAACAGTTTGTTTCCAGTGACTTTTCGTAAAAAACAACTGACGCTCGGATAACTGATAACCGATCGGGTTAGCAAAATCACCTGAACGCGACAGCGAGAATCGGATTCCGATATTCGATTTTCGATTTCCGCGTGTCGCACGTGAACACGGTAATTCTGGCGATGCGAGGCGGCCGGCGTTCGCAGGCCCCTGGCTTGGGACGCACTTTCGCCGTTGTCGGCGATCGCGGAGTCGACGAGCGTCGCTAATCGGAAGGCATGAGCGCCGTTGCGTAACAGCAGAGGGGGGCGGGCGGTTTTCTCCTCTGCGTAATCGGCCGCCGGCAGCGGCTAAGTGCCGGACGTGGTCAGCAAGCGCGGTGCACAGCCGAGATGCGTCGGCCACGCTCCGTGACGCGTGACTCGGTACCGTACGGGTCGCAGTGGCGACAGGGCTCAGCTGCTTTCTCTGCGACCAACGCGTCCCCTCCACAACTCACGCGACCTGTGAGGACACTTGCTGGACACTACGAAAGTTAAAATACTCGTACACTGGATGAATAAAAAGTGAAGCGCCCAGACGACATCGTCGAATACAAATGTGACTTTGAACGCGTACACGCCATCAGCGGATATGTGAATGATTAGAGATGCAATTCTCTGTGACAGACGGAATGACCATCAGTGTTGTCACCAGGCCTTGTAAGAAGTACAGGGCACTTCAGCTGCCCCTGCCTATGGGTTTTATGCAATCCACAACGCCTTCAAAAACCGCACACGAGATTTCCATACTCCTTAACACGCTTCGCGCAAAGTGTTTGTCCTGTATGAAAATGAACAGGAACTTTTTGTAGGAAATTTAACGTAGTTAAATTTTCTACTAGGAAACGTTTTCGCTGCCCAAGGTGTCAGACAAATAACACACCTTCCATTGAATTCCTGCAACAATTCCGCTTAAATCGATATGTCACGTGACATTGTTACATGAAAATGTACGTATTTTATTGATATGCAAATCGAATAAACAAGCCAACATCTCGTGAATATAGACCACTAAAACTCACTCTAAGAATTTGCATGCAAGTAATTTCCTAAAACCGAGCTACGAGATGCACTTCTGAGCAAAAGAGAATTTTACGATGGCAACGCCCATACCATGTTCGGCCGAAACCTTCATAGCGGACACAATGCGACGCCGCAGCCACTGCCCAGGCCGTCGGCAAAAGCCGCCTTTGTCCCTGCTTTTAACGACCACCCTTTGGAAAGACTTTCTGCAGGAACACGGCTGGAGATGGCACATAAAGGTCCGGATAAATACAACTCAAAACAATGGTGACTTACCGTGGCCACCTGCATAAAAACCCGTGTGGAAGAAAGCTGTTTGTCTCAGTATTACTTAGCGGAAGGTGTACTCTGCACTACGAAGGAAACGACACCTTTGATAGGCTACAGAAACTCGATTGGGTGGCGTTATAACAAGTACAAATGCTCTGATTGGCCAGAAAGAAAAAGCGTGGCCACCAGCTTTGATATAGGCAAAATGCAGACAGAAAAATTCACTCTTCTCTTACAGCAAATCGTCGGGCGTTTGAGCAAGGCGACTCGTGCCGCGCTGAGATTGCTATTACGAGAGTAATTATGTGAACACTTGTTCACAGGCTCATCTTAAGTCTGCAAAGTCTTCTAGTACGGAGAATTGCACCGAGCACTGACAGCTAACGCTTGCAAGCGATTTGAGGGCAATGACGTACACGCTATTCCAGCAAAATAGCGTGTACCATGCTAATAACTTAGGTAGGGAATAACTAGGAATCTCGGCTTCACCTAAGACGTAGGTAATGTATCCGACTGATGTTTAACAGTCAAGAGATATTTACAATAGATTCTCAGGTTCACAGCCCTCGTCGACAGCAGCTACTGCCGCCGCCGACGAAAGGTAAACACAAGCGCTCGTGGTACGAAAAATGGTTCAAATGGCTCTGAGCACTATGTGACTAAACTTATAAGGTCACCAGTCCCCTAGAACTTAGAACTACTTAAACCTAACTAACCTAAAGACATCACATACATCCATGTCCGAGGCAGGATTCGAACCTGCGACCGTAGCGGTCGCGCGGTTCCAGACTGTAGCGCCTAGAACCGCTCGGCCACCCCGGCCGGCGCTCGCAGTAAGCCTGGAAGTGATATTCAGTTGACGCTCAGAACTGCGGTCGTCTCTGTCTCTGCTATTTTTTTCCTACATCCAACCATGACCTGTAGCTAAACATATTCATGTGACTCTTCAGTTTCTCCCGGCGTATTTATTGGTCGAAGAGTCCACCGGTGTTCTGCCCGTTCATAGTGTCCAATAGGCACAATATTTTGGCGAGCAGACACGTCGCCATTGTCAGATAGGCTGACGAACTGAGCTCCTGAGGCCGGGTGACCAGCTTCTATATACACACATCAAAAAAAGGTTTGTATCACCTCAGTTCTGAGATTACACGAACCTGTACAGAAAATTAGAATAGAGATCAACATAAACATAGTTTCCGCCCTTTTTATTGCTCATGAAAACCATACATTGCATGTTGTACCACCATACAGCGAGACCTTCAGAGATGGTGGTCCAGATTGCTGTACACACCGGGCCGGTCTGTGTGGTCGAGCGGTTCTAGGCGCTACAGTCTGGAACCGCGAGTCCGCTACGGTCGCAGTTTCGAATCCTGCCTCGGGCATGGATGTATGTGATGTTCTTAGGTTAGTTAGGTTTAAGTAGTTCTTAGTTCTAGGGGACTGATGACCTAAGAAGTTAAGTCCCGTAGTGCTCAGAGCCATTTGAACCATTTGTACACACCGGTACCTCTAATACCCAGTAGCACGTCCTCTTGCATTGATGCATGCCTGTATTCGTCGTGGCATACTATCCACAAGTTCATCAAGGCCCTGTTGGTCCAAATTGTCTCACTCCTCGACAGCGACTTGGCGTAGATCCCTCAGAGTGGTTAGTGGGTCACGTCGTCCATAAACAGCCCTTGTCAATCTGTCCCAGGCACGTTCGATAGGTTTCATTTCTGGACAACATGCTGGCCACTCTAGTTGAGTGATGTTGTTATCCTGAAGGTAGTCACTCATGAGATGTGCACGATGGGGCGCGAATTGTCGTCCATGAAGACGAATGCTTCGCAAATACGCTGCCGATATGGTTGCACTATAGGTCGGAGGATGGCATTCACGTATCATACAGCCATTACGGCGCCGTCCATGACCACCAGCGGCGTAAATCGGCCTCACATAATGCCACCCCAAAACATCAGGGAACCTCCACCTTGCTGCACTTTCTGCACTATGTGTCCAAGGCGTTCAGCCTGACCGGGTTACCTCCACACACGTCTGCAACGATTGTGTGGTTGATGGCATATGCGACACTGGTTGGTGAAGAGAACGTGATGCCAATCCTGAGCGGTCCATTCAGCATGTTGTTGGGCCCATCTGTAACGGACTGCATGGTGTCGTGGTTGCAAAGAGAACCTCGCCATGGACATAAGGAGTGAAGATGCGGATCATGCAGCCTATTGCGCACAGTTTGAGTCGTATCACGTCCTGTGACTGCAAAAAATTCAACGTGGTGGTGTTGCTGTCAGAGTTCCTCTGAGCCATAGCGGTCATCCACTGCAGTAGTAGCCCTTGAGTGGCCTGAGCGAGGCATGTCATCGACAGATCCTGTCTCTCTGTATCTCCTCCATGTCAGAACGACATCGCTTTGGTTCACTCCTATACGCCTGGACACTTCCCATGTTGAGAGACCTTTCTGGCGCAAAGTGACTATGCGGACGCGATCGAACCGTGGTATTGACCGTCAAGGCATGGTTGAACTACAGACAACACGAGCCGTGTACCTACTTTCCCGTGGAATGATTGGAACTGATCGGCTGTCGGACCCCCTACATCTAATAAGCGTTGCTCATGCATGGATGTTTACATCCATGGGCAGGTTTTGTGACATCTCTGTGCAGTCGAAGGGACTGTGTCTTTGATAGAATATCCACAGTCAATGTCTATCTGCAGGAGTTCTGGGAACCGGGTTGATGCAGAACTTTTTTTTGATGTGTGTATATACAGTGTGCATAAAAAACGATGGCCCAAACTTACACGGCTGAAAATATACGATAATAGAAGCACAAATGTCAAGTTCATCTTGGGTACTTTGGAACACAACTCTTCTAATGAATAAGTGCTCATAACTTTTAAGGTATGCATTTTAGAGCACTTATTTACTGGACTTTTTTTCTTGTTTTGGTCCATACTACCACTTTCCAAAGTATGGAGAGCAATGAGCTTCCAGTAGAAGAGATTTGTTTCACAATATTGAAAATAAAGAATATCTCATAACTCTTAAGGTATATGTTTTAGAGCCCATATTTACTTGACATTTGAGCTTCTATTATCGTGTACTTTCAACCGGGTAAGTTTGCGCCATCCTTTTTGATACACACTGTTTATAAGGATATATGGCGTCCACCAACCCTCTGGAGCTCAGTTTGTCAGCACACCTGACGATGGCGACATGTCTGATCGCCGAAATATTGTGCCCGTTGGACGCTCTGAATCGGCAGTACGCCCCGGGCCTCTTCGATAAACATATTCATGATTGCCAAGCTTAATTGAAAGGAAAACATATGATACATCCGATTTATTGAAAAGGATTGATCTGCGACTGCAGAGTGCTTTATACCTTAAAGTTAATGAATGTGCACTTATATTAGCAGTGATATTTACATACCCTATACAGACCCATTCATTTTTGGACATTTTCATTGTACATTGACCTGCTGAATTCGTGAAAGTCTTTCTTTTGAACGAATCATCCAATTTTCCGAAATTGTAATGATTTGTTTGTTCGTACATGTGCATTGATATCTCTGGCTCCAGTTATATTTAATCGTTTGTATTTTATCGAACCCCAGACATGGTCATCAACCATTATACTATTAAAGAACCTTAGAACAGTTCAGAATTACGCTTTACAGTTGTGAACACCCAGTATCAATGTTTTACGATCCTGAACGTATTATAATTAGGATTGCTATGTCATGAAGACGTACGTGAGTAAAAATAAACCTTAATAACGAAAATCTAAGATTTTTATTTTTTGCTTAGTTACGCCTGAACCTGTACACTAATTTCTGCTAGCAATAACGTTTCCTTTACAGGGAGTGTAGTGGATCCACATTGAGATCGTTGATTACAGCACTGTTCGTACTGCTGCACTCTTCTGAACTCTATATATGAGAGATAGTATCTTCCTACATCAGTAACCATGAAAACGTATGTATGTATCCACATAACGTTTCTCAACAACTGTGCCAAATTTAGTTACATTGCCTTGGAAATATGGGAGTTTGTAAGGTTTTCTTCAAAGTATTGCAACTGTGGATACGTACTGCCGTAACGTGGCCAACAGCCAGACGTTGGTTACCCCCGATAAAAAGCTAGCAGCAGGTACTGGTCGGCATCACTGGTACTCGGATCTAAGTTCGGCACCTTTCATCGAGTAACTACTGATACTATGGTATACCATTTACTTTTGTAATTGAATCATCAACTGAACTCATCCTTTTCTTTCAAACATACTTCATCATAAACTTCAAGTACGTATACTCTAAGACAAAAGAATCGAACCATTAAGAAATTATCCGAATGGGATAGAAATCGGTAGTTGCGATGCACATGTACGAACAAACAAATCATTACAATTTCAGAAAAATTGGGTGATTCGTTCAAGACAAAGACTTTCACGAATTCAGAAAGTTAATAACGTGTTAGTCCACCTCTGGCCCTTATGAAAGCAGTTATTCGTCACGGTATTGATTGATAGAGTTGTCCTCCAGAGGGATATTGACGCGTTAGATGGTCAAAATTCGGAGCTGGATGGAAGATCCCACTCCTAACGTCCAAAGATTCTCAGTTGGGGAGAGACCTTGCGGCCACGCTGGCCGAGGTAGCATTTGGCAGGCACCTAGACAAGCAGTGGAAACGCTCGACGTGCGCACGAGGGCTGAAATGTAAGCCCAGGATAGCTTGCTATGAAGGGCAGCAAGTCACGGCGTACAATATCGTCGATTTCCCGCTGTGCTGTAAGGGTGCCGCAGATGACAACGTCGTGGGTCCTGTTGTAGAGAGAAAGTGCACCACAGACCATCATTCCCAGTTGTTGGACCGTGCGGAGGGTGATAGATTATCCTCCCAATGTCTTCACTGGTCGTCAGGGCTCATTTTGAAGCGGGACTCATCACTGAAGACAACTGTGCTCTAGTTAATGAGATTACAGGCCGAAGATCTCCCTGGAAACACCTCGCAAAGCTGTCGAATTGCAACCTGACAGTCGTCCGGTAATCAGGAGTGACGGTCCGGGGTGTCAGTTCGTTCCACAGTAGGACCTCCTTGGTTGTTATTTGCGGCACCCTTCTGCACAGCGGTGGTAGTCGACGATACTGTACCCCCCTGCCTTTGTGTTGCCCTTCATGGTAAGCTATCCATGTCTTATATTTCAGCAAGATAATGGCCACGTACAAACACGGTGAGAGTTTCTACTGCTTGTCTTCGTGCTCGATAAACCCTTCCTCGGATATCTCCACAGTTGAGTGCCTGGGGCGTTATGGACAAGGCCGCCCAGCAGGCTCGCGATCTAACGAGACAGTTGGACAGAATATGGCACGAAATCGCTCAGGAGGACATCCAACAATTTTAGCAATCTATGCCAAGCCGAATAACCTCTTACATAGGGGCTAGTTGTCGACCAAAACGTTAAGCATTTTCTCAACTTGTGAAGCTAATTCTCTTGAATAACCTCCTCAGTCCGTAGTTCAACATATGTGGACTACGTGGTTTTATGTCGTAAAGTTTATGAACAGTTTCTATCGACTAAAGACCTCTAGTACATGTTTGTGGAATTTTCTTAGTTTCAGGTCATGGCACTAGATAGCACCACAATCTGCTTGCAGCTGGCCGGAGTGGCCGTGCGGTTCTAGGCGCTTCAGTCTGGAACCGCGCGACCGCTACGGTCGCAGGTTCGAATCCTGCCTCGCTCATGGATGTGTGTGATGTCTTGAGGTTAGTTAGGTTTAAGTACTTCTAAGTTCTAGGGGACTGATGACCTCAGATGTTAAGTCCCATAGCGCTCAGAGCCATTTGTACCAATCTGCTTGCAGTGCCCACTGTGATGTTTTGAAGATATGGATCGGTGAAACGGCTACACACGGCGCGCGCACTTACGGTAGTTCAAAATAATACCTTATTCTATATGCTAAATTAGCTTTCTTTTTTTTGCTTTACATATGTAAAAATAGTGACAAATGTGACTGATATAAGTTTTTTTTCAAAATTATCTCATTGTGAATACAGTGGGCATCGAAAGTCGAAGTACAAGTATGACTACTTCTGATAACAGCCTCAAAGTTTTTCCTGTTTGCTTTTTCAGTGTGAAGTTTTAGTTGTTATGGTACTGTGTGAGGAAATCCTCATAATTATCCAATTGTTGTGGCAAAATGTAATATAGTTTTTAGAAAGTCGATTGTTTAAACACCAGCAATTTATGGCGTTATTTTCAGCAATCAACTATGAAGAAATACTTCGGATGCTGGAGGAGAGTGACTTCAGTTAGCTTTCAGACAATGAGAGTCAACAATGAGGAGGCTGTCCCTACCACTAAACACGCAGAAATCGAAATAGAAAATCCTACGCCTGACCGGTCGCAGGAGAATGGACGTAAACGTAAGTTACAATGGACTTGCTCAAAAATGGAACACAAGGAACCAGGTGAAGATGATTTCGAAGCTCTGACGCATGTGTGTTAAGGGATCCTGCTGAATACTATTTTTAATATTATGATAAGAATTTTTGGAATTTGTTGCAGAACAAACAAATCTACATCATGTGCAAAGCGATAGTCAAAGGCTCAGAAAAGAAGTCCCACAACCAACTATTCTGAAGAGTTGTAACTGTAACATGGGTGGTATTGACCTTTGTGACATACCAGTACAAGAAAATGAACAATCAGACTATTTAACCATTTTACAGATTTAGCTATTATTAATTGGGGGATTACGTACAAAAGAACCTAAGGAAAAGAAGAAGTACCTATGTGTAACAGACTGTCCGTAGTAAACTTCAGACTGAATTTGGCTAATGTAGTGATAAAGTGTTCTGATGTCAGAAGTTCCTCATAACTCTCCAAAGAAATAACACTGGGTGAACAGGAGATCACTGACAGTTCAGTAGGAGATGACGACAATAAACCCAAAAGAAGAAAAGTTGTTTCCAAACCAAGGAAGCCAACCCGATGTGACTGGATTGATCATCTTCCCCAATACATAGAAACAAAAAAATGCTTCTAAATGTCACTTTCAAGGCTGAAAATCCCGCACAAGAATATTGTAATGTTTATTTATGTGTGATTAAAAACAACTGTTTCCTAAAATTTCATCATCAAAAACTTTAATACGTTTTTCACTCTGTTATTTGTTTATCTGTTCTGAAGTCCACGTATGTGTACCTCAAATATTTTAGAGTGTACAAAAAATAAAAATACAAATACCTTAATCCTGAATGTAATTACATGTAAGAGTAATAAAAATTACTCTGAAAACTATTTTCCTTGCTTATTTTTCCTTCGGGTCTCAAGAGGATAAATCATCCAGTTTTTCTGAAGTTATAGTCATTTGTTTGTCTGTAAATACAGGGTGTTTCAGGAAACATTTCTCACACACCAATAAAGAAAAGATGTTATGTGGACATGTGTCCGGAAACGCTTAATTTCCATGTTAGAACTCATTTTAGTTTCGTCATTATGTACTGTGCTTCCTCGATTCACCGCCAGTTGGCCCAATTGAAGGAAGGAAATGTTGACTTCGGTGCTTGTGCTGACATGCGACTCATTGCCCTACAGTACTAGCATCAAGCACGTCACTATGTGGCATCTACAGGTTAGTGTTCATCACGAACGTGGTTTTGCAGTCAGTGCAATGTTTACAAATGCGGAGTTGGCAGATGACCATTTGATGTATGGATTAGCACGGGGCAATAACCGTGGCGCGGTACATTTGCATTTAGACATTTCCAGAAACGAGGGTGTCCCGACAGGAAGACGTTCGAAGCAATTGATCGACGTCTTAGGGAGCACGGAACATTTCAGCCTATGACTCGCGACTGAGAAAGACCTAGAACGACGAGGACACCTGCAATGGACGAGGAAATTCTTCGTGCAGTTGACGATAACCCTAATGTTAGCGTCAGAGAAGTTGGTGCTGTACAAGGTAACGTTGACCACGTCACTATATGGAGAGTGCTACGGGAGAACCAGTTGTTTCCGGACCATGTACAGCGTGTGCATACACTATTAGCAGCTGATTGGCCTCCACGGGTACACTTCTGCGAATGGTTCATCCAACAATGTGTCAATCATCATTTCAGTGCAAATGTTCTCTTTACGGATGAGGCTTCATTCCAACGTCATCAAATTGTAAATTTTCACAATCAACATGTGTGGGATGACGAGAATCCGCACGCAATTGTGCAATCACGTCATCAACACAGATTTTCTGTGAACGTTTGTGCAGGCATTGTTGGTGATGTCTTGATTGGGCCCATGTTCTTCCACCTACGCTCAATGGGAGCACGTTATCATGATTTCATACGGGATACTCTACCTGTGCTGCTAGAACGTGTACCTTTGCAAGTACGACACATGTGGTTGATGCACGATGGAGCTCCTGTCGAAGTGTTCGTACGCTTCTCAACAACAGATTCGGTGACCGATGAATTGGTAGAGGTGGGCCAATTCCATAGCCTCCACGCTCTCCTGACCTCAACCCTCTCGACTTTCATTTATGGGGGCATTTGAAAGCTCTTGTCTACGCAACCCCGGTACCAAATGTAGAGACCCTTCGTGCTCGTATTGTGGACGGCTGTGATACAATACGCCATTCTCCATGGCTGCATCAGCGCATCAGGGATTCCATGCGACGGAAGGTGGACGCATGTATCCTCGCTAACGGAGGACATTTTGAACATTTCCTGTAACAAAGTGTTTGATGTCACGCTGGTACGTTCTGTTGCTGTGTGTTTCCATTCCATGATTAATGTGATTTGAAGAGCAGTAATAAAATGAGCTCTAACATGGAAAGTAAGCATTTCCGGACACATGTCCACATAACATATTTTCTTTCTTTGTGTGTGAGGAATATTTCCTGACAGTTTGGCCGTACCTTTTTAAAACACAATGTATGTACAGCGCATCTAATGGTTTCCACCCCTTTCGAAATATTCCTTCGTAGCACGAATTTTGTCACTTTGTTTCATAATATTATTTTTGCATACTGCACTAAATCCACGTATGCTAATGCTAAATAAATGAACACCATATGGCGATTGCGTCGCTCGCCTTTCAATACAGTTGACGTCTAGTGTGAACGGGCCTCACCATGAAAAGTCTCAGCCTGGACGTAGGAGTTGTTGTTCTTGTGGTCTTCAGTCCTGAGACTGGTTTGATGCAGCTCTCCATGCTACTCTATCCTGTGCAAGCTTCTTCATCTCCCAGTACCTACTGCAGCCTACATCCTTCTGAATCTGTTTAGTGTATTCATCTCTTGGTCTCCCTCTACGATTTTTACCCTCCACGCTGCCCTCCAGTACTAAATTGGTGATCCCTTGATGCCTCAGAACATCTCCTACTAACCGATCCCTTCTGCTGGTCAAGTTGTGCCACAAACTCCTCCCCAATCCTATTCAGTACCTCCTCATTAGTTATGTAATCTACCCATCTAATCTTCAGCATTCTTCTGTAGCACCACATTTCGAAAGCTTCTATTCTCTTCTTGTCCAAACTATTTATCGTCCATGTTTCACTTCCATACATGGCTACACTCCATACAAATACTTTCAGAAACTAGTTCCTGACACTTAAATCAATACTCGATGTTAAATTTCTCTTCTTCAGAAACGCTTTCCTTGCCATTGCCAGGTTACATTTTATATCCTCACTACTTAGACCATCATCAGTTATTTTTCTCCCCAAGTAGCAAAACTCCTTTACTGCTTTAAGTGTCTCATTTACTATTCCAATTCCCTCAGCATCACCCGACTCAATTCGACTACATTCCATTATCCTCGTTTTGCTTTTGTTGATGTTCATCTTATACCCTTCTTTCAAGACACTGTCCATTCCGTTCAACTGCTCTTGCAAGTCCTTTGCTGTCTCTGACAGAATTACAAAGTCATCGGCGAACCTCAAAGTTTTTATTTCTTCTCCATGGATTTTAATGCCTACTCCGAATTTTCTTTTGTTTCCTTTACTGCTTTCTCAATATACAGATTTAATAGCATCGGGGAGACGCTACAACCCTGTCACACTCCCTTCCCCACCAGTGCTTCCCTTTCATGCCCCTCGACTCTTATAACTGATAACTGCCATCTGCTTTCTGTGCAAATTGTAAATAGTCTTTCGCTCCCTGTATTTTACCCCCACCACCTTCAGAATTTGTAAGAGAGTATTCCAGTCAACATTGTCAAAAGCTTTCTCTAAGCCTACAAGTGCTAGAAACGTAGGTTTGCCTTTCCTTAATCTTTCTTCTAAGATAAGTCGTAGGGTCAGTACTGCCTCACGTGTTCCAACATTTCTACGGAATCTAAATTGATCTTCCCCGAGGTCGGCTTCTACCAGTTATTCCATTCGTGTGTAAGGAATTCGCGTTAGTATTTTGCAGCCGTGGCTTATTAAACTGATAGTTCTGTAATTTTCACATCTGTCAACTCTTGCTTTCTTTGGGATAGGTATTATTATATTCTTCTTGAAGTCTGAGGGTATTTCGCCTGTCTCATACATCTTGCTCACCAGATGATAGAGTTTTGTCAGGACTGGCAATCCCAAGGCTGTCAGTAGTTGTAATGGAATATTGTCTACTCCCGGGGCCTTGTTTCGACTCAGGTCTTTCAGTGCTCTGTCAAACTGTTCACGCAGTATCATATCTCCCATTTCATCTTCATCTACATTCTCTTCCATTTATATAATATCGCCTTCAAGAACGTCGCCCTTGTATAGATCCGCTGTATACTCCTTCCACCTTTCTGGTTGTTTGCTTAGAACTGAGTTTCCATCTGAGCTCTTGATATTCATTCTAGTGGTTCTCTTTTCTCCAAAGGTCTCTTTAATTTTCCTGTGGGCAGGAGTACGCGGAAGGAATTAAAAGCGATGCCTGTAGGAGAAACTGGTGCTGGCCGGAACAGTAGCGCAGAGGCGGTTCTGGCGGCAAAGCGAGCGCGGCCTTACGTTTCTTTCCGCGTGGCTGGCCGGACGCTTTCAGGCCGCCGACGCTTGCCGGTGCGACGTGTCGCGAACAAAGGCGCGGCACGGGCTGTCGTTCTGATCCTTCCAGAGAAGCGGCGCCGCGGCTCGCTTCCGGCTGTTTCCCAACCTTTTGTCGGGAAAGCCGTCACCGCGCGGCAGATAAAGAAACCCGTCCTGAGGCCACCCAGCCACGCGCATACGCACTTCCGTAGCCGAACCGGCTTCCCGCCTCGCGCACGACGCGTCTTCAAACAAAACAACTCAACCTGCGTCTGTACCTGCGGCCCTGTCTAGAGATCAAGCGTCAAGGCAGAAGTCACATCTACACACGTCGGACAAAATAAAACAATGCTGGCCGTTAAAATCGCAACACAATTTAGGGCGCATACAACAAAACTCCGACGTAGGACTGACAGAGCATTGAAATACCAAAGTCGAAACAAGCTACCAGGAGTAGCAACGTTACGTCAGAACTACTGATAGATCTGGAAGAGCCAGCCATGACAAAAGTCTTCCATCTGGTGTGCAAGATGAATGAGACAGGCGAAATACCCTCAGACTCCAAGAAGAGTGTAACAATTCCAATTCCAAAGATAGGAAGTACTGAAAGGTGTGAATATTACAGAATTATCTGTTTAATAAGACATGGATACAGAATACTAACACGAATTATTTGCAGAAGAGCTGGCCGGTGTGGCCTAGTGGTTCTAGGCGCTTCAGTCTGGAACCGCGAAACCGCTACGGTCGCAGGTTGGAATCCTGCCTCGGGCATGGATGTGTGTGATGTCGTTAGATTAGTTAGGTTTAAGTAGTTCTAAGTTCTAGGGGACTGATGACCTCAGATGTTAAGTCCCATAGTGCTCAGAGCGATTTGAACCATTTGGAGAAGAAGGGAAAAAAAGATCTCCTCAAGCAGTCTTTTCTTTGCTTGTCCTCTTAGGTTAACCTGGTATTCTTTTATTTATTTATTGTATGGCAATACAAATACCGAGACTACAAAACTACTACACGTCAAAATTTAAGCACAGATACCCAGCCCAAAATAACACAAATGGCAACATTGAGTACAACAATGTCAGATGAACCACTTCTGCTGCTATCGATTTCCTTCAATATCGACAGTGTGAAAACTCCTGGACCAAATCCTAGCCTCTGTAGAGAGCATAACCTGCCAAGACTAGTACAATTAAACAGTAAACAAGCATCATACGCTGCAGCTTCATCGGCAGTTGTGGAGACAAATGTTGTCTTGGGGTATAGTTTTTCTATCAGGGAGCTTTAACTTTCATTAGGATTTTAAGTTTTTCCATGCACACACTTTTTTAGAAGTTCTGGATGTGCTAAACAACGCCGGCCGGTGTGGCCGAGCGGTTCTGGGTGCTTTGAAACCGCGCGACCGCTACGGTTGCAGGTTCGAATCCTGCCTCGGGCATGGATGTGTCTGATGACCTTACGTTGTATTGTATTGTATTGTATGTTAACCGGGGACTTACAAACGACGGAGAGGCTCCGTCCCCGCCGCAGCCGCAGTGGTCCACAACCCCACGACGACTACCGCAGTCCATTTCACCACTTTGCCGTCCCACAATCGGACCCAGGGTTATTATGCGGTTCGGCACCCGGCGGTTCCCCCAGGGAACGTCCCACGCCAGACGAGTGTAACCCCTATGTTTGCGTGGTAGAGTAATGGTGGTGTACGCGTACGTGGAGAACTTTTTTGCGCAGCAATCGCCGATGTAGTGTAACTGAGGCGGAATAAGGGGAACCAGCCCGCATTCGCCGAGGCAGATGGAAAACCGCCTAAAAACCATCCACAGACTGGCCGGTTCACCGGACCTCGACACAAATCCGCCGGGCAGTTTCGTTCCGGGGACCAGGCGCTCTTTCCCGCCCGGAAAGCCGTGCGTTAGACCGCTCGGCCAACCGGGCGTGCTTGTCCTTAGGTTAGTTGGGTTTAAGTAGTTATAAGTTCTAGGAGACTGATGACCTCAGATGTTAAGTCCCATATTGCTCAGAGCCATTTGAACCATTTTTTTCTGCTAAACACCGAAATATTCTCCACATTGTGACAGCATAAAACTGGAAGGAAACACCGCAGGGATATGTAATATGAGTTAATAAGGCAACGAAGGGGAGTGGACCTCGTAGGCTTTTGTTAATTATTATTTTTATGACGCCCAGGGGTGGAATATGAGCGTAATACTGAGGAACTGAAATTTCAGTTCCGTGTACTAATTGAAGATCCAGTAAAAAAAATTTCACAGTTTTGGTCGCCTTCGCAACGTGAACCCCCAGTTTGTGGCAAAACACCCGGTTTGCCACAGGAGTGCTGCAGAGGGGACGAGGTAAGCAGGGGCCAGGGCGGTTGCTGTCCTTAGACTGGCCGCCCTTGGTGGACGTGACTGTGCCGTGCGACGCCAAGCGCCGTCTCGCGGTGTTCCCCTGTTGCTGCTGCTGCTGCTGCGGCCACGCGCCTTCCTTCCGCCGCCGCACGCACAGGATCGCGGCGGTGCGGCCGGCGTCGGCAATGACCTCTGACGTCACGCCTGGTTTGAATCCACTGCCGCCTGTAACGAACGTCGTCTGGCGGAGAGCCAGCACGGGCGCCTTGCTACATAGCTCTCAGGCCCGAGTTCGCACCAGCAGCACTTTCTCCGAAGCACCTGCTGAGGTGGCGCAGCAGGTAAAGCACTGGACTCTAGCTGAGAGGGGGCGGGGTTGAATTCCCTACATCGTCAGCCTGTTGTAGGTCATCGCGTAAAGCTGTCTGCAGACGGACTGTGCATTCGAAAGTCAACGTTGAGCGCGTCGTATTTCTGATGCCACAGCGTGGAAAAAGCAGGTTGGGTAATTTTTTGGAACTTGCAGAGATCTTCTCCAAAGTATACGATATTCATACCTGTTTACGTAATAATCACGATGCGACTGGAGATTTTTAATTAACTGTATTGATGAATTCATGGTAAATATGGGTGCCGGCTCAGCTGTGAACTGTCCGTCCCTGGTAACTGAGTGGTGGCGATGGCCCACAGACTGCAAGCAGCGTTTGGATATTACCTTACCGCCGGACACCTATTCAAAGTCCGGTAAGAAACACTAACTCTCCCTCCACGTGATGGCGGACTGGGACTTATAAATGTACGAGCGAGAGCTACAGCGTTATACCTGTGCACAATGATGAAATTGCGGACCCACAAAGATGCTTCCCTTACGGGACGTCTGTTAGAGGAATTGCTGCCGGCGTCTCTTCTGCCACCTGTCACGGTTGCGCACATTACACCCTCACTTTCGTACCTCTCGGTATTTATTCTTGAGTATAGTTACGTGCTCACAGACCTTCCCAACACTCGCACTCCCAAGGCGAGAGACGTTTACAGACTGCTGCTAAGGTCCATCCCTCGGAATGTGATTGAGAGGAAGAGCCCTACGACCCTATGGCCTGCAGTGTGGAGAGCGGTCCAGAAGCCTTTCCTCCAACGCGGGTACGAGCCGCGTGGAACCAGGTGGTGAACGGGAAGGTTGTAACACGACAAAGGCTGCACGCCATTGGGACGACGGATTCCCCCCTTTGCCCACGCTGCCACCACATGGATACTGACGAACACCGTTTAACATGTGGATCGGCGTTAGAGGTGCAGCAGATCCTCGCCTGCTACCTGCGTATCGCGCCTCGCACAATTGAGCCACGGCTCCTCCTTTGTCCAGAGGATACTTATTTCCCACCTGCGAAGACTCACGCTCTCACATGGTTTAAAGGCATGTCCATATACTACCTCTTTCGAGATGATGAAAAGATGGTACTTGATTACTGGCAATTTTTCCAAGACAACCATAGCACGCTTGAGTGTACACCCCGATACCGACAACTATTTGCGAACTATTTGCGCAGTGTCTTCGATAACCTCCCTTCCAGTTGGGGAGCACCGGCCAGAGGATGACCGCCGCCATGGAGCTCCAAACGCTGCGAAATGTTGAACCAATTTGGAACACGGAATCTGTATGCAGATGGGCCATGCACATGGAATGGCGTGCGGGATTTGGTTACAATTTCTTTCTTTATTCTCTATCGTCACACTATTAGTTTCAAATTCTATTTCATAGTTTAGGAGGAACTCTTTTTCTGTTGTTGCTACGGATGTACATTCTAATTTTGTTTCTCGTAACTGAAAGACGCTTTTTTCCATATAAAACAAAAAGTTGGCAGAGAAAATAATTTACAACTTAAAAAAAATGGTTAAGGCACTGGGTTTTATGCCAGAGGTCTCGGGTTCGATTCGTCGTCTGGCACTTTTTGGTTTTCTTCTGTTTCATTTTCTTTAGTTATTCCGCCAATTATTCCAAAAGTTTCGCAAACCTACATTACTTTTAAAACATTATTTTAGCTCAAGAAAGTAAAGTTTTTCATTCACAGAAAAATATTCATGCTAAAAAAAATAAAAGAAGTTGGTAGAGAAAAAAAGAGGTGGTCAGCGCGACACAATGTCAATGCTAAGGGCCCGGGTTCGATTCCCGACTGTGTCGGAGATTTCCTCCGCTCAGGGACTAGGACGCGCAAGTCGCCGGAGTGGCGTCAGTTCGAAAGACCTGCACCCAGCGAACGGTCTACCCGACTGGAGGCCCTAGTCACACAACATACACATTTTTAGCCGGGAACTGCACTACCTATTGCAAACTATGGGACCAAACTGCAGAGGTCATCGGTCCCTAAGCTTACACACTACTTAATCTAACTCTAACTTACGCTAAGTATAACATACACACCCATGCCCGAGGGAGGGCTTGAACCACCGACGCGGGGAGCCGCACGAACCGTGACAAGGCGCCCTTGACCGCGCGGTGACAACGAGCGGCTTCCCTGACGCGTCGTACATTGTCCATCCGGACAGATAGCCCTATACCGCGGTACTGCTTTACGGCATTTCTTTTACAGTACCTTATAAAAGTAGTATGCTCAGTCTCTCCTCGTTGATATACAAGTCTGCACGAAAAGAATGTTGAGGTGGAAATGAGCGGCCTGCAGCACAGACAAATAAACAGGCAAATATTTTGACATTTTGACACAGCGTAGCGCGAGAGCACTGCATGGCGGTGTTAGCACCGTTACTGCCGATTCTGGTCACCATTCTAGGACATTGCTCGATTTTTTTATGACAGCTTTCAAATGTTCAAAATCAAATGTTCAAATCTCTCTGAGCACTATGGGACTTAACATCTGAGGCCATCAGTCCCTCAGAACTTTTTTTTTTTGTCGTGAGTCTACTGACTGGTTTGATGCGGCCCGCCACTAATTCCTTTCCTGTGCTAACCTCTTCATCTCAGAGTAGCACTTGCAACCTACGTCCTCAATTATTTGCTTGACGTATTCCAATCTCTGTCTTCCTCTACAGTTTTTGCCCTCTACAGTTCCCTCTAGTACCATGGAAGTCATTCCCTCAGGTCTTAGCAGATGTCCTATCATCCTGTCCCTTCTCCTTATCAGTGTTTTCCACATATTCCTTTCCTCTCCGATTCTGCGTACAACCTCCTCATTCCTTACCTTATCAGTGCACCTAATTTTCAACATTCGTCTATAGCACCACATCTCAAATGCTTCGATTCTCTTCCGTTCCGGTTTTCCCACAGTCCATGTTTCACTACCATACAATGCTGTACTCCAGACGTACATCCTCAGAAATTTCTTCCTCAAATTAAGGCCGGTATTTGATATTAGTAGACTTCTCTTGGCCAGAAATGCCTTTTTTGCCATACCTAGTCTAGTTTTGATGTCTTCCTTGCTCCGTCCGTCATTGGTTATTTTACTGCCTAGGTAGCAGAATTCCTTAACTTCATTGACTTCGTGACCATCAATCCTGATGTTAAGTTTCTCGCTGTTCTCATTTCTACTACTTCTCATTACCTTCGTCTCTCTCCGATTTACTCTCAAACCATACTGTGTACTCATTAGACTGTTCATTCCGTTCAGCAGATCATTTAATTCTTCTTCACTTTCACTCAGGATAGCAATGTCATCAGCGAATCGTATCATTGATATCCTTTCACCTTGTATTTTAATTCCACTCCTGAACCTTTCTTTTATTTCCATCATTGCTTCCTCGATGTACAGATTGAAGAGTAGGGGGGAAAGGCTACAGCCTTGTCTTACACCCTTCTTAATACGAGCACTTCGTTCTTGATCGTCCACTCTTATTATTCCCTCTTGGTTGTTGTACATATTGTGTATGACCCGTCTCTCCCTATAGCTTACCCCTACTTTTTTTCAGAATCTCGAACAGCTTGCACCATTTTATATTGTCGAACGCTTTTTCCAGGTCGACAAATCCTATGAACGTGTCTTGATTTATCTTTAGCCTTGCTTCCATTGTTAGCCGTAACGTCAGAATTGCCTCTCTCGTGCCTTTACTTTTCCTAAAACCAAACTGATCGTCACCTAGCGCATTCTCAATTTTCTTTTCCATTCTTCTGTATATTATTCTCGTAAGCAGCTTCGATGCATGAGCTGTTAAGCTGATTGTGCGATAATTCTCGCACTTGTCAGCTCTTGCCGTCTTCGGAATTGTGTGGATGATGTTTTTCCGAAAGTAAGATGGTATGTCGCCAGACTCATATATTCTACACACCAACGTGAACAGTGTGTCTTGTTGCCACTTCCCCTAATGATTTTAGAAATTCTGATGGAATGTTATCTATCCCTTCTGCCTTATTTGACCGTAAGTCCTCCAAAGCTCTTTTAAATTCCGATTCTAATACTGGATCCCCTATCTCTTAGAAGAGACTCCTGTTTCTTCTTCTATCACATCAGACAAATCTTCACCCTCATAGAGGCTTTCAATGTATTCTTTCCACCTATCTGCTCTCTCCTCTGCATTTAACAGTGGAATTCCCGTTGCACGCTTAATGTCACCACCGTTGCTTTTAATGTCACCAAAGGTTGTTTTGACTTTCCTGTATGCTGAGTCTGTCCTTCCGACAATCATATCTTTTTCGACGTCTTCACATTTTTCCTGCAGCCATTTCGTCTTAGCTTCCCTGCACTTCCTATTTATTTCATTCCTCAGCGACTTGTATTTCTGTATTTCTGATTTTTCCGGAACATGTTTGTACTTCCTCCTTTCATCAATCAACTGAAGTATTTCTTCTGTTACCCATGGTTTCTTCGCAGCTACCTTCTTTGTACCTATGTTTTCCTTCCCAACTTCTGTGATGGCACTTTTTAGAGATGTCCATTCCTCTTCAGCTGTACTGCCTACTGCGCTATTCCTTATTGCTGTATCTACAGAGTTAGAGAACTTCAAACGTATCTCGTCATTCCTTAGAACTTCCGTATCCCACTTCTTTGCGTATTGATTCTTCCTGACTAATGTCTTGAACTTCAGCCTACTCTTCATCACTGCTATATTGTGATCTGAGTCTATATCGGCTCCTGGGTACCCCTTACAATCCAATATCTGATTTCGGAATCTCTGTCTGACCATGATGTAATCTAACTGAAATCTTCCCGTATCTCCTCTTGTGATTCTTGAACAGGGTATTCGCTATTACTAGCTGAAACTTATTACAGAACTCAATTAGTCTTTCTCCTCTTTCATTCCTTGTCCCAAGCCCATATTCTCCTGTAACCTTTTCTTCTACTCCTTCCCCTACAACTGAATTCCAGTCGCCCATGACTATTAGATTATCGTCCCCCTTTACATACTGCATTACCATTTCAATATCCTCATACACTTTCTCTATCTGTTCATCTTCAGCTTGCGACGTCGGCATGTATACCTCAGCTATCGTTGTCGGTGTTAGTCTTCTGTCGATTCTGATTAGAACAACCCGGTCACTGAACTGTTCACAGTAACACACCCTCTGCCCTACTTTCCTATTCATAACGAATCCTACACCTGTTATACCATTTTCTGCTGTTGATATTACCCGATACTCATCTGACCAGAAATCCTTGTCTTCCTTCCACTTCACTTCACTGACCCCTACTATATCTAGATTGAGCCTATGCATTTTCCTTTTCAGATTTTCTAGTTTCCCTACCACGTTCAAGCTTCAGACATTCCACGCCCCGACTCGTAGAACGTTATCGTTTCGTTGATTATTCAATCTTTTTCTCATGGTAACCTCCCCCTGGCAGTCCCCTCCCGGAAATCCAAATGGGGGACTATTCCGGAATCTTTTGCCAATGGAGAGATCATCATGACACTTCTTCAACTACAGGCCACATGTCCTGTGGATACACGTCGTTGTTGTTGTTATTGTCTTCAGTCCTGAGACTGGTTTGATGCAGCTCTCCATGCTACTCTATCCTGTGCAAGCTTCGTCATCTCCCAGTACCTACTGCAACCTACATCCTTCTGAATCTGCTTAGTGTATTCATCTCTTGGTCTCCCTCTACGATTTTTACCGTCCACGCTGCCCTCCAATGCTAAATTTATGATCCCTTGATGCCTCAAAACATGTCCTACCAACCGATCCCTTCTTTTAGTCAAGTTGTGCCACAAACTTCTCTTCTCCCCAATCCTACTCAATACCTCCTCATTAGTTATGTGATCTATCCACCTTATCTTCAGCATTCTTCTGTAGCACCACATTTCGAAAGCTTCTATTCTCTTCTTGTCCAAACTAGTTATCGTCCATGTTTCACTTCCATACATGGCTACACTCCAAACAAATACTTTCAGAAACGACTTCCTGATACATAAATCTATATTCGATGTTAACAAATTTCTCTTCTTCAGAAACGCTTTCCTTGCCATTGCCAGTACATTTTATATCCTCTCTACTTCGACCATCATCAGTTATTTTGCTCCCCAAATAGCAAAACTCCTTTACTGCTTTAAGTGTCTCATTTCCTAATCTAATTCCCACAGCATCACCCGATTTAATTTGACTACATTCCATTATCCTAGTTTTGCTTTTGTTGATGTTCATCTTATACCCTCCTTTCAAGACACTGTCCATTCCGTTCAACTGCTCTTGCAAGTCCTTTGCTGTCTCTGACAGAATTACAAAGTCATCGGCGAACCTCAAAGTTTTTACTTCTTCTCCATGAATTTTAATACCTACTCCGAATTTTTCTTTTGTTTCCTTTACTGGTTGCTCAATATACAGATTGAATAACATCGGGGAGAGGCTACAACCCTGCCTCACTCCTTTCCCAACCACTGCTTCCCTTTCGTGCCCCTCGACTCTTATGACTGCCATCTGGTTTCTGTACAAATTGTAAATAGCCTTTCGCTCCCTGTATTTTACTGATTGAATTCAGAAACGTAGGTTTGCCTTTTCTTAATCTTTCTTCTAAGATAAGTCGTAAGGTCAGTATTGCCTCATGTGCTCCAACATGGAATCCAAACTGATCGTCCCCGAGGTCTGCATCTAGCAGTTTTTCCATTCGTCTGTAAAGAATTCGCGTTAGTATTTTGCAGCTCTGACTTATTAAACTGATAGTTCGGTAATTTTCACATTTATCAGCACCTGCTTTCTTTGGGATTGGAATTATTATATTCTTCTTGAAGTCTGAGGGTATTTCGCCTGTCTCATACATCTTGCTCACCAGCTGGTAGAGTTTTGTCATGACTGGCTCTCCCAAGGCCGTCAGTAGTTCTAATGGAATATTGTCTATTCCGGGGGCCTTGTTTCGACTCAGGTCTTTCAGTGCTCTGTCAAACTCTTCATGCAGTATCACATCTCCCATTTCGTCTTCATCTACATCCTCTTCCATTTCCATAATATTGTCCTCAAGTACATCGCCCTTGTATAAACCTTCTGTATATTCCTTCCACCTTTCTGCCTTCCCTTCTTTGCTTAGAACTGGGTTGCCATCTGAGCTCTTGATATTCATACACGTGGTTCTCTTCTCTCCAAAGGTCTCTCTAATTTTCCTGTAGGCAGTATCTATCTTACCCCTAGTGAGATAAGCTTCTATATCCTTACATTTGTCCTCTAGCCATCCCTGCTTAGCCATTTTGCACTTCCTGTCGATCTCATTTTTGAGACGTTTGTATTCCTTTTTGCCTGCTTCATTTACTGCATTTTCTCCTTTCATCAATTAAATTCAACATTTCTTCTGTTACCCAAGGATTTATAGCAGCCCTCGTCTTTTTACCAACTTTATCCTCTGCTGCCTTCACTACTTCATCCCTCAGAGCTACTCATTCTTCTTCTACTGTATTTCTTTACCCTATTCTTGTCAATTGTTCCCTTATGCTCTCCCTGAAACTCTGTACAACCTCTGGTTCTTTCAGTTTATCCAGGTCTCATCTCCTTAAATTCCCACCTTTTTGCAGTTTCTTCAGTTTTAATCTACAGGTCATAACCAATAGGTTTTGGTCAGAGTCCACATCGGCCCCTGGAAATGTCTTACAACTTAAAACCTGGTTCCTAAATCTCTGTCTTACCATTATATAATCTATCTGATACCTTTTAGTATCTCCAGGATTCTTCCATGTATACAACCTTTTTTTATGATTCTTGAACCAAGTGTTAGCAATGATTAAGTTATGCTCTGTGCAAAATTCTACCAAGCGGCTTCCTCTCTGATTTCTTAGCCCCAATCCATAATCACCTACTATGTTTCCTTCTCTCCCTTTTCCTACTGAGGAATTCCCGTCACCCATGACTATTAAATTTTCGTCTCCCTTCACTACCTGAATAATTTCTTTTATCTCATCATACATTTCATCAATTTCTTCACCATCTGCAGAGCTAGTTGGCATATAAACTTGTACTACTGTAGTAGGCATGGGCTTTGTGTCTATCTTGGCCACAATAATGCGTTCACTATGCTGTTTGTAGTAGCTTACCCGCACTCCTATTTCTATATTCGTTATCGAACCTACTCCTGCATTACCCCTATTTGATTTTGTATTTATAACCCTGTATTCACCTGACCAGAAGTCTTGTTCATCCTGCCACCGAACTTCACTAATTCCCACTATATCTAACTTTAACTTATCCATTTCTCTTGTTAAATTTTCTAACCTACCTTCCCGATTAAGGGATCTGACATTCCATGCTCCGATCCGTAGAGCGCCAGTTTTCTTTCTCCTGATAACGACATCCTCCTGAGTAGTCCCCACCCGGAGATCCGAATGGGGGACTATTTTACCTCCGGAATATTTTACCCAAGAGGACGCCATCATCATTTAATCATACAGTAAAGCTGCATGTCCTCGGGAAAAATTACGGCTGTAGTTTCCTCTTGCTTTCAGCCGTTCGCAGTACCAGCACAGCAAGGGCAGATCAGTCAATCTTCCAGACTGTTGCCCCTGCAACTACTTAAAAGGGTGCTGCCCCTCTTCAGGAACCACATGTTTGTCTGGCCTTTCAGCAGATACCCCTCCGTTGTGGTTGCACATACGGTATGGCTATCTGTATCGCTGAGGCACGCAAGCCTCCCCACCAACGGCAAGGTCCATGGTTCATGGGGTTACGTGTATTTAATGCAGTGGTTTCCATTGCCTTCTGCATCCTCATGTCGTTGATCATTGCTGATTATTCCGCCTTTAGGGGCAATTTCCCACCCCTTGGACAAGAGAGTGTCCTGAACCTCTATCCGCTCCTCCACCCTCTTTGACAAGGCCGTTTGCAGAATGAGGCTGACTTCTTATACCGGATGTCTTCGGCCGCCAATGCTGATTATTTATCAAAATTTAGGCAGTGGCAGGGATTGAACCTTGGACCGAAGACATTTTTGATTATGAATCAAAGACGCTATCCCTTTTTTTTTTACTGCCTCTCAAAATTAATATAAATTAAATCATGTGACCAGTGATGAAAAAATATAGGTTCAACAATTAGTGTTAGTTGGATTCGAACCGTCCCGTTGCCCACGACACTCTCGTAAAGCGCGAACACTAAACACTTTTTTTTTTTTTTTTGGCAACTGTCAAGACTACAGAAAGAGAAACGACATTTCAATCATTGGGCGGACAATTTATAATACTGTGAAAAAAAATTAAAAAGTAGTGGGAATTTTGAACCCTGCTCGCTCATTTTTTTTTTGAGAATTTATAAAAAAAAAACAAGGCAGCCATGCGCAAAAAGTTGCCAATAAAGTGAACTAAAAAGGGCCATCTTGCTCGCCGCGGTCACATTGCTAGGCGGGCGGCCAGGAACGGGCGGTGGTCATTACATTGGACATCACCAGCCACCAATCGTTGGAGCGCCCGGGGCCGCTGCACACAGTCAGAGACTGTTTCTGTTACCATAGGGGAATCGTGGAAAGATCACATCTACAAGTTAATGTCTTCTCACACCCGGCACACCCCAGCTGGGTGGTGGGTCCATGAATGACGAACCCAAATAGTTCGCTAAAAGGTTCCGGTAATCCTGTCTGTTCGTTAAGACCAGAAACTCGTCGATCATATAGTACCATAATTCGAGGACGTCTTTGTCTCCATCGCGGTATATGTAGTGTATCGCCATTCCTCGTACCCAATTAACCGCATTCATCCGGGTCATAGGGAAATAGACAGCGTCGGGATGAAAGAGTTCTTGGGGTAAAATCGAAACGTAGGGGCGGCGGAGCAGGAAAGCCAGGATCTGGCGGATCAGTTTCCAGCACTCACGCGCGGGGCCACAGTTCAGTCTATGTTCGTCCGTGTCTAACGTCGTGCAACGGGGGCACACAGGGTCGTCAATTAGGTGAATGGCATGCAGCCGTTGTCGGGTTGGAAGTTTCTCGTTAACAACCACATACCACGTCGACCGCACGAAAGTAGACAGGAACGGCGCGTGGATGGCTCGCCATACCCGTGGCCAGTCGACCGTAGGGTGGCGCCGTACAACGTCGTTATCCGGAGTCCAGTGCTGGAGAGCACTATAATAAGTCTTCGCTGTCGGATTCCGTGTCTCCGATATAACCCGCAACACATAGCTATGCTCTACGAAAAACGTTCTAATATGTGACAGCGAGGGCGATAAATGTCCAACTGGTACCGGTGGGTACAGCGTACCTGGGGCCACTTCTTCAATCAGTAGGCCGGGGAGACTGGCTGTTGGTGAAAGCCAGAGTCGCCTCATGGAACGGAGATACAGTGCCAGCGCTCTGTGCTTGACGTGAGTGAGTCCAACACCGCCTTTGTCGAAGGGTAAAGTAAGCGTAACAAAACGGATCTTGAAAACAGCACCATCGTTCACCACGTGTCCAAACACTGCCTGTGTCCTGGAAGCCATTGTGTCCGTTATCGGCAGTACATGAGCGTAATGGTTAAGGTGAGAAGCCATGTACACATTGACGTATTGGGCGCGTTGCAAAATGTTCAATGATCTGAATTTATTGAGACGAGCCTCTAAACGGAGTCGTCGTAAGACCATACGATACGTAAAGGCCGCCGTGCGTTGTATTTGTCGATGGAGTGATATCCCTAAACACTTGAGCATCGGGACCTTTGTCAGAGGTACGGCCAGACCTGCAGGCATTCCTCGTCCTACCTCCATGTAGCGTGATTTCCGAAGGTTGAGCACACTGCCTGCCACCGCCCCATACTGGTGGAGCCAGGAAAACGCCGTGTGTATTTCGTCACCAGACCGTGCTAAGAACATCACATCGTCGGCGTATGCACCACATCAAAAGGTTACGGAACGGAGGGTAAGTCCTTCTAAGCGTCGCCGTAGTCCGTGAAGAGCTGGTTCGAGGGCAACGGCGAAGAGCATGGCAGAAAGAGGACAACCCTGCCGGACGGACCTGTTGACACGGACGGGGGCGGACCGACAGCCGTTGATCATAATCCTCGTGACAGCCCCATGGATCAATCGAAGCACAACAGACGTCGTCAGACGCGGGACACCGATGTGTTCCATAACAGCACGCAGGAAACCATGGTTAACGCGGTCGAAAGCATGGTCGAAGTCCAGCGCAACAAGAGCGCCTTGGAGGCGGCAAGTTTGCATGAGCGCCACCACGTCTCTATAGGTGCTTAAAGTCGTAAACACATTAGTGTCGCCCCCGAGGCAGGTTTGATCAGTGTGAATGGCCGCCATTACCGTAGGTTTGAGCCTCTCACGGATCATGCGTGTCAACAGCTTATAGTCAGTGTTTAGCATTGTCAACGGGCGAAAATCAAGAGGGCGACGGCCTCCGCCGGGTTTGGGCACAGGGATCAAGAGACCCTCAGTAAAGTCAGATGGTACCTGAAAATCGGCGTCCAGGAGTTCACTGTACATCCTGACCCACATTGGGCCCATGAGATCAAAGAACCGCTTGTAAAATTCAAGAGGGAGGCCGTCAGGGCCAGGCGTTTTGTTGGGAGAGCCACGCAACAGAGCCTCTCGCAGTTCTTCCAAAGTCACCGCCGACAAGAGCGTAGCATCATCTTGTAGGTTCCGAGAGACTGGTAGGTCAGATAGGACTTCCCTGACCCCTACATTCATGTCGGACTCCCTCTCGTAAAGAAGTTTATATGACTGTGTGAACGCTCGGACGATATCCATTTGTGCGTCAACGCGTCGCCCATCCTCCGTCTCAACCTCGGTAATGAGCTGCCTCTTGCGTCTTCGGCGTTCTTGAATGATATGGTGGAGGGAAGGTCGTTCACCACGAACATCATCAGTCGTCCTCGCTCGCACCCGCACACCCGCAAGACGTACGGCGTTGATACGAAGCAATTGTGCCTTGACGCGTTGTACTGCTGATTGTCGCTCTGGCGACGCCGGTTGTATAGCCAGTTCTCGGAGCGCAGTATAGTAAAAATCAGTAGTCGCAGTATACCAGCGCGCTCGGTCGCGTCCATAGCTGACTAATGTTCGGCACAGTGCGGGTTTTGCACACCGTAACCACCATTGAAGTACAGAACGGTAGGCGGGTAAACGCCGGTGGCAATTGCTCCATGTGGACTCGACTGCGTGTCTGCAATTTATCTCATCAAGAAGGACCACATTGAGGCGCCACGGACCCCTACTTCGGCGGACGCGCTGGCGGGGAAGGGTGAGGGTACACACATATGCGAGGTGATCCGTGAACGCTGCCGGCCACATCTCAGCGTCGACAACGGCCGATCGTAGGCCGCGGGTGACGTAGACTCGATCCAAACGGCTCGCGGAGTGACTAGTAAAGTAGGTGTGTGCTCGACGGTCGCCGTGTTGGATGATCCAGGTGTCCAACAAGGCCAAGTCCTGTACAAGTGCCTGGAGTGCCGGGCAGGTGGTATAGTGTGGCTCCTGGTCGGAGCACACAATTAAAATCGCCGCCTACTACCAAGTGGTCGGTATTGCCCTGGAAGAGCGGGGCTATATCTTCGGCAAAAAAGGTGCGCCGTTCTCTCCTTTTGCCGGTGCCTGAAGGAGCATATAAGTTCACCAGACGTACTGTACCAATCGTGAGTGCGACCCCCCGGGCCGACGGTAAATAGGAGACATCAGTGGCCATTATCCCTTCCCGCAGTAGAATCGCCGTACCTCCGCATCTGCAGGCATAGTGTAGGCGTCATATCCGTAGGCATCGAGACAGAGTCCTGATCGGACTTCTTGAAGGAAAACAACGTCCAGATCCGCAGCGCGTAACGTATCCTTCAGCATACGGGTCTTGACATCAGATGTAATGCCATTGACGTTGATCGTGGCGAGGCGGTATGCCTGGTCCATCAAGTCTCGGGAGGTGACCATGGTATGACAGGAGGGCAGTAGTCGTGACGTGGAGCGCCGGTCTTGCGAAGTGCTAGGCAGCGACGAGAGGTGCTCATGCCGCCCTAGGCGTCTGTCGCCGGCCGCGTAGACGCTGCCATCGGCATCGGTGCATCGTCTTGGTCCTGAAACGCATCCTGCAACTCCATCTCCTGCGTCCAGTCGCCCAGGGACGTTGACACCACTGGATCTCGAGAGGCAGACGGAGGCAAGGGTGCATCCCCGGTGTCGGAGCTGCGGTGATCTCCCGCATCCCCATGTGGTCCAGACCCAGCGGTAGTGGGAGAAGACGTCGAACCGTGTGAGACGGTAGGGTCGCCTGTGTCGGCGCGGTGGAGCGGTTGAGGCACCTCGTCATCCAGCGGTGTCGCCTCGGGCTGTTTGTTCTACGTCGTCGGTTGTCTTGCGCCGCTTCTTATGACGCTTGGGTGATTTCTGCTTACGCTGCCGCGCCTCTGTTTCCGACGTAGGGCAAGGGGAGGACGCTGCATCCTGTGCTTCAACTTCCATCGCACCGTCGGCGAGCCGTTGTGACGGTGCGCCGGGGTTCGACGAAAGGACATCAGTAGCATCAGCACTGAAAGACGCTACTGCAGGGTCCTCCAAAGCTCGCACCAATACAGTGGGGTCGTCATATGCAGCTGGCGTCTCCCGTCTCGCCGCCGCAACATACGTAATCGGCAGAGAGGTCGGTGTCGACGGACGAATCTGGTCGGTCGAGGGTGTCTGCACGAGACGGCGTTGCAGGCATTCGGTACGCATGTGTCCCGTCTGGCCACAACCGGAGCAGGTTCTCGGCTGACCGTCGTAAATAATTACTGCCCTGCAACCAGCGATCGTGAGATACGAAGGAATATGGCGATGCAGGTCAATACGGACTTGTCGCACCCCGTTAAGGACAGGGTAGGTGTCGAAGGTCTTCCATTTTTCGGCCGTGTGGCCGAGAACTGTTCCATAGGGTCGAAGAGCAAGGGTGACCAAATCCGCTGGAACTTCAAAAGGGAGCTCAAACACGCGCACATTTTGGATTCCCAATCCAGCACGTTCAAGCGTCACCACACCCACGTTTCCGTCTGAGTGGCAGAACCGATAACCTGCCGTCGAGCGTCTGAGAAGTTTGTCACATGCTTCGTCGTCAGTGAACTTAAGATATACGACGCTGGAGACAATAGATAAGTGGATACCGATCAGCTCGTTAGGATCAACATGTACCACATCGCGTAAAAAACGCTCTACTTCGTGGGCCTTGGGTCTAGAGTACGTAGTGTCGAACTGCAGCTTGATCGTGGCTTTCCGATACGAAAGAGCCATCGTGTGTCAGGAACGTGACGGCAATACGTAACACTAGCGCGCCGGCGCGGTAAACAACAACACACCCGGAAACGCGACACGGAGCGGCCGGGACGTACCGCACCGCTCCACAGTTAAAGGCCGACTGACCCTAGACCACGGGTGCATCCTCAGAACTTCGAACTACTTAAACCTAACTGCCGCCGGCCAGAGTGGCCGTGCGGTTCTAGGCGCTACAGTCTGGAACCGAGCGACGGCTACGGTCGCTAGTTCGAATCCTGCCTCGGGCATGGATGTGTGTGACGTCCTTAGGTTAGTTAGGTTTAATTAGTTCTAAGTTCTAGGCGACTGATGACCTCAGAAGTTAAGTCGCATGGTGCTCAGAGCCAATTGAACCATTTGAACCTAACTGACTCAAGGACATCACACACATCCATGCCCAAGGCAGGATTCGAACCTGCGACCGTAGCCGTCGCGCGGTTCCAGACTGAAGCGCCTAGAACTAAGCGCCTAGAACCGCTAGGCCACCGCTAGGCATGTCAGGTTTCAACATTAACAAACGCTACTTCACTGTAATTCTCTTCTCAAAAGCTTTCGAATGCAGTTATAAAAAGTATGCCATTCCATTAAAAAAAAAAAGGTACTAGCTTCAGTATCTCCGTTGATGTTGTTATCGTTGTGGTCTTCAGTTGAGAGACTGGTTCGATGCAGCCCTCCATGCTACTCTATCCTGTGCAAGCTTCTTCATCTCCGAGTAACGTCTGCAACTTATATTCTCTTGAATCTGCTTAGCGTACTGATCTCTTGGTCTCCCTCTACGATTTTTAACCTCCATGCTTCCCTCCAGTACTAAATTGGTGATCCCTTGGTGCCTCAGAACGTGTTCTACCAACCGATCCCTCCTAGTCACGTTGTGCCACAAATTCCTCTTCTCCCCAATTCTATTCAGTACCTCCTCATTAGTTATGTGATCTACCGATCTAATCTTCAGCATTCTTCTGTAGCACTACATTTCTAAAGCTTCTATTCTCTTCTTGTCTATAATATTCATCGTCCATGTTTCACTTCCATACATGCCTACACTCCATACATATATTTTCAGAAACTACTTCCTGACACTTAAATCTACAGTCGAGGTCAAAAAATTTCTCTTCTTCAGGAACTTGCCATAGCTGTGTAAGTAGGTTGTTTAGGTTTTTTTTTTATATTGGTAACGCCACGTAGCGCTCTGTATGAAAATCACTGGCTGTGCTGTGTGCAGTCTGTGATTGGTTTGCATTGTTGTTACCTATTGTAGTGTTGGGCAGTTGGCTGTTAACAGCGCATAGCGCTGCGCAGTTGGAGGTGAGCCGCCAGCAGTGGTGGATGTGGGGAGAGAAATGGCGGAGTTTGGAAATTTGTAAGACTGGATGCCATGAACTGCTATATATGTTATGACTATTAAGGTAAATACATTGTTTGTTCTCTATTAAAATCTGTCATTTGCTAACTATGCCAGCCAGTAGTTAGTGCCTTCAGTAGTTTGAATCGTTTATTTAACTGACAGTAGTGGCGCTCGCTGTATTGCAGTAGTTCGAGTAACGAAGATTTCTGTGAGGTAAGTGATTTGCGAAAGGTATAGGTTAATGTTAGTCAGGGCCATTCTTTTGTAGGGATTATTGAAAGTCAGATTGCGCTGCGCTAAAAAAATATTGTGTGTCAGTTTAAGCAGAGTCGCGTATAATTTTTTTAAGGGGACGTTTCATATGTCGACCCTTAGCCGAGGATACCCTGCTGGAATCTTCTGATTTTTTCTTGTAGTTTGTGTAATTTGTGTAGATTTTGTTTATTGCTAGCGCGTAATTGTAGAAAGAATCTCCTTTGTAGTTGCAGTCTTTCATTGTTGTACAGTAAAAAAGGTGTGGCACGCATGTAAATTTACACCAAGTATTTCGCAGCTGCTCTTGCAGCTAACTAGATATTATTTTCAGTGCTATGTTAATGTGTTCTCTTATTTTTGCTCTTCAAATTGTGTTTTTCTGTGTTATCGTGTGAAATATTGTGACAGTTATGGCTTGTGAAAAACGTAATACTAGGCTCCAAAGTAAACTGAGAAATGACAGTGAAGACGAAAGCAGTGTGTTAGCGCCACCATGTAATGAATTAACTAATGTTCAAAGTAGTAATTTGGTAATTGTGCATAGGGAAATGGAGCGGGCGGCAAATAATGGTGTAGGCAGTGAAACAGTTAGTGAACAGGGAAGCATTATCGATCGATCGGTCGGCAACAGCTCGCGTCAGGAATCCGAAACGACAGGACACAATATTGCAAATACTGTAGATTCAGGTTTTGCGTCCTCACCGTTTTCTCAAATAAGTCAAGACACATTTCCTGCTTATCAAAACGTGAATGTTGCCGGTGCAAATGCACTGCCGAAAAGCATAGAGGAACCGATTCCAGACACTAATACATTATTATTGCAATTAATGCAACAAATGAAACAAAATAAGAGACAAACACAGCAAAAGTTTCAAAAGTTAGACACAATGGAACAAAATCTTCAAAAGTAATACACAATGGAACAACACCAGAGACAAACACAGCAACAGTTAGAAGCAATGGAACAAAAGCTTCAAAAGTTAGACTCAGTGGAACATACGCTTGAACAAACACGTGAAGATTTAACTACAGAGTTACATAAAATCGAATCGAAATGTCAAAAAGTCTGTAATGACGTAAAAACGCAAATTTGTGAGCATTATCAACCTATTTTTTCGCGGCATGAAAATGCATTACAGAATCACGAAGCAGCCATAAAAGAACTGCAAACTATCGTTCATGAAAATCATGAGACCTTGCAAGCTAAAACTGACTCAGTTGCATCTAACGATTCGGTTACGCAACTTGCAAAAACTCAGGAAAACTTAAAGGACACAGTAGATACGATTTCAACACAAATGGGCACTCTGAAACTTGGTTCAGAAAAACACACAGAGGAAATAATTTCACTATCTGATAAAGTAGCTGAACTTTCAGATCAGTTCACTAACTTATCTACAAAGGTAGATGATGATCTGAATGACACAAAACCTATAGCCTTCACTGACACTGAAGAGTATGAACAAATTAGAAAATTCAAACAGAATCAAAATCAAATCAACACACAGCACAAAAGAGAAATCCGGTAAGTACAAGATCAGTTGACGCATGTAATACAAAAATTACATATTTCAGAGGACACTCGCGCTCCAACACGGGAAGACGAAATTAGAAATACGGAAAAGCCACAAAATAATAACGCAGGGCATTTCGGAAATCATGAAAGAAATTGGCAAGGTGCACCGAATTTTGAGATGGAACCGCCGACACGACGTAACAATAACTGATATGCTACTCGCCGACACGATGATTTTGACTATAAGCTATTCATTACTACACGTAAATTCAAAACATTTAAGAATTCTGGCAACGACATTCATTCACGAGCATGGCTTCATCAATTCTCTCATTGTTTTCCTCCCAACTGGTCACTGCAGCACAGATTAGAATTTATGTGTGGCTACTTAGAGAATGAACCAGCTGTAAGAATGCGATCGGTCATTCAAGGTTGTCACAGTGAAGGGGAATTTTGTCATGCCTTCCTCTCAGCATATTGCTCCCAAGCTACACAAGACCGAGTAAAACATAGCGTCATAATGATGAAGCATTCAGGCAAATCCAACACCTTACATGAAAACCCCGACATAATAAGCAAATCTACTAGTATGTCACATAGCTCCGAATAAATCGTGACATTAAATTAACCAAAGTAATACAAGTAACGAGTGAGCAAATGGAATGCCACAGACTAACACAAGAATGCCTAAATGCATGTCGTACCTTCCCACCGTGAGACCGACGCAGTTCCGAGGGGAGAAACGAGGACAGAAGCCGAGAGCAGAACCGTGTTAAGCTAGATAAGGGAGGGGCTGGGCATCCACGCCGCGAGCCTACCTGTACGACTATACAACCCGCACGTTTTAGCGTGAGGCTTTTTCGCGTCTCAGGTACGTCAAGGATCACACCCAGCCCATGTTAAAAGCTAGAGCCCTCCAGAAAAGCAGTATAGATCTTACGATAACACAAAAAGGGCCACTACCACCAGCAAGTTTTAGCGTGAGACTTTTTCGCGTGTCTGTTACATTAGGATCACTCCCCAGCCCATGTTAAAAGATAGAGCCCTCCAGAAGAGCAGTATAGATCTTACGATAACGCTAAAAGGACCACACTAGCTGCAGGTTTTAGCGTGAGACTTTTTAGCGTCTCTGTTACGTTGCAAACTTTAAAAACGTTGCCCCACCACGAAAAGTATAACGTTTCTCATTGGATAGACAGAATTTTTGTAGGTGGAGCTTAAGGTTAACATTGAGACCCTGATTGGTCAGATTAAAACACAGCCAAATAGTTTTTTTAAACTAACTTCGGTAAATTGTAGTAAGGAGAAGTTACGAGAGAGTTGGTTCCGAGACGGCGAGCTGGATGGCTGCTGCGCCGGCCGATGCCGCCCTGACGCTGCCTAAACACCGACAAGGTAATGAACGCACGCGATGCCGCATTTTTGAGCGCATAAGGCTTCACTCAGAACTGCAGAAGACTCATCTGTTACACCCTCTTTTTGCGTAATACTAGTGTCGATCGTTAATTAAAACTCATGGTGTTCACATTTGCCACTTGAAGTAAAGATCTGAAACGCGATGATTTTTCTATTTTATAGTTATTGAGAAGCCACATCAGCCACTGTAACTTACGACAGGTTAGATAAGTAATTAAAAATAATTGAGGGTCACTGTAGACCATTTTTATAGTTTTCTCTTTTGTGAAACTTAATTTAAACCTAGATTATAGATGTGATATGGCATAGGTCATCCTTCGATCGATTGTAGAACTTGGAAACCCAATTAGGGAATATTCGTTCACATTTTTGTTGAACGCAGTTGGTTTTTACCATCCTGTATTAAAACATTTCCTGTTATCTATATTTAAATTTATAAACGATGTTTTGTGAGTAGAATAAAATTTCCAATGGTAAACTTAACTGCTTTTCCGACGTTATTTTACCAGCTAACTAAAATTAGGAAAGCCTTGAACCCTTTCCACTAAATTTAGTTAGTATTAAGAGTCTTTTACAGGGAGTGCAGTGGAGCTGACGCTGAGATCATTTAGTATTTGGTTATATCATCGCTAGTCTCACTGAACTCTTCTGAATTCTACATGTCATGTGTGGTCTGGCGTCTCCTTATCAGCAGCAGGTCCCAGGTTCAAACTAGTTAATTCCCTAAAAAACACGCTCAGAGCGTCGTTGCGCGAAAGTGGTAGGGAGACACGATATAGTACAAACAGACACCACCATGAATGGTTAGAACATTTCGAACAATCTGAATTCTCCAGTCTTGTGAAATATTTTGAAGACAAGTTGCACAAGAATTAGTACCTGTCAAACCCATACAGCTCCTCAGAACTCATCTGCATTTGCTTAATCAAATTACCTGAACATTTACGACATATTATTTTGGCAGGATGTTGCAAAGATGATATTGAAGCTTTTCAGTGACTCTTACAAGAATTGGAAATTGACACTGACAATCGCGGAACGCGAAAACAGGAACACAACAATTACAGGTCACATCCGTCGCAATTCTGCGATGAAAGAAATAATAACTGGACACGACAAGGCTATTCTCACAACACAAATCGTGACCAAAACAGACACCACCCGTATGACAACCGTTGGCAGAGTAGTAGTAATTACAGGGAAAGATCACCTCTCCACGGTAGTGACTATCACAGAGACAATCAGAGAAACAGACAATATGGGAACCAAAATAATTATTATTAAGGGAGACTGAATAACTTTAGACGCAACGGTCCAGCGCGAAGTTACGATTCAGGGAGAAATTCTCCACCACGTGACCGACAAGAAAGAAACTATGGAATCTACCGACATGACGACAGACGGTATGATCGTAACGACAGACCTGAATTGCATCAGAACTGGCGGGATTTAATTAGGGCAGGTTCCTCTCGACAAGGTGAATTTGTAGAAGTTAGGTCTCCAAATCCCAATAACGACGCACCGCAGGCAGCCACGTGCGCCGGCTGCCTCAGAGCAAAATAACATAGACGCCAACCGTGAGAAAAATTCCCGTATTCAGGATAATTGCGTTCAAGTTGAAACTCTGCATACTAGGAAGAGTAAAGGTTTATACCACATTTCGCATGTAAAACCGTTTATTGAAAGATAATCTGCTTTTTTAACATAGTCTTTGCCACAAAGTTTTTCACTTCACGCTTCTAGTATGCTTTGTCAGACTTAGAAACTGTTAACATGCAACAATGTTTTGAAGTTCACTATCCAGTCTAGAACCTAGGGAACATATTTAGGCAGTATTTACGAGTGCGTTGTTATAGTGAACAGACGACACAGTGTTATTGTGTGTGTACATTTTTGCTCGTTAATTGCACGATTATGTAACGACTATAAGGCTTACATACTTTGAACATATACTGCTAATGAGATTTTAATGCAACATTTTGGTTTACTTGAAAAGATACTCTTTATTTGAAGTACATTCGGTGAGATTAAAGATGAGTTAGCATTTGGTTTCTTTGATAGCTACACGATTATATGACGACGCTACTAATATGTGACACAATTTACATTGTTGCTTTTGCGATGTATCTGTTTTAAATCTGCACAGTTTTTCTGAATTCTTCTGGAAAGTAAAACATGTTTTAATAGTAACTTTTGTGGTAAAGCTACAATGAGAGAGCCTTTTCCGTAACACAACAATACATTACAGTATAGTACTTTCATGATCAAGGTAAGGTACGTAATAACTACGATATCTATGCACAAAGCATTTCACTTTCGTTTATGATAAGGTAAGTACATTGACTTCAGCAGAACTCTGATTACAGAGGACGATAACTACGCCCGCATCTCGTGGTCGTGCGGTAGCGTTCTCGCTTCCCACGCCCGGGTTCCCGGTTTCGATTCCCGGCGGGGTCAGGGATTTTCTAACTAACCTAAGGACATCACACACATCCATGCCCGAGGCAGGATTCGAACCTGTGACCGTAGCGGTCGCGCGGTTCCGACTGAGGCGCCTAGAACCGCTCGGCCACACCAGCCGGTATGTAATGTGTGGTTTTCATGAGCAACAAAAAATGTAATCACATGTTAGTTCTAGTATAATATATTTGGCCAATGAATATCCGTTTATCATCTGCATTTCTTCTTAGTGTAGCAGTTTTAATGGCCAGCAGTGTAAGAAATACTGAAAATGAATAAATTTTTGTTGGTCGTAGAATTCGTTAGATAGGCAACGTGGGACTGAAATCGGATGACCTAGTGTCTTCTACGACTGTTTTAACCATTTAGTTTGTATGTAAGGCAGTTAACACCAAAAATTTGGTTCAGCTAATTTTTAACGTCAGTGTAGGTATAAAAGATCACCACTGGACGCATTCTCCGTGATTAATGTCGTTTTTATACTCGAGGACGTTCTGCTGCTTAGTTTTAGTGAAGTCACACACAGCTATAGCGTAAAATCATGACTTTTTTTCAAAAATTCTTATGGTTTTGTGGCTCATTAGCGAGCGTAGCGTACGAACAGTCAAGGGAAGCAACAGCATAGCAACAAGTCGAGGATCCGCTCACTGGCTTCCAGCGTTTACGTGCTGAAGGACGTAGGAAATCTGTTCTCATCCTCAAAGGTCTCTACTTCAAGAATGGTCATATCAGGCTGGTCTAACAGAGGACATGCAAAGAAGAGTAATTTTAATGGTCAAAGACTTTGTAAGTAGGCTGTTTAGGTTTTCTTATTGGTAACGCCGCTTAGCGCTCGGTATGAAAAATCACTGGCTGTGCTGTGCGCAGTCTGTGTTTAGTTTGCATTGTTGTCTGCCATTGTACTGTTGAGCAGCGGCAGCTGGATGCTAACAGCGGGTAGCGTTGCGCAGTTGGAGGTGAGCCGCCAGCAGTGGTGGACGTGGGGAGAGATATGGCGGAGTTTTGTAATTTGTAAGACTGGATGTCATGAACTATCATATATATTTTGACTATTAAGGTAAATACACTGTTTGTTCTCTATTAAAATCTTTCATTTGCTAACTATACCTATCAGTAGTTAGTGCCTTCCGTAGTTTGAATCTTTTATTTAGCTGGCAGTAGTGGCGCTTGCTGTATTGCAGTAGCTCGAGTAACGAAGATTTTTGTGAGGTAAGTGATTTGTGAAAGGTATAGGTTAATATTAGTCAGGGCCATTCTTTTGTAGGGATTATGGTAAGTCAGGTTGCGTTGTGCTAAAGAAATATTGTGTGTCAGCTTAAGCACACTCATGTATAATTTTTTTTAAGGGGCGTTTTAGCTAGTCTACATTTTATGTCCTCTCTACTTCGACCATCATCTGTTATTTTGCTCCCCAAATAGCAAAACTCATCTAGTATCTGATTTCCTAATGTAATTCCCTCAGCATCAGCTGATTTAATTCGACTATATTCCATTATCCGAAATTAAACCTGTCAACAAGAGAAATGTAGCTGTTCTTGATAACTGATGAAGCTTCTTCAAATGAAAACTATTTACAAATTCAGACAAGATTAAATCGCCAATTCAGTTGCAATTTTGGAGGAATGCTGCAACTCATCCTATTTTTAATAGTGAACGACTGGAAAGGAAAGTTACTGAAGGATTTTCTCCCTGTTTTTCATCTGAGAAACATGAAAATATTTCTCACCAAACAGTGTATAATATTCCTGTTCCTATCCCCAATCAGAGCGAAGTGGGAACTTCTCCCCCATAACTATCGTTTAATGTGCCAAAGACAGATTAAATATAATCTATTTCAACCTTAATGAGTAGTTTCAAGTGTTTCATAAAGTAATCAAACGATATAATTTTTAAGGGCCACCGATAGGTGGTGAAACAAGATTTGCTACGGGTTTTGCAACAACAGATTAATCCGATCATTTGCAAACTCGCTAGCTGTAGCTTAGAAATTACGTGAGATGTATGTCTGTGCGTAGGCTCCTCTAAATAAAATACTGCTACCCGCTACAAGCAGGGTGTCACATATCAAATTCAACGGTTGTAAAAGGCTGATACACTAAAACCGCGACAACCAGAAAGTGGCGGACAGTATCCCTCCAACAACATCGCCGTGACCACTCTGCACAGCAATATCACGAATCCGGTTGTGTTCCTATGAATAAAGGTTCATAAACAACTAGAAGCGCTTCCCTTGTCAAATATTGATAGGAATAACTGCAGACTTTTCAATCACAATAGCGTTGCATAAAACCATATGTGCCCGGTTACGAAAAACTTTCCCTGCAGCTATGGAGTGCAGAGACTGCAGCTCCATGCTACGTAGTGAAGAGAGAGCAACGACAATGCTGGAAGTGCTCAGGTCATCCGGCAACCGACAACTGATGCGGCCGCCCCTTTGAAACGATGGGACAGACTCGTCCAACGCTCACGGCGAGAACGCCTTTCTGCGTCGTTGACACGTATCTTCCGTGAAATCTACCTAACTATTACCGTTCAGTGAAAACAAAGAGAGCCGATGCTCTGGTCAGTTTGTCAGTGCCAGTGCTTTTGTTACAGTTACACAGTTTTCATTTAGAACATGTTCTTACAAGCTAAAACTAGAGTAAATATGTTTTTTTTTACCTAGAATCTACTGCTGGTGTATCGTGCATCTTCAATCTCTCTCTATCTAATTTATCGTATGAGTACGTTTCTTTTGCCCTTTTTTTCGTGTTCATCAATCTGTAATATCCTTCTTAAGATTTCTTCTTTCCATAACGTTTCCCAATTACCATCTGCCATGAGAAACGCTCATGAGTCGATAAATACGTGCCTAGCGGGGCACTAACTGAGTGGGTGTGCGCGGAACGGCCGTGTATCGACTGGCCTACCCCGACCAAGTCAGGTGATGCCGCTCTACCAAACAGATGAGTGCTAATGCGTCACGTGTAAGCTATAGGAACCCTCGCCAGCATCGAAATAATTTTAACAGATTTATTTTGTCAAAACACATTTTGTCTCATTAAAACCAGTTTTAATGGACAATTTCTGACCAACAATAAATTCTAGTTCTAAAAATGGTTCAAATGGCTCTGTGCACTATGGGACTTAACATCTGAGGTCATCAGTCCCCTACAACTTAGAACTACTTAAACCTAACTAACCTAAGGACACCACACACATCCATGCCCGAGGCAGAATTCGAACCTGCGACCGTGACAGTCTCACTGTTCGGGACTGCAGCGCCTAGAACCGCTCGGCCACCGCGGCTGGCGAAAGGTATTTAGTATAATCTAGTTTTAACTAGTAAGAACCTGTGACCCATTGCTTTGTAATCTGGGGAGAAGACTCATCTGTTCATGGTATCAGGTGCGGTATATTGCAGTAAGTCACATTTCAATGGAGTGCATTTTATGTTGTGTGAAGAGGGCTCTTGTTAATTAAAGTGCGGACCTGACCTGGCTTACTGCTCCTGCTATAACTGGTGGCAAGATGTGTGTGACACCAGTTTATTTTTTTGTGTTATCTGGACTTGATCCAAAAATTTTATGTTGTAGATTGTGTGCTGTGTTGAGCGGTTGGCTATTTTTCGTTACATCATCAAAGCACCACATTTTTATGCTGTAGCCCCTTAACTATATCTCGACTAAACTTCTCATTTCATGGCATTCTTTTTTATCCAGCTTCAAAACACTACTTCGTGTGGTGTGTATGTGTGTGTGTGTGTGTGTGTGTGTGTGTGTGTGTGTGTGTGTGTGTGAGAGAGAGAGAGAGAGAGAGACAGAGAGATAGAGAAAGAGACGGAGAGACAGACAGACACACAAACATACACCACACACACACACACACACACACACACACACACACACACACACAGAGGGAGAGAGAGAGAGAGAGAGAGAGAGAGAGACACTACGCAGTTTTGATGACTGTTGACAGTGAAAATATTTGTAATGTTTTATAACTTTTTATCTCAGTGGCAGAGTGGTAAAGTCTCAGCCACTGTATTCAAAGGTCTTGGGTTTGATCTTCGGTCAGTCCAACAGTCTTTATCTGTCGCTTTGCACTTCTTTCAAACTGTGGCAGGCTTTGTTAATGAGAAAAATTCCGAGATGCAGTGTGATACAGAACCAATCTAAGCTTTAGGTTCCAAGACTGGAGCCGGCCGCGGTGGTCTCGCGGTTCTAGGCGCGCAGTCCGGAACCGTGCGACTGCTACAGTCGCAGGTTCTAATCCTGCCTCGGGCATGTATGGTGTGATGTCCTTAGGTTAGTTAGGTTTAAGTAGTTCTAAGTTCTGGGGGACTGATGACCACAGCAGTTGAGACCCATAGTGCTCAGAGCCATTTGAACCATTTTTTCCAAGACTGGAGCTAGGCAAGGGCATACAATATCGAATAGTACCATATCTAGTAAAACACTGCGGTGTTCAAATCAAGCATCAGGTTGAAAGTTGACTATTACATTAGCACCTTTCACTATTTAATCTGCAACTTCCACTATTCAATTACACTGAAGCACCAAAGAAACTGGTATAGGCATTCGTATTCAGATACAGAGCTATGCACCCATTCATGTCCACTGTGCATTCAGACGAACTTGAGAAATTCTAGTAGAACAATGCGACATACTACACGTCAATAATTGCTGCTACAGAGTGTCTCCAGGAACACTCTTCTGAGTCAAAACACTTCCGCTGGTCACCAAACATCCCAGACATGAATATTATTGAGCATATCTGGGATGCTTTGCAACATGCTGTTCAGAAGAGATCTCCAACCCCTCGTACTCTTACAGATTTATGGACAACTCTGCAGGACTCATGGTGTCAGTACCTTCCAGCACTACTTCAGACATTAGCCGAGTTCATGCCACGTTGTGTTATGGCACTTCTGCGTTCTCGCGGGGGCGCTACACGATATTAGGCAGGTGTACCACTTTCTTTGGTTCTTAAGTGTATAATGTCTATGTAACAAAGTTATCAAAAACGTAACCTTACCTTTACTAGCACCATTTCAATGGCTGACTTTTGAGATGCGCCTTGCACAATCCTGTGACTGCAGAATCGGGACAAACGTTACAAAGAGCGTATGGACGTCCTCCTACTCAAAACCTTACACGAGTCCAGCTTCGCGTCACACATCGCCCTTCATGAACACTCTGTTTGTGACATCAATGGCAAATTTTCTGTGTCACAAATTGCTGACAAATGATCACAGGTGGTTATCGCTGAACAGTTAGAGATTTACACTGACAAGCTAAAACTACCTTATAGATCCTTAACGAATCCACAACCTTTGCTTCCAGCACGTTTGAGAGATTCTGGCAACGAAACAAATTTCAAATTAAACTCTAATGATATATATTCATCTTTCTGGGGAACTTTTTATTGCACCAACACGCAAGTAATTATTAAACCCGTGTACATTCCGTTTTCAGGAGCGTTGACGATGATATTTGGCTTGTGGGGCGCTCAATTGCATGGTTACCAGCGCCCATGCAAAGTCCCAATCTTTGCACTGTCCAGCCTCACCATTTTCCCGTATGGTAACGAACTAATGAAGACAACACAAACACCCAGCACCTGCGCGGTGAAAATCTCCGACCCGGCAGGTTATTGAGCCCGGGACCCCGTGATCCAAAGGCAGCAACACTAACTACAAGACCACGAGCTGCGGACGTTTTCAGGAACGATCGTAGGTCTGATGCAGATGATTATAGGCCTATATCGTTGATGTCAAGCTGTTGTAGAATCATGGAAAACGTTTTATGCTCAAGAGTTACAACGTTTTTTGAAGTCGAAAATCTCATCTATAAAAATCAACATGAATTCTGCAATAAGAGATATTGCGAAACTCAGTTTACTCTGTTCCTCCATGAAATCCACAGCACTATAGACTACGGCGCTCATGTTGACACTGTGTTCCTTGACTTCAGAAAGACATCCGACACCAGCCCCCACTGCTATTGAGTGAAAAAAATACGACGTTTACGAATATCGGACGAAATTCCTGACTGGATTTAAGACTTCCTTGCAGATAGAACTCCACACGTCGCTCTTTAAGGAACAAAATCGACAGATGTAAGGATAATTTGCGAAGCGTCCCAAGGGATTGTGATGGTTCTGTTGCCGTTTACAGTGATAAAAATGATCTAATGAAATCGTCAGAAGGCGTTTTACATTGTTCGTAGATGATGTGTTTGCAAGCAGCAACGCCAGAAGACAGTATCGATTTGCTGAATTACTTGCAGAGGATTGATGAACGGAGCAGATGCTGACAGCTGGACCTGAACGTGAATAAAAGTAACATATTGCGCATACATAGGAGAAGAAAGCCACTACTTCGCTATTGATAGCAAATTTCTCGACACAATACCTACTGTAAAATGTCCAGAAGCAACTATCCAGAGTGACTTTAGTGGAATGGCAACAAAAAACGAAAGTAGGAAAAACTGATGCCGGAATGAGATTCGTAGGAAGAATCTTCAGGAAATGTAACTCATCCACGAAGGAAGGTGCTTGGTCGACCGACTCTTAAGTGTTGGTTCAAATGGTTCAAATGGGTCTGAGCACTATGGAACTTAACATCTTAGGTCATCAGTCCCCTAGAACTTAAAACTACTTAACCGTAACTAACCTAAGGACATCACACTCATCCATGCCCGAGGCAGGATTCGAACCTGTGACCGTAGCAGTCCCGCGGTTCCGGACTGTAGCGCCTAGAACCGCACGGCCACCACGGCCGGCTCCGAGTGATGAATTCGTGGACGGTGTGACATATGTAAGTTTCAGTCAGTCCTGGAAGCACGGTCGGATAGCTGAAATTGTTAAGGCAACTGCTACCGAAAAGCTGGAAATCGTAGTTCGAATCCGGGACTCGCACAAACAGCTAATATCTTCATTCCTAATGCAAATAACGTCAGAGAAATCAATTAAGAATAAATTTTGTAAATGTACTTGAGCTGCAACATCGTCGCCAACATCTGTTTCTTCAGACATTGCCAAAATTGCAATCTGACCACGTTCGAAGTGAGTGAGTTCCGTGGAGCGTCCCATTCTGCTCTCTCACGATAACCAGTAACTACTGAAGTCGCTGATATGGAGTACCTGGCAGTAGGTGGCAGCACAATACACCTAAAATGAAAAACGTATGTTTTTGTGGGGTGTCGAAATAGTTTTGATCACAAAGTGTATATTACATGTACGAGTATGTTGTCAACAGAGGTAATCACCTGTAACTTATAATGTTCACTTCTGTTCATTGTCTTGTAAATATTTAATTCTACAATTTAATCTATTTCATGACAACGATAGCGATATGGCAAAGTGCCATATCTACAGGGTGTTTCAAAAATGACCGGTATATTTGAAACGGCAATACAAACTAAACGAGCAGCGATAGAAATACACCGTTTGTTGCAATATGCTTGGGACAATAGTACATTTTCAGGCAGACAAACTTTCGAAATTACAGTAGTTACAATTGTCAACAACAGATGGCGCTGCAGTCTGGGAAACTCTATAGTACGATATTTTCCACATATCCACCATGCGTAGCAATAATATGGCGTAGTCTCTGAATGAAATTACCCGAAACCTTTGACAACGTGTCTGGCGGAATGGCTTCACATGCAGATGAGATGTACTGCTTCAGCTGTTCAATTGTTTCTGGATTCTGGCGGTACACCTGGTCTTTCAAGTGTCCCCACAGAAAGAAGTCACAGGGGTTCATGTCTGGCGAATAGGGAGGCAAATCAACGCCGCCTCCTGTATGTTTCGGATAACCCAAAGCAATCACACGATCATCGAAATATTCATTCAATAAAACTAAAGACGTCGGCCGTCCGATGTGGCCGGCCACCATCTTGCATAAACCACGAGGCGTTCGCAGTGTCGTCTAAGGCAGTTTGTACCGCCACAAATTCACGAAGAATGTCCAGATAGCGTGATGCAGTAATCGTTTCGGATCGGAAAAATGGGCGAATGATTCCTTTGGAAGAAATGGCGGCCCAGACCAGTACTTTTTGAGGATGCAGGGACGATGGGACTGCAACATGGGGCTTTTCGGTTCCCCATATGCGCCAGTTCTGTTTATTGACGAAGCCGTCCAGGTAAAAATAAGCTTCGTCAGTAAACCAAATGCTGCCCACATGCATATCGCCGTCATCAATCCTGTGCACTATATCGTTAGCGAATGTCTCTCGTGCAGCAATGGTAGCGGCGCTGAGGGGTTGCCGCGTTTGAATTTTGTATGGATAGAGGTGTAAACTCTGGCGCATGAGACGATACGTGGATGTTGGCGTCATTTGGACCGCAGCTGCAACACGGCGAACGGAAACTCGAGGCCGCTGTTGGATCACCTGCTGCACTAGCTGCGCGTTGCCCTCTGTGGTTGCCGTACGCGGTCGCCCTACCTTTCCAGCACGTTCATCCGTCACGTTCCCAGTCTGTTGAAATTTTTCAAACAGATCCTTTATTGTATCGCTTTTCGGTCCTTTGGTTACATTAAACCTCCGTTGAAAACTTCGTCTTGTTGCAACAACACTGTGTTCTAGGCGGTGGAATTCCAATACCAGAAAAATCCTCTGTTCTAAGGAATAAACCATGTTGTCCACAGCACACTTGCACGTTGTGAACAGCACACGCTTACAGCAGAAAGACGACGTACAGAATGGCGCACCCACAGACTGCGTTGTCTTCTATATCTTTCACATCACTTGCAGCGTCATCTGTTGTTGAAAATTGTAACTACTGTAATTTCGAAAGTTTGTCCGCCTGAAAATGTACTGTTGTCCCAAGCATATTGCAACAGACGGTGTATTTCTATCGCTTCTCGTTTAGTTTTTATTGCCGTTTCAAATATACCGGTCATTTTTGAAACACCCTGTAGTATCTTCACGTTCTTTGCACTTGCGTTCAGTGCTAGTTTACCGTGAAACTAAGTGCACCTAAATAGTGTGTGTGTGTCGTTAACTAAATTTCCTTTATTTTCGCCAGTACCACGATCCTAGCGTCCGAATATAACTTTTTTCTAACACCTCAATCTGTTGATGACCCTGCAATGGCTTGAAAGTGGTTAAGGGTACAATAAATTGTATCAGATTCCGAATGCGACTGGTCTACCTGCATAAACCTAAATGTTATGTTTACTGCGAGACTGATTTCATGAATTTTTCTGCTTTATAAATTCCAGGGAAGTTTATAAAATTAGCCTTAAACGATAGCACGAGAGTGGAATGTTCTTTCAAGATTACCACTTGCTCTTGGATCAGGCACAATCGCTTATGATCGTCGTACGGGATGGAAACAAGCCACACGTCGATTCCTCCGGTCCACTTCCTGGACCTTCATCTCTGGCTACTTTGACATTAGCTACACGTGACTCCGTGAGACAGTGTATCCTTCTGTTTGTGTAAGCGAAGAAGCAGGGCCCGCCCCAGTCAAAGCACACCCAGAGAGAACAGTGCGCTGTACAGTGTTTACAGTGACGCTATTACTAAAGGTGACGGTGGCAGGTGTGGAAGAGGTGGCGGATACGGTGGGTTTTTCAGTTAACACCTAAAGCGCACTTACGAGCTTGGGCGTAGGACTCCGTATTTTCGGGGGAACACTGGCTTTAGAGATCAAAGTGTCTACTGTTTAGGAATCATTAGCAAAAATTAAAAATTTACCCACGAAAACATTTATGCGATGTGCCACACCTGTAAGAACACAGTAGAAACTTTGTTTCGGCGATGAGAGAACCGCCTATGTCTACATCTTCATAAATGCATTCTTGCTCACTCTGCAGTGAGTGGTGGAGCGTACTTCGAAGCAATATTAGAGTCTTATACCTTTTCCGTGTGGAACAAGAAAAAAAATCACCGTCAATATATATCAGTGTGGACTTCAATCTCTCTTATCTGACTCGCGTGATCCTATGCGAGATATACGATGAAAGCCGAAGGACTGTGGCGCAATTTACCTGACAGTGTTTCACGAGACCAACGCCACCCTTTCTCCAAACATAAATGATGACTAACAGAAACCCTCAGCTGCCGACAGGTGTTGTTATATACCTCGATGTGGACAGCTGAAAATGTGTGCCCCGACCGGGACTCGAACCCGGGATCACATGCTTTCATGGCAGACTCTCTATCCATCTGAGCCACCGAGGACACAGATGAATAGCGCGACTGCAGGGACTTATCCCTTGCACGCTTCCCGCGAGACTCACATTCCCAACTGTCCACAATTCTACATATGTGAAGCACCTTATAGAAATTTCTCTAAACATTCCCATTTATGTTTCTAGAGATTCACAGTTACTGTACTTACGGAGAAAACCATAAAAAACAAGTTGTTATCCGTTTTCGCATTATGAACCGCAGTTATCTAAGTAACTCATCACATGAAATGGCTCGAATTTTGACTGTAAATTCTACCAAAATTCATCTGGAAACGCTATTTTCCAGTTCTGAAAATCTGTGTCCGTTATAAAATACTCTCGAAAAAATATGATTTTTGGGTACCAAAAGTACCAATTGTTACTTCTATAACTTCTATTCATAGCAAATCCCGCCAGCCGCTGTGACAAGCGGTTCTAGACGCTTTAGTCCGAAATCGCGCTGCTGCTACGGTCGCAGGTTCGAATCCTGCCTCGGGCATGGATCTGTGTGATGTACTTTAGTTAGTTTGGTTTAAGTAGTTCCAAGTCTAGGAGACTGATGACCTCAGGTGTTAAGTGCCATATGCTGAGAGCCATTTGAACCATGGTAAATTGTCTACATTTTCGCCGTATAATCTTAAGATGACGTTCTCGGGGTACTTAAAGTTTTTTCGATATCATTATCCGTTAGCGAGATACAGAGTTTCAAAGTGGTCGTACTTAAGCTCGTAAAATATGCCTCTAATATGACGTAAATGTACTTTTGACTGATATAATGAGCAAATGGCTAGAGTTACAGGATCATCGCAAAGACTCTGAAGTCACCAGACTGTTTTTTAGTCAGCATTGTTTCATCAGCAGAGTTTTATAACGCACTGTCTCTCCATAATGAGCATTTCACATTTGTACAAACATGCCCAGATTGATACTGCTACGACAAAAAATTGAGCTGAAAAAACGTCTTAACATGCCTCAAAAGAACTTAAAATTAGTCCAAAGAATTATGTAGTTCTGGAAAGACTGCAAAATCAGCAAAATTTTTATAATATTTTTACTCTTTTAAGATACAAATCATGAGTCGCGCTTTCGATGAATTGCGATCGATGAGCTTAGTACCCAGCAAAAAATGTAAAGCAAAGGATTTTGTGTTAACCTTACATCATGCATACTTATTTGATGTTCTTATGTGTCAAAGTATATAAATTAATCGAAACATATTTGTCAAAAGTTTACTAAAATTTGTCTTATATCAGCAGCACACCCTTCTTACCGGGGAAAAGAAGGGAACCACCCAAGAAACGCTCCTCTCGGAGTACAAAAAAGGCGAATATGTTCCTCTTTAAAATATTCTGACAGAAAAAGTGGGGAGCGAGCTACTTCAATCCTCATTCCGCCTTCCTCACCAAAAATTTTGGCGGGTGAACTTATTAGCGTTTTTTGTGCTGAACAAGAGTAGGAGAGACAACGACGGCGAAAGAGAGAGGAGACAATGCCAGTAGAAGAGAAAGAGAGAGGAGACAATGATGGCGAGAAGGAGAAAGTGGCAGCGAAAGAGAAACAGAGACGGTAGAAGACAATAGCGGTGGGAGCCAAATAAAGGAAACACTGGCGGTCACTGAGAGACGGTGGCAGTAAAAAAAAGAAAGAGAGATGGAAGGAGACAGAAGCAGTAGGAGGAAAAGATAGAGGAGACAGTAAAAATAAAAAATACAGTCGAGTGGAGACCGACCATATGTTTTCGGGGTCTAGACCTTTCGAAACCGGTAAAGTTTAATACCTAACTATAGGTAGGAGCGCATTTTGGACCGAAACTTTAAACGTGGGTACAGGGGAAAAGATACATTAGATCCCGACATTTTTGAGCTGTCGATGTATAGTAGAGACAGTGGCAGTGGGAAAGAAAGACGAAAGGAGGCAGTGTAAGTGAGAGAGGAGACAGTGGCAGTGTGATATACTGTGAATTAATGGGAGAAAAAAGAGACAGTCAGAGAAAGACAAATAAATTATAGACAGTTGCAGTGAGATAGGGGCTAGTTAGGAAGGCTCCCTTAAAAAGAGAGACTCGGTGTAGGGTTTAGATTGTTCTGTGTTAAAATAGCGCGAGTATGTTCACATGCTGAGGTTTTTGGTGAGGAAGGCGCAATGAGGATTGAGGCAGCTGGTTCTCTACTTACGTCATACTCTTCTACAGCGAAACATATTCATCTTTTTTGTGTTCCGTCAGGAGCATTTTTCCGCTGGTAACTGTTGATCGATTTTTTAAAATTTCCGATTTCCTAATATACTAATTAAGAGGTATAAGCTTACGTTAAAAGTATAATACAGTAAGTTAAATATTAAAGTTATATGTCCTGGGGCAGCGTAACTCATAGCGCGTAAATTACCCAGACCATATTCATCCAGTGTTTGATAAAGAGAGCTCGTCGCTAATTCCAACAAACTTTAAACTTAATTTCAAATATTCTCTAAACGTTTGCTGCCTTAAAGTTCTACAAAAAACAGTTTTGTGTTTCGCTTTTTCATTAGCGTGTGGGCGAATAATAAGAAACGAACATAATTAGGTATTTTGCAACTTCAACCTTAAAGGTTTTACAAGCTTAACGTCAAACATTTAACACTTTAACTAATGTGTAAAGTACAGTAGACAGACGTTTGAAGTTTTTTGTTATGTACATGAAAAACTCGAGTCTTTAAAGAATCGTTGGTGGGTGTTACTAGTTTATTACAAAAATAAAAAAAATTCGGTTCGCGTTGTTTTGCAGTCCCTACGATTATCTATGGGCGATACATTCAAGTAGTCCGACTGCAGTATACGGATTCGATTCCCGCTGCTGCTAGGGACTTTTACTTGGTGGGGGGACTGGTACGAGGTCCACTGAATCTCGTGGAGTCAATTGAGGAGATACTTGGAGATACTTGACCGTGTAGTAGCGGCTCCACCGTCTGAATAGTCTGCAAATCGACCGGGACCACATGCCCCTCCATACCGCATCCGCATGGCGCCGCAAGGCAGAGGATGCCACGGCGGCTGCTGGACGGCCCTTGGGTCTACACGGCCTAGACGAGCAGCTCGTAGATAGCGAGTGTATGTGATTAAAGTGCAGCTACTCACAGGGGTCCAGTATGGCCTGTAATTATCGTACGGCAACCAAACTTAGCTAATATGCTAATACGGTAATGAGGAACTAATTATTGTACAGCAACAAAAATTAGCTAATATGCTAATATGTCAATGAGGAACCGATTTACACTGGAAAAAAGTTTGTTGTAATTTTGGCCACCAGGCGCAAAATATACAGGGTGGTCCATTGATAGTGGCCGGGCCAAATATCTCACCAAATAAGCATTAGACAAAAAAATTACAAAAACGAAACTCGTCTACATTGAAGGGGGAAACTAGAGGGGGCTATGGTTCGCACGCTAGATGGCGCTGCCATAAGTCAAACGGATATCAACTGCGTTTTTAAAAATAGGGACACCCATTTTTAATACATATTCGTGTAATACGTAAAGAAATATGAATGTTTTAGTTGGACCACTTATTTCGCTTTGTGATAGATGGCTCTGTAATAGTCACAAACATATGGCTCACAATTTTAGACGAACAGTTGGTAACAGGTAGGTTTTTTTAAATTAAAATACAGAACGTAGGTATGTTTGAAAATTTTATCTCAGTTGTTCCAATGTGATACATGTACCTTTGTGAACTTATGATTTCGGAGAACGCATGCTGTTACAGCATGTTTACTTGTAAATACTATATTAATGCAATAAATGCTCGACATGAAGTCAACCTCAGTGTATTTGGCAATACGTGTAACGACATTCCTGTTCATCTCCGGCTGAGTCCGCAAGGTTACCGCCCTTCGATTGTGCAATTTCCGCACTACTCGAAGCGCTAGGGATTCAGTTGCCAGCCAGCCAGCCAGCCAGCCAACCAGCAGAGCAGCAGCAGTCCAGCCGTGCAGCAGCAGCCCAGCCGTGCAGCAGCAGCAGCGGTCCCGGCCAGCAGTAGCGGTCCAGCCGGCAGCAGCCAGCCAGCCCTCCAGCAGCAGCAGCAGCAGCAGCGGCCCCGGCCCCGTCTGTGGCAGCAGCAGCAACTGCGGCGGCATTCCTGCCAGCCGTCGTCGGCGTCAGTGTCAGCGCCAGAGCCAGCAGCTTGGGACTCTTCTCATCCGTCTTCGTCTTCATCCGTCTTCGTCTTCTTCCATCTACGTCTTCATCTCCGTCTGTCCCCAGTTTTTTTCTTTTTTTTTTGTTCCCCCCCCCCCTTTCCTTTCCGTCCTGTGCATTTTGTTTATCCTTGTCGTCATGTCAGCCCCCACCACCACTACCACCACAGCCATAGTTTACACTTCCCCCTCTGCCGTGACCCCCACCATTACATGGTGTGCCCAGTCACACCCCCTCTTTCCATCCCTCCTCTTCTCACTCTCCCTTCGCCCTCGCTCTTTGTCGCCCCCTCTCCAGCTTCTTTCTCCCACTCTTCTCCCTCTAATCCTTTCCCCCCACTCCCCCAGTCTGTCACTGCCGCTCCAGCTAGGGTGGTGGCCTGTCGGGCCACTGCCCATGCCCCGCTCTCCCCATCGCCTTCGCCATCACCACCGCCGCTGTCGCCGTCGCTGTTGCCTTCACCGTCACCATCTCTGGCGCCGACTGCTGCATCCATTCCGGGACCGGCCCCTACCCGCCACGTCCCTATAGCTCCCGTCCCTCATATCACCACCCACCCTTCTGCCGCCGTTAAGTGCCTTAGTGGCACCACCACCTCCTCTGCACCCAAAAAGGCCCTACCCCATCCTCCTCCCCCCCCCCAAGGATGCCGTGGATGTCTCCCCTCCTGGCCCTGCTCCCTCCACCTCCTCTTCCTCCTCCTCCTCCCCCCTCTTTATACAAATACCTCCTGTCTTGTCCTGATCCTTCCCTTCTTGAGGCCCGGAATCTCTCCCTCCTCCTCCGCCAACACTTCCCTGGTGCTCCCATCTCTTTCCTCACTCCCAGACGGGATTCTGTTCTCATTTCCTCTCCCAGCGCTACCCTCCATACTGACATCCTCTCCCAGCTCCCCATCACCCGTTTTGGCCCCAGTGCTTCCCTCAGCCATGCTCCTTTTCCATCTCCAACCCGCCAACCCCAACCACCGCATCGGTCGCCGACCCTCACTGCCGTGATCACTCAACTCAGTCCGTTGATCACGTAGGAGGAGGTGTTGGCGGAGCTCAAGGCGCATCCCATGCTGGAGGTGCGGGCAGTCCGCCGCATTTTCAACTTGGCCAGCCCCACCTGCCTTATGCGGGTTTTGTCTGAGGACGCCCCCTCCATTGACCGTCTCCTGAACGAGGGTGCCCTCCTCTTCAACCAGCGTCACCTGCACCACCATCTACGTCCGCCCTAATGTCCCTATTCCCTTTCACTTCCTCTCTCACACTGACTGTACCTTCTCCTCCAACGTGATCGCCGCCGACCTCAACATCCATAGTCGTTCCGCCGACCAGTTACGGCGGTGGCATCGGTTCCTCTCCTTCCTTCAAGACGACCTCATTCCCATCCCCCAGCACACCCGTCCTGAATCCAACTCCACTCCCAATGTTACCCTTTCCTCCCCTAACCTCCTTGGCCGCATAACGATGCATGTGCTGGAGCCTATTGGTAGCGACCATCTCCCTGTCCTCCTCAACGTTTCAGTCGGTCGTCGCCCCCGCCCCGACCCTCGTACTGACCCTCCCCCAAAGTATGTCCATGACTATTCCCGTGCCGTCTGGAATGTCTACCGGGATCCCCTTTCTACCCAGGTCGATAGCCACCCCTTCACCTACCACCACCCTGATGATGTAACCCATGCTGCCTCCTTTCTCCAGGAGACTCCACGTCCCTACTGTCGCCATCCACCCCCACCGTCTTACCTTATCCCCACAGGCCGTCCTCCTCCTCCATGAATCCCGCCGTCTCTGCCATGCCTTCCTCCACACGTGTGACTTGGACACACTCCTACGCCACTGACAACTCCAGCGACACATTCGAAATTTGCTCGTGGCTAAGAAACGCCAGGACTGGCGACAGACATGCACCCGTTTAAATGCTACCCTGCCTATAAACTCGTCCAAGTCCTGGTCAGCCTTCTGTCGCCTTACCGGAACTAAACCCTCCTCCTACTATCCTCTTATTCATGATGATCACTCGTTCCCTGACACCCTTAGTAAGGCCACTTTGCCTCTTACCTCTCTGATGTCTTTTCCATCCCTGATGATAACCAGTTCGATTACTCTCTCTTCCCTGATGTCTGAGATTGAACTGACACCTCTGTCCCTCCTCTCGCACCTGGTTTCCAGTACTTGGACAACATTGTACACACGGAACTCAATGCCCCAATCACTACACAGGATCTCATTGCTACACTCCGCACGAAAAGCAACACCGCTCCTGGTCATGACCGTGTCACGTACCGTCACCTTGTGAAGCTCCTGTCTCTTTCCTCTCCACCCTGGCTAGGTTCTACAATGTAGTCCTGTCCACCAGTTACTACCCCGATCTGTGGAAAACCTCCCGTATCCTGATGTTCCTTAAACCTGGTAAACCGCCGTCCGCCGTCTCCTCCTACCGTCCCACCAGCCTTACCTCAGTGTTCTGCAAGGTCCTGGAATCTATCCTCACCCACCGCCGCATCCACCGGCATCTCCACCAGCACCACCTCCTTCCTGTTACCCAGTGTGGCTTTCGGCCATCCTTCTCTTCTGACGACCTCACTCATCTCCTTTCCGAACAGCTTAATTCCTGTCGTTCCGCAATCTTCCTCTCTCTGGACATCGAACGGGCTTACGACCGCGTATGGCATTTCGGTCTCCTCTTCAAGCTTCAAACCTTCACCCTTCCCATTAATTACGTCCGTCTGATCGGCTCCTTTCTCTCCCAACGTCCTTCCTACGTCACCATCCATAACACGGATTCCTACACCTTTTCTCCCTCCGACGGTGTGCCCAAGGCTCCGTCCTCTCTCCCCTTCTGTACCTTTTATATACGGCGGACATGCCGCCGCCGTCACCCCCCGACCACCTTCTCCAGTTTGCCGATGACACTGCCTTCCTTGCCCTTGCCCCCACCCTGCAGCGCTCCCAACACCTTCTCCAATCCCATCTTGACCAGTTCACTGCTTGGTGCAACCAGTGGTTGCTCAAGGTCAATCCCTCCAAAACCCAGGCGATCATTGTAGGCAAAACCACCACTTCCGTCCGCCTCCTTGATTTCTCTCTCTCTGTCTATGGCCGTCATATCGCCCTCACCCCCACCCTTAACTACCTTGGCGTCACCCTCGACCGTCGACTCTTCTGGACACCCCATCTCAGGACAATCCAAGCCAAGGCATGCTCCCCACTCCGACTCCTCAAGCTCCCTTCTGACCGTACGTGGGGTCTGGACCCCTCTACCATACTCCACACCTATAAATCCCTCATCCACCCTATCCTTTGTTACGCCCATCTGGCCTGGATCTCCGCCCCCCTACCTTTTATAAATCCCTCCAAATCCTTGAACGCCATGCTCTCCGTCTTGCTATCGCATCCGTCTCCCCTCCCCCACGCCGATCCTGTATGGTCTCATACCATTCCCCCACCTCCTCCTTTTCCTTGAGAGGATACAGATCCTGTACACCTCCCGCAAACTCGATCCTCCTCACCCACTTGTTTTGCCCATCCTCTCACGCCCCCGCCCACTGCCGCACCTGTATTCCCATGTCCAGCCCGATCTCCATCTCTCCACCCTCCTTACCCTCTCCCAAGGTGGCTTCCGCCAGCTCCCCCTCCCTGATGATGTCCTCCTCCCACCCATATACCCCTCCTACCAACTGATCCTCCCTTCCTCTTCCTCTGTCTGTTCCTTTGGGCACCATCCCTCCCTCCTCCCTTCCTCGCCACTCCTCCCCCAGGCTTCCTCTCCCCTGTCTCTCTACCCCTCCTCCCGTCTCTGGCATCTTTGTTCTCCCCTCTCCACCCTCTCCCCCCTTCACCTTTCTTCCCCTCTTGGCAGGTCCCCGGACTCGCACACGCTACGTGGACTTTCGCACGCTGGAGATCATCGCCATCTGTGTCTCGTGTGTGGGACGCGTTTTGTGTTTTTAGTGTCCGCCGTCACGCTTCTACGTTCACTTGTGGCGTCGGATTCATCAGTGTTCTGTGCGCCGTATCAACGTGTTTTCAGTGTCGTTATCGTCGAGTGTGAACGGCTTCGTGTTTTTTGTGTATCTGTGACTACTATTTTTTGCTCGTCACTATGTTCATTCTGTTTCTCCATTCTGTGTTCTATTATTGTCAACACTATGGCTGAAGAGCGGCGTGTCATGCCGCTGACAGCCTACCTGATTGTTTAGGTATTAAAATAACAATAAAGGAAAAAAAAGACATTCCTGTCAACAGCGAGTAGTTCGCCTTCCTTAATGTTCGCACAAGCATTGACAATGCGCCGACGCATCTTGTCAGGCGTTGTCGGTGGATCAGGATAGCAAATATCCTTCAACTTTCCCCACAGAAAGCAATCCGGGGAAGTCAGATCCGGTTAACGTTCAGGCCATGGTATGGTGCTTCGACGACCAAACCACCTGTCATGAAATATGCTATTCAATACTGCTTCAACTGCATGCGAGCTATGTGCCGGACATCCATCATGTTGGAAGTACATCGCCATTCTGTCAAGAAGTGGAACATCTTATAGTAACATAGTAGAACATTACGTAGGAAATCAACGTACATTGCACCTTTTAGATAGCTATCGATAAAAGGGGGGCCAATTATTCTTCCTCTCATAATGCCGCACCATACATTAACCCGCCAAGGTTGCAGATGTTCCACTTGTCGCAGCCATCATGGATTTTTCGTTGCCCAATGGTATATATAATGCCGGTTTACGTTACCGCTGTTGGTGAATGACGCTTCGTCGCCAAATAGAACGCGTCCCGTAATTTCTCTCTTGGTCAGTGGCAGAACTGTAGACGACGTTCAAAGTCGTCGCCATGCAATTCCTGGTGCATAGAAGTATGGTACGGAAGCAATAACTTAACTATCCGGCGAACGGTCTGGGCACTTGGATGATGTCGTCCAGGATACCGAGCAGCATACATAGAACACTCCCTTTGGGCATTTTGATCACAATAGCCATACATCAACATGACATCGACCTTTCCCGGAATTGGTAAACGGTCCATTTAAACACGGGTAATGTATCACGAAGCAAATACCGTCCGCACTGCCGGAATGTTACGTGATACCACGTACCTATACGTTTGTGACTATTACAGCGCCATCTATCACAAAGCAAAAAAAAAGTGGTCCAACTAAAACATTCATTTTTCTTTACGTATTATACAAATATGTAATAAAAATGGGGGCTTCTACTTTAAAAAAAAACGCAGTTGATATCCGTTTGACCTATGGCAGCGCCATCTAGCGGGCCAACCATAGCGCCATCTGGTTTCCCCCTTCAATGTAGACGAGTTTCGTTCTTTGTAGTTTTTTCGTTTGATGCTTACTTCGTTAGATATTTGGCCTGGTCACTATCAATGGACTACCCTGTATATGTATATTAGAAAACTGGTAAGATGCATCTTTGGTTTACTGGTTTACGATTGGAATACTACTACAAAATCTGAATTTGCAGTAACAATAAATTAGCTCCAGCTGAGAGAGGGACAACAAAGGAGGAGGGGAAAGGGGATGATGGGCAGAATGGATAGAGAGAGGAGAGAGGAGGAGATTAGAACCTACACCAATTCTCGAGGATATTAGAAACGTGTGCTTTCCCTTTTGTTTCTCTTCCAGTTCAACAGACTGAGCCACAGCGAAGCGTAGCAGGTGACAGCTAGTACGTAACGAAGCCGGTGACAGCTAGTACGTAACGAAGCAGCAACGGGAAGTGTGCAGAAAAACGTCAAACAAGTGAGAAAGACATAATACTGATTTTATCATTAACCGCCACGTACACAATTTGCTCACTATGACGGCGGAGAAGTCGACGAGATGCTGCATCCGTAAAACGACGTGATAAACAGTTGCTCGCAGCAGTTTCGGTGGAATCTAAGCAACGTGTTCTCGAATACTGAGCTTCAGATGAGGCAGAGGCCGAACGTGTCTCTGACAAATGAGTTCTTTTAGATATCTGCCGAGCCAAAAGTCGCGAGGATTCAGGTCAGGTGATCTTGAAGGCCGTGCATCTGGAAAACCCCTGGAGATAACACGCTCGTCGAAGGCTGCATTAAGCAGATATTTCACTGGGCGGACGACATCATGTGTTGCCCAGTCTTAGATGAAAACAGTGGTTTCCACACAGGCGCGCTCTTCTGAAGCTGGAATCACATGCTGTACAAGGAGAGTTCGATACCGTGTAGACGCCACGGTGCTCCTGTCAGGCCTTCTGGGTGTATTCTTTTTAAAGAAGAAAGGAACAAGAATAAAGACACTTGTGAATCCATACCACACAGTCAGATGCAGCGAGAGCAGTGGCTCTTCGTACACAGCACGCGAGTTAACAGTATCCCAGATTCGGCAGTTCTGTGTATTCGCTACACCCAGCAGTGTAAAAAGTGCCTCGTTATTCCGTAGAATAAATTTCTATCCGTGTCAGAAACAGAAAGGCATCGGCCTTCCCGCAGTGGATACACCGGTTCCCGTGAGATCACCGAAGTTAAGCGCTGTCGTGAGTGGTCGGCACTTGGATGGGTGACCATCCAGGCCGCCATGCGCTGTTGCCATTTTTCGGGGTGCACTCAGCCTCGTGATGCCATTTGAGGAGCTACTCGATCGATTAGTAGCGGCTTCGGTCAAGAATACCATCATAACGACTGGGAGAGTGGTGTGCTGACCCCACACCCCTCCTATCCGCATCCTCCACTGAGGATGACACGGCGGTCGGATGGTCCCGGTAGGTCATTCATGGCCTGAAGACGGAGTGCTTTGTCAGAAACAGAAGAGCAAGTTCAGAAAGTTACTGCGAATCATGAGGTTTCAGTTGTTGCACATATGTATGGGTACCAGTGTAAAATAGACCGCAAAACCTTGCGTACTATTGGTCATGGGATGGATAAATCTCGTGACACTGCACGAGCACTGTCACCACCCGGGGCACGTGCTACAGAGTCAGTTACAGCAACAGCAATCTCGACAGTAACGTCCACTGGGATATGACGCCTTCCTGTTCCATATGCCACATCAAGCTCAGCCATGTTTTCGAATTTATCTTCTTCTTTAAAGCATTTAATGACATTGGCATCTCATCAGACCTTCCAGTCGGCGAGACATTCTCAATTCAGCACTGTGATTGCAGCCACTCACATAATACAGTTTCACTAATAGTGCACGGTATCTCTTCTCAATATCCATACTGTTCATTCATGTTATAACTTGTCAAATGACAGCGTGTACGTCATACCGTTATAAAATCTGTGTACAACACGACATTTGCACCTGGTGGCCAAAATTGGAACTATATTTTTCCAGTATAAATTGGTCCCACATTAATGCATCTACCTAGTGTCGCTGCCATAACATAATTACAGGCCATACTGGACCTCTGTGAGTAGCTGTAGCCTATAGCCTATAGCCATCCGGTACTTTCCAATAGACAGTCACACAGCCAGAGAAGAAGGTGATATCAGTGCTGCCTCTATCTCAGTAAACCGTTAATGTGTATTGAGAACTTTAGTGATCCAATTACGTTTCCTTAACGCACAACTAGATAGTAATTTCGTATATGCTGAACATTTACCATTCGGCATACATTACTGATTTCTATTAAACAAGACTGTTTCGAATCTTGATTATTACACTAACGCGAATCACTACCAAGAATTGATTGGAACTGGCAGGTTATCCATTTGCTACGGCTCAATGCTAAAGGACCACATAAAAATGCGAAACTAAATGTGTGAAAGGCAGATTTTACACTGCAATTCTGTGAAAGAACACTGAAGAAGTGTGTTTCATTCACAAAGGAGGTAGCTCACGAAAACATGGCCGACCTACTGTTGAATGTTTTTCGTCAGCCTGAATGAATGAGTGAAAGAGAGACGAGTTTCAGGAAAGAGCTGCGTTTGTTCGGTCTACGAAAGAGCGTCTCAGAAATGCTTAATGATCACCAGTGGGAGACGCTACAAGAAATACAGCGTGCCTCATGGAGGGACTTCTTCTGGCTTTCGACGATTTCACCACCTTGTGTTCGATCTGCCCACTTATCTTCTCCCCAGCTGTTTATAATGTAGACTCTATATCGAATAGCTTAATTTCTTTTCTGGTCTTTGACATTCGCATAACGCGTTCCTTCCGTATGCTTTTGTTGTACCAGCTTTCTCTGTTGTACAAGTCAGATCTATTTCTGCCCTTATGTAGTTGTTCCGATTTTTATATTTTCTTGTACAGTTCTGAGGAACTTTGTTCCTGGTGTCTGGAATTAACTAAGGTTTTTCTTTCTTGGACCTGAATATCATAATATACACCAGATGGGTACAGCCATTACTCTAAAAAAACGTTCCTTTGGGTATCTTTCTTCACTTTCCCACTGAGAGATCTTTCAATTGTTCTACGCATTCTGTAATAAGTGTTTGCAATTTTTATATTTTTATCCTCTTCATAGGTCCCATCTGGAGTAGTACAGAGAGCATCAGGTCCAATGTTTTCCTACCACTGAGGAGTTTTCATCTCTCTAGTTCTTTCCCTGGGAACAACATTCATTAGTTTTATTGATTTCCAGCAACCATAATACTTTTCTTTGGCAACCAAATTAGGAATCTAACAACGTGTGGATACCTTACCTTATGTAACAATCAACTAATTATTCAATAAATGGAAGATGCATGTGAGACACCAGAATGCGGGTATAAGCTTCATCTCTTAAGCACTGCGTGAGGAACATACTCTTAAAATTCAGAGAGAGGACTTCACAAGACAAATGAAGAAATATAGTACATCGGCATCCAAGGATATGTACATGCTCGGTAAGCTATTTGTTACGTTACTTATCGAAATACTGTTGTGTCAATAAATTATAATGAAATTCAGTAGTTCCAGATAATTAATTGACAGTTGCTTCCGGTAGAAGACAAAGCCTATTTGCAAGTCTGTTTTTAGTTTAGAATATAAGATGTCATATTATGATCTACAATACTTAGCTTTGTGTGCTCAGGCATTGAGGAATGCAGTCATTCACATTTGCTCGGTAGAAAAAGTTTTAAGTTTTCCCTGCCGGAGCATATCAGCATCCAATTTGTATTATGTAAATGGAAAATCTTTAAATAACACTCATACAGCACGTAAAAATTTAATGCAGTTTTATTACATATAGACATGGTTGGAGACAGTGGCTGTTATATAAAATAAATTGTTGATGCTGCACATCAACCAGCCACAAGTTTGTTTTAGGTTATTTTATTCAAAAAGTATCGTTACTGGTTTCGAATTTTTTACAAATCATCATCAAACGGATTTTTAACCTTTCATCGATACAGAGTGTAAATTGGGTTCCTTTGAGTTGCTCTACAATAAACAATAATTAACAAATTGCTAACTTTTATCCAAAATGATTACTTACATATCTGTGTCAGGATGTAAATTACGTGAAATGTCCGTCTGACGCATTTGTAATATCAGTTTTCTTGCAATGAAATACCTTCTCAAGGATGCGTGTATTTTAACAGTAAAAAACGTTGTGTTGCAATGTAAACCACTTTCGTTCTGTCACAAAACCAATTTCCAATCACATGTTTTGATTTATAGCATACCAAAAAAATACAAAGTTTGCAAAATAGATGAGTCTCAGAGATGCTACAATGCACTGATACAAAGATAGAGCATTTTTTGGGAGTGGGGGGGGGGGGGGGGGGGGAAGGTACATAAATTACATATCAGTAATTTACGTCCCCCCCGCCCAAAGTGCTATATTTTTGTATCATTGCATTGTAGCATCTTTGGCACTCATGTATTTTGCGAACTGTGTATTGTTACATCTAGCTATTTTTAAGAGCTGATGATTCCAGCTGGGACTGGCTGATGCTGTAATTGTAAGATACTTTCGTTTTGTGTAATGCAGAATTTTACATTTCTGCGCATTCAAATCTAGCTGTGAAATGTTATCAAGATCTGAGTGAATATTTTTTCAGATTTTCAGACAATATTTCATTTGGAAGAAGTCTAAAGTTACTATCAACAGTGTCTGGATGATCTCTAATATACACTGATGAACCAAAATATTATGACTACTGTCCAAGGAGAGGTTGTACGCTGCCTGGTGGCCCTGAGGGCACGTGACGCGGTAAATGAAGGATATGAGTGGAACAGAGACGAATTGGGAATCATTCTAGCGACGGTAAGTGGCGTAAAAGCGGAAAATCGCCGACTTAAACATCTATGACAAAAGCCAGGTCGTTGTGGTCCAGTGCCTGGGAGCGATCATCTTGGACGCGGTGAAGCTAGACTGCTGTTTGCGTGCTACTGTCGTGAGCATCTATGGAAACCGGCTGAAGAATGCCGAAAGGCGACAAGAAAATGACGTCCATACCTCATCACAGAACATAGGGATCGGAGGCTTGCAGCTCTTTAAAGCAGGATAAGAGGTGATCTGTGGCAGATCTGACGACAGAGTACAGTGCTGGCGCGGGCGCGAGTGTTTTGGATCTCACCGTTCAGGGCACAGTGTTGAACATGGCGTTCCGCAGCAGAGGACCCGTAAGTGTGCCCATGTTCGGACATGCGGTTGTAATCGAAGGCACCAGGAGAGTTGTGGACCCCGTGAACATTATAGCGGACCACCCGTAACGCCTTTTGCTTGATGTCTCCCTCAACAGCGATGGCATCTTCCAGAAGAATAACTGTCCGTGCCACTAGACCAGAATCGTGCTGCAATGGTTTGACGAGCTTGGTAGTGAACCCACGTTGATGTCTTGGCCTTTAAATTCGGCTTATCTGGATCCGATGAAAGCCAAATGGCACGCTATCCGGCGCCAGCTCCGCGCCCACAAACTAACAGCCAGTAAATTATTGGAAGTGTGTGACCTGTGCATAGGCATCTGGTAACACAAACATCTGCAAAACCTATCAAGTACCTGTCGTATCCTGGGTACGCACAGTCACTGCCGAATAGCCTTCCAAAAGCGGACCAGCATGCTTTTAAGTACATGGTCATAATGCTTTGGCTCATCAGTGTACAGAGTACACAATGCGGGCCCGAAATACTCCCCTGGGGCACACCACAAGTAACTTCTCCCTCTTAACGACGTCACTTTCCCGTGCACAATAGCGTCATCAGCAAACTGATAGCTGCACGTCCTGTCTGACTGATGCTTTATGTAGTTGGATGACAGGAGCGGTCCTACCACTCACTCACTTCGCTCGGGCACTCATGAAGTTACCTTCCGCTCTGATGAAGACTCGTCGTCTAGGGCACCGTACTGGGCTCTGTCACTCAAAATCCTTTGAGCCTGTCACATATCTGAGAACCTGTTTCAAGAACCGGGACGTTGGTTAAGTCCACAGTGTGCTACTCCCTCACTTCGTATAGCGATTGTGATGGAAACCTTAGACAGTTTACAGCTTTCTTTCTGTAAGCGGAAAACACCAAGTTGCCATCAGGAGATTTGTTAAAACGAAATGGGGAAAACGCTAACTAAACATAATAGGTCAAATATGGCAAGAGGCCAAGTCTACTGTAAAAGTTTAGCCGAACCTAATGACTGACGGCCTTAAACGCCGTTAGCATTATTCCGATAGGAGTGCTAGCGATGGCTGCAGGCCGTCCTATACTAGTGCGATCATGGTCAACAGGCATTGCAAAGCAGAGTCAGCTGGGCACGGCATAACAGCAGCAAACTCTGCATTATTCTACTGGAAGGACTGAAGCATCTCTTCACTAGCCACCAGGGAAATGTTTAGAATACGTCCTTACTCCCTAAACGCACATAGTCTATAGCGTATAAGTATACTCAGCTATTCATGTACTAAAAAAATCCCACCTCAGTATCATAGCCTACACCACGAGACAGTGACACCTTGAGTCTCTACCTGGAATGCAATGTGGAGTCCACTGTTTGACCACGGGAAAGGGCAGCCTGCCCTGAGTCATGACACAGCCATCACTGGAGTAGAGAGCTACCCGCTTGCTGGAGGGAGGTAATGGCAGCCCCAGTGATAGTGTCATCTGGACTGCTGCATTGTCATCACAGATGCAGTCGAAGATGTTGCTGACAGCAGCATTCGAGTGACACCATGTTTGGCCTCATTCTTTGCACTGTCAGCAATGCCTGGCATATATTGTTTTGCGTGAGAGCCAACTGGACCCTCAATCAAGCACTTCCTCACGTAGAATGGCCGAGGGCCAGAATAAATAAAGAAATCTACTGCAGTCCTGACATCTCATTTCACTCTCAGCAGGTGACAATCAAAGGCTTGTCTAACACACAGAACAGTCGAGCAGCAATTACATAGACATGCAGGTACAAGGGCACACAAGTTTAATAGGGAAGTGCAGTCTCCAATGGCCAGTTCTGATGAGCAAGTGCTTGTTCGAGATGATCACTGTAGTTCCCATATGAAGACAGAAACTAGCAAATTTTTCCCAAAGTATTGTGGACCCTACAACATTGTGAGTAGACCACACCCAAAAGTTGTATGCCTTTTAAGCTTCACAACAGACCAAGATAAAGGTCTATATAACAGTGATATTCCCCTCAGGGGAACTTGCATTCTAAGCATGTTTGACAGGGTGATACTTGTCAGGCCCAGAGTTAACTGTTCTATTATTTACAAACTATTCATAAACACAAGCAAGCATCCACACCTCACTCACACATGACCGCCAACTCTGGCAGCTTGGGCCTGAATGCAACTATCACGTGGGACTCAAGCAGCAGTCTGGAGGGTGTGGGGAAGTGGAAACCAACAGTAGTGTATGGGTGGGGTGTGGGTGGGAGGGTTGGGAGGATGGGGAGAGGAACACTGTCTGGCGGAGTGTGCAGGTACTAGCCATAGCTGGTAGAGGGCGCCAGTGATGAGGTAACATAAACTATTTTGAACAAAAGTATCCAGACACCTACTAGTGTATATTAATATGGTGTGGGTCCACCCTTCGCCTTTGTGTCGGCTTGATCTCTTCTGGGGACACTTTCAATGAGGTGTCTGAATGTCTGTGAATGAATGACACTCATTCTTCCTTAGTAGCCGTAAGTAGAGAAGGTAGTGATGTTGGTCGCTGGGAATTGGAGCGAAGTTCTATTGGGTTCAGGTCAAGATCCTGGACAGGTCAGTCCATTTCAGGAATGTTGTTGTGCACACACCTTGACCTCACAGAGGAAGCTTTATGCCAGGGTGCTTCGTCAAGCTGATACAGCCAATCATTGTTTCCGTACTGTTCTTCTACAGTACACAGCACACAGCGCTGTTAATCATCCTTCCGCATTAAGTGTTTTTTAAGCACAATAAACAGACCGTAACATAACCGCGAAAAACACCCCCTTCCTTCGTACTGCACTGTTGGCGCTACATATGATGACAAGTAGCGGTGTCTGGGCATTTGCTAAGCCAAAACCCCTCCAATGATTTATCTCTCCAGATCACTCCTTTCCAGTCATCCACTGTCCACCTCGCGCGTCGCTCAGCACTGACTATAGAAATCTGTTGCTTATGAGGAGCTGCTCGACCAATGTGCTCCATTATTTTTAATTCCGTATGCACAGACACTGCCCTACCTGGACTTCTGGTGGCACTTGGGAACTCACGAGGGATCCCTTCCACTGAACCGCTGATTTCATGCAGTTTTTTACAACCGCTCTCCGCAATTCTTGGCGGTGCTTATCCGTTAGTTTATCAGGTTTGCCTGGTCAACTGTGGTTGTACCTTCGCGTTTCCACTTCACAACAACGTCACTAACATTCTACTTGGGAGCTATACAGGAGCTGAAATGTCCCTGATGGATTTGTAACTCAGGTGACATCCAGTGCCTAGTCAGCTTTCGTAGACATTGAGTTCTCTTGACTGACACATTATGCTGTTCCCTCTTATCTACTGACGCCACATTTAATACTGGCTGGTCAGGCTCTGTGATATCTAGGGGTAAGTCAACATTACATTGGACTGTTAGGATACTTTTGATCACATCATGTACAAGAACCGAGAGGGAGCAATAAGAATCGAAGACAGGAACCAAGTACTAGACTTGAAAAGAATGTAAGACAGGGATGTAATTTTCCGGTCTCACTGTTAAATATACATGTTAAAGAAGGAATGATGGAAATAAAATATTGGTTCAGGAATGAGACAAAGATCCAGGACAAAGGATATCAATCATAAGATTCGCTTATGACATTGGTATCCTGAGTGAATGTGAAGAAAAAGTGTACGGCTATTGAATGAAATGAACAGTGTGCTGAGCACAGAATTTGGATTGAGAATAAACAGAAGCCAGAGGAAAGGAATGAGATGTAGCGGAAAAGAGATTAGTGATAAGCTTAACTTCAAAATTGGGAACCACGAAGTAGATGCCAGTGGGTTGGACCAATAAAGGCCACAACATGGTCCGGCATCGAGTTGATTAGACTGTGATGTTGTTCTGAGGCAGAGTAGCCCACAGATCTTGAACAAGAACCTCCAAATCACGTACAGATGGCCCCGCACATGCTGTATGGGAGACAAATTCGGGGATCAGGCTGGCGTTGAAGAGTCGGAACATGAGTTAGGAAATAGTGAGCAACTTGAGCTGTATGCGCACGAGCATTATCTTGGTGGAAAAGTGTCCCATGTAGACCATGTAGGAAAGTACCTGCATGGGGTCGAAGAAAGTCATCAACATAAGGCTGGCCCTTTAAGCCCCCCCCCAGTATATTAAGCCGATTGTGCAGACGATGTGGTGCGCGACAGCTGTCTCCACACCCGTATGCGGTTATCATCTGTCCCCAAAACGAATCCAAATTCATCAGTAAACACTACTTTTTTCCAATCTGTACCAGTGCACAACTTTAGACAAAGTCGCCGATGTTTCGCTGTTAATGGCAGTACACAACAAGGGTGTCTGGATTTGCAAATTCTCATCCGCAAGGCGTCTGGAACAAGGCTTGTGAAACAACTGGCACCCGCAGATCTGATTTTATCGTGGAGCAATTCACTGTAGGATCCCTGATTACTTGCCATACGATTCTTCGATCCTCTCGTCTCGTCGTCTTTCTGTTCGCTGCAGACCCGGTACGTCCCACGTGGGGTGCCATCTAGTGTCCACTGTTCTCAACATCGTCCAATATATAGGTTCAGGAATGAGACAAAGATTCAGGGTGGAAGGATACCAATCATAAGATTCGCTTATGAGTTTGGTACCCCGAGTGAATGTGAAGAAGAATTGTACGGCTTTTGAATGAAATGAACGGGTGTCCTGAGCACAGAATTTGGATTGAGAATAAACAGAAGGCAGACGAAAGTAATGAGAAGTAGCGGAAAAGAGATTAATGATAAACTTAAGATCAATATTGGGGACCACGAAGTAGATGGCAGTGGAATATTAATAATGCGTTGGCCCAATAAATGCCGCAATACGACCCGGCATCGAGTTTATTAGGCGTATGATGGCCCGAGGAAGAGTAGCCCACAAATCTTGAACAAGCACCTCCAAATCATGTACAGAGTGACACAGCGTGGCATCTGTCGTTTCAGAGAACGATCGACCTGGACAGCCACACTACGTCTCGACCAGCCTGAGACTTTTATGCCGATGGTTGCGCCCCCCTCGAACGGATTTAACTGTGAGAAATATTGTCTAATACGTCAACCTGACATTCTGCGTCTACTAACGTTCTTTTTGAGTCGGGATGTTGAACGTTACGTGTACGACTCGTCCAGTGTGCGCCGTTTAAATAGAGTTTCCTGCCCGACTGCAGCGCCACTGTAAGATCTGTCACCAAACTTGTATCATTTGCGTATCGGATCTCACTGTACTTGTATGTAAAGTTTTGCGTTTGTACCTTTCTTCACTCTGGGTGCACTATTTTCAATGTTGCCGAGTGTGCGATCAAGAGGGAAAAAGTGCCAAATACGGTCACTGGCGCGTATTCAGACTTTACGCATTGAATTGGGCACAAATTTATTTACGACAGCCCTTTTCCTCTTGCACCGCTCTAGAATGGAATACAAAGCGATTGGAACGATTTTCTAACCTCCGTCACGCACTGTATGGCGGCTTGGCGAATACATTTGTTGGCAGATATCGAATCAGTCTCGCGTGGGCGACCGAGACGCTCGAAACAGTATCATAGTTTGGTGTGCGCATTCGTCATTCGCGAGTCATTCCGGAGGCCGCGCACGTATTTATAGGCCGAATTCCATTGTCGCTGCGAGGCACGCAGCGCTAACTGTCCAAAGGGAGTTACGTTAGAGAAGAGTGTGAGTCAGTGTAGGAGTCAGCGTCCGTGGCTTACTTGAGTAACCACCACGCAGTCTTCCCAAGGGCTGAGCAAACGCGGTGACGCCCCCGCAGATACAGTGAAACAACATAGCGGAAACGTCGGATAAGAGATCAAAGGAGCCGAATGCTAAGAAAGAAACGTCAAAGACAAACTTTTTCGTATCCATACGGCGAACGAGATAACACGCCTCCAGATATTTCTAATTATTCGAAAAGCAGTTTGTGAAACTTTCCGACTGACGTCGGGTTCCTATAACGATGCGACGATGATGCTCCGAAATGCATCATATCTTATATACGCTGTTGTTATAGGTACATTAAGTAATGTACTCTACACTCCAAATGATATTGCAGGTCATTTATTTGTAGATATTTCGTAAAATACCATTCCTCAGTCTCTGTAATAATTGATTTTCCGTAGTCTCCTCAGAAAAATACAATAATCGATAAGCACGCGACACCACGCTTAGAGCTAATATGTTCCAAAACTCCGCATATTAAAACGGATTTTTTCGTTTATAAATTACAGAGTTTCAAAGTTACCCTACTTCTGCATGTAAAATTCGGTATGAGGCTAAATTTTAATAATAAATAGCACATGCAAATTGTTCAAATTTTAATGGTATATCCTCTAGCCATTTATCAAGAACAACCATCTCCCAGTTTTCAAAAATCTTTATACATTATCGTGAAACACCCTAAAAATTTGTTTTTTGTGCATCAAAACACAGCCGCACATTCCGAGAGGGCTATGAACAGCAAATGGCTGTAATTTTTATAATGTAGTCTTAAGATCCCTATCTCGAACGGCCTTGAAAATTTTCTTCATATCTGTACCCGTTTCCGAGATACAGAGGAAGTTGCCCTACTCGTATACCTAAAATCCATTGTGAAGCGAAAACGTAATTTATAAAGTGAGGTAGCACGGAGAAATGCACTGTAAAGTGTCTCCGTTATCAACTGGGAACCACATATCGTAGGACTGAAGCACAAGCAAAACTTTTTTTTGCACGTAGAAGCGGGTCTGAGATATAAAATTAGTTTTTCATTTTTTTTCGCATAAAATTCGGTCTGAGGTGTACAAATAATTTAGCGTTATTTCAATTTCGTACCAGTAAACTATCTAAATTTTACTGTTCAGTATATATTTTTTTCATATGAGGCACATGCCCTGTTGCAGCCGGGAAAATAAAAGAAAATAGCTGGTACTCCACTTTCCTCTTGAGTCTTTTACATAAACAGGAATATGTTGGCATTTTTTGTGTTTTGATAGCAGCACTTTCCCTGGTCTTGTTTTCCTTACATTCAGTGCAAAATCTCAGGGGCTCTGAAAGAGTTGGTCAGGTCTATAACACCGTAAACTGCTGTTAAAAGTATTTTTTTAAAAAGCTGCTGGTTTCGGTCAAGGATCACATTTGGCATAGCTTAAGTTAACAGTAGCAGTTACATTGGAATGTAACGTCCTCAAAAATGAAGCAAAATGTTGGAAATTCGACTAAAATCTGGACATAAATATGTTCACTGCATATACTATTTGCAGTCAACCTTTTAACACTGCGCTCCTTTTCTGACGGCATTGCATTTCGTTGTAACTCTTGATCTTAACCCAAGCTGAGTAGGAAAACGGTTTTTGGTCGATACCTGCCGCTTACTAATAATTACTGTAACAGCGCCTTACATTATTACTTGTCATCTCTAAAATATATCAAAGCTGTAGAGCAAAACCAACAGAATATATGCAGTATACCATATTACCACCTATTTCTGAGGATTATTTAGGCATCACTGGACGTTTTGTAAAACTACAAATTACTTTCACCAAAACTAAACATAAATAATTTACCCCTGTCTCAGAGTTGGAATTATTAAGTCCCAATGCTGGCACTGACGGCACGTACTATCCGTTGTTTGTATTAGAACTTGCTGGTTTCGCAATCAGCAAAAGCGTACAGTCAATTCGTTTCAGCCTTCTTCCTTTCAAAGCCAACATTTTCTTCCGGTATAAATCTTGAGGTCCACCTTCCGTTTTACTACGTACGTCTGTCCACAACAATTAGTTATGACTATCCAGTAGGTGAAAGTTTTATTATACATTCGCTGATTTGCAAAGGCATTTCACTTATAGCCAAAGAAAACCTCCCACAAAATCCACCGAGAACCAGTGGATTTACCCATTTGGCATCTTCATGGCACGGAACAGCACTGATTTGCTGATAAACTGATCCGAATGGTCTTTAACAGCATACAAGTCTTCTGAATTTGTAGACTGTACTGCTGAGTGGTCTTTTACCCCAAACAAGTGCGTCCGCCTCTGTTGACACGTGCCAGTTGTCAAACTCGGCGCTCGCCGTGACTAGCAATCTTCCGTTGCGCTCCACCGTTACGCCAAACGGTTCGCCATTTCGTGTGTTGACACCAACACAAACCGTTTTCGCACACGGCAGTTATAAAATACCCAACAGGTGCAGTTTCTCGCGTGATCTATCCATCATGTAATACAAATTCTGTTTCGTTTCTCCCATGACACTAGAATGATCGTTCGCTGCAGTTATACTAGTAGCGTCGTTGTGCTCTACGAGACAGATCAAATACTTTTAAAAAATCAATAAAAGGGGTAAGTTGTGTTATTCAGATAGGACATCAAAATTATTGTGTTCGTTGTTTGGGTTGACTCATGAAAGTTGGATTTCTTAATGCCTATTTTCATCAGGTCGATACTCTGATGACGGTGAACAAACGGAAACGCGTAGAAAATTAACTAATTTCTGTTCTCCAAGGAAATTATTATTGCATCAAAGGTAACTGAACCTAAGCCTTTTGGCAGGTCTAGTGTATGGTTTTTACAATCCAAGTTTTCATCAATACGCACATGAAGAAACTAAAAAATTTCTGCCATACTTGTTACGGTTTGTTCGCAAACAACATTCGTAATAAGTAAAGTATTTTTGTCAGTACAAAAGTGTACAAGTTGTGTTTATTCAAAATTTAAATCTGGTTCATTTGTGCTGTGCAGAGAGACGGTCACCTTTCAAAGATCGCTGTGTACAAAGGCTCTGCACACGAGGAAGAAACAGCACGAAAAGAAATGCCTTCCATATTTCAACTCAATTTAGCTCTCAATCGTTGCTCTATTATTCTTAGCGACTCAATTATTGGCGTCTCTTCCTAATGAAGTAGGCTTTGCCTTTCGAGGCGGATGAACTGCGTTTTACACACAAGCTCAACAAGGTCGTAGTGATTATCATCCAATTAGAGGTCGGAAGTTATGGATGGACTCGCTGAATGCAAAGCAGATGTCGAACATACGCAAATGGTCTTAGCGCTAGTGTAAGCATCAATATTCGAAGCTATGTTAGTATTCGCATCAGCGTTCGCGCATCTACGCATCTTTTCGTATGATTTGCAACGTCATGTGACGCACCATGTTCTGCTTCCTGTTTGGTGGCAGACGCAACGCCATTCAAGAGGGAGAATTCACCTCGATGCGGAAGGGGTTTGTCAACCCGCGAAACAAATATATCATATCATTGATTATGCCTCATTCTGGTGCTGCACAAACTGTTGTGTTCATGACTATGTGTTCGTCCTAAATCTCTCCTTCCTTACGTTGATATTGAAGTGCTGTGGCTGCCTAAGTACTGTCTGGCATGTTTATAATATTTAAATTGTATCTTTTGTACATAGTATATAATTGGTTCTACACGCCATTGTTTTTTACATATTTACTTGTGAATCTATTGCTCAGATTTACGCCACATAGCGCACATGAAAAACGTATCTGTGTCATTTTTATTCTGGCTTTATAATTTTGCCGAAGAACCCATAATTCACTCACAATAAAACAGTAGTTTTTCGTACCATGACGCGAAATCTCATTTACACTTCTTTACATATATTGCATTCAATTTGCTATCTCTCGAATCAGTTAGTGTTGTATAGTAGTAGACATAAATGAAATTTCGAGTAATAGAAGTAAACTAGTAACTAGTTATAGGATAGCATATTTATCTAGAAAGAATTGTAATTACTCAAGGTTCTGCAGAATTATTCTATAAGTGGGCAATTAATTATAATTACAAAGTTAGAAAAGTAGTTTCGCATAGATAATATACTGAAACTGTACACAATTGTGCTGGCGCAGTACTTGCCGAGCGACACACTTCGTAAAAGAAGAAAACAAATAGTGTATTTAGGGGTAATGTCTGTAGAAAATGGACAGGAGACCGTAATCGTAAGATATTTTTTCACTTGGTGCAGGCATAACTCGAGAAACGCGCACAAATTAGTTGAAAATATTGATAGCAATTTGATGAACTCATTTTTGTTTTTGTTCTGTCCGTTGTATTCTTTTGAAATTATTCCCATTTATACAGCAGTATTTTATATTTACTCTTAAGCTATTTGTAGAAACTATTATCAGTAGTATTGCAGAACGCCTACATGCACCAAAGACCAACCGCTAGTGTCAACCGCGCTGGGGGACGAATGGAACGCCCTGCTACAAGGACGTCTTTACCAACCTTGCGGCCAACGTGGAAGCACGTTTTGAGGCGAGCACAACTCGGCTCAATGAGCAGCGCTCCATGTCAGGCAGGAAAAAGAGCAGAGTTTGCCCTCTGGCCGAAGTTAACCTTGTAGCTGCTCGCACAGCTTGTCGCAACAACTGGAGAAGGGAAGCGCAGCAAACCAGATGTAAATTTGTGTCGTCATTATAGTGTCCAGATTATGGTACTAAATAAAAACGTTTACCTATATTCCTTTCATCAGATAATGAATAGTAAACAAAAGTAATTACTTTTCTAAACATTCATGGTGGTGTCTGTTTGTTCTATATCGTGTCTCCCTACCACTTTCGCGCAACGACGCTCTGAGCGTGTTTTTTAGGGAATTAACTAGTTTGAACCTGGGACCTGTTGCTGGTAAGGAGACGCCAGACCACACATGACATGTAGAATTCAGAATAGTTCAGTGAGACTAGCTATGATATAACCAAATACTAAATGATCTCAGCGTCAGCTCCACTGCACTCCCTGTAAAAGAATCTTAATACTAACTAAATTTAGTGGAAAGGGTTCAAGGCTTTCCTATTTTTAGTTAGCTGGTAAAATAACGTCGAAAAAGCAGTTAAGTTTACCATTGGAAATTTTATTCTACTCACAAAACATCGTTTATAAATTGAACTATTGATAAAAGGAAATGTTTTAATACAGGATGGTAAAAACCAACTGCGTTCAACAAAAATGTGAACGAACATTCCCTGAATGGGTTTCCAAGTTCTACAATCGATCGAAGGATGACCTATGCCATATCACATCTATAATCTAATTTTTAATTTAAGTTTCACAAAAGAGAAAACTATCAAAATGGTCTACAGTGACCCTCAATTATCTTTAATTACTTATCTAACTTGTAAATTACAGTGGCTGATATGGCTTCTCAATAACTATATAAAAGAAAAATCATCGCGTTTCAGATATTTTCTTCAAGTGGCAAATGTGAACACCATGAGTTTTAATTAACGATCGACACTAGTATTATGCAAAAAAGGGGTGTAACAGATGAGTCTTCTGCAGTTCTGAGCGAAGCCTTATGCGCTCAAAAATGCGGCATCGCGTTCGTTCATTACCTTGTCGGTGTTTAGGCAGCGTCAGGGCGACAGCGGCCGGCGCACCAGCCATCCAGCTCGCCGTCTCGGAACTAACTCTCCTCTAACTTCTCCTTACTACAATTTACCGACGTTGGTTTAAAAAAAAACTATCTGGCTGTGTTTTCATCTGATCAATCAGGATCTCAATGTTAACCTTAAGCTCCGCCTACAAAAATTCTGTCTATCCAATGAGAAACGTTATACTTTTCGTGGTGGGGCAATGTTTTTAAAGTTTGCAACGTAACAGAGACGCTAAAAAGTCTCACGCTAAAACCTGCAGCTGGTGTGGTCCTTTTTCGTTATCGTAAGATCTATACTGTTCTTCTGGAGGGCTCTATCTTTTAACATGGGCTGGGGGGTGGTCCTTGACGTACCTGAGACGCGAAAAAGTCTCACGCTAAAACTTGCTGGTGGTAGTGGCCCTTTTTGTGTTATCGTGAGATCTATACTGTTTTTCTGGAGGGCTCTAGCTTTTAACATGGGCTGGGGGATGGTCCTTGACGTACCTGAGACGCGAAAAAGTCTCACGCTAAAACGTGCGGGTGGTAGTCGTACAGGTAGGCTACGGCGTGGGTGTCCAGACCGTCCCTTATCGTAGGGCCTTCTAGCTTAACACGGTTCTGCTCTCGGCTTCTGTTCTCGTTTCGCCCCTCGGAACTGCGTCGGTCTCACGGTGGGAAGGTACGACATGCATTTAGGTATTCTTGTGTTAGTCTGTGGTATTCCATTTGCTCACTCGTTACTCGTATTACTTTGGTTAATTTAATGTCACGATTTATTCGGAGCTATGTGACATACTACTAGATTTGCTTATTATGTCAGGGTTTTCATGGAAGGTGTTGGATTTGCCTGACACCTTACACTTCGACATCTGATAACTTGATTACTACCTACAATCATGAAAATACAATCCAAATTAAAATCTTATTTAGAATACAACCTAAACAATGAACGACAAATTAACTCTATGTTAAGCACAGAAATAATAAATGAATAAATTTTTGGAAATTTGTGGTAAGGCCTTATGGGACCAAACTGCTGAAGTCATCGGTCCCTAAGCTTACACACTACTTAATCCAACTTAAACTAACTTACGCTAAGGACGGCACACGCACCCATGCCCCAGGTAGGGCTTGAACCTCTGACGGGGTAGCCACGCGGACCGTGATAACACACCGTAAACCGCTCGGCTACCCCGCGCGGCGCATGAATAACTATAATTCACCATAAACAAAACATATGCTTTTGCTTTCTCGTACATCTGTAATGTCTTTCAGCAGATGATATAGAGTTGTGTGTTTCTTTTCGTTTAAGAAGACGAGTTATATTTGGTGCGATCGATCTCGCACTTGCATTTCGTAGAAATACGGTGTGATGTGCGTCAGTTAGAGTGGCTCTTCGTGGAGATTTATTCATCTTCATTACAGGTAGTTCACACATAGACGTATGGGCCAACAGTAGCAGAAAGTGTTGGGGAGTGAGTACCGGGTCACCAGCATTGTGAAGCCGAGAGCAGGGTTGCTTCACGTGAGTGACAGTATAGGGCAGTTATGTAGGAATTTGACGACGGAGGATCAGGTAATGAGAGTGGGTGGAGCACGGAGTAGTCTTGATAGGGTCGGGACTATGTTGTAGGTGGTGACCTGGTAAAGACAGCTACCCAAACTGGTAGCACCAAAGTGCATTTCGTGCAGCTGACTCCTGACCGACCTCATCTTAATGCGGCTATTAGACGTGTTAATGTGGGGATGGAGAAGGCACTGATGACAGAGGGCTTATAGATCACAGTGTAATGAGTGATAGTGGGATCACTCATGAAAACAATTCTATAGTAGTTGGCGTTAGAGCTGCACCTTTTTTAGGCTGAAGTCAGCTGATAGTTATACCTGCTAGTCCCTCTAACCAAGGAGACATCTTCAGAGGAGGTCAGGTACCCAAGTAGAGAAGGAATTTGCATATTTCATCAAAGTATAAGAGGTATCAGAGATAAAGTTAGTGACCTGCTTAAAGATGTTGACTATGACATTATTGATATATCAGAGCTCTATTTAAATACTCTGACAATTCCGAGGCTTCCTTTACCAGAATACAGATTAGCTGGCTGTTTTTCAAGGAGTTCCTTGCGGAGTGGTGGAGTCGCCACATACGTAAAAAACAGTATTCTGTTTGAGTCCATAGACGTATCACGACACTGCACTGAGCAGATATTTGAATGTTGTGCAAGGGCAGTTGAATTTAATGAAACTAAACTTCTAATTGTTGTTGTTTATAGGTCCACTAACTCTGACTTCAGAGCATTTCTGCTCAAGCTAGAGAGGGTTCTTACTTCACTTTATAGGAAGTACCGGTACCAGAAATTAGTTATATGTGGTGACTTCAATATTAATTTTGTATGTGACTGTGCAAGAAAAAGGATGTCTGGAGATCTTCTAAACTCATATGACCTGATGCAGACTGTTTTTTCCAACTAGGGTGCATGGGAACAGTAGCACAGCCATAGACAATATTTTTATTCATTCTTCATTAGTAGAGGAGCATTCTGTTGGTAAAAGGGTGAATGGCCTTTCAGACAATGCTGCACAAGTTTTAAACTAAAAGGCTTTTGCACTAAAACAACAGTCACATATAGTTACAAACTATGTAGGAATGCTAATCCAACGGCAACAGAGAGTTTTTTAAAGCTCGTCAAGGGACAAGAGTGGCAGGATGTTTATGGTGCCGATAGCATACAAGACAAATATAATGCCTTCATTAACACATTTTTCATGCTCTTTGAAAGTTGCTTTCCATTAGAACGTTCTAAACGGGGTACTAACAGTAAAAGGCAGCCTGGGTGGCTGACTAGTGTGATAAGGATATCATGTAGAATAAAGCGGGAATTATATGAATTGTGACTACAATTATATCAAAGCGTAGTCACAGACAAGCTACAGTATCCCATTACCAACAGTATTGTAAGGTGCTTAAAAATATTATTAGGAACGCAAAGAGTATGTGGTATGAAAATAGAATAGTTAATTCACAGGATAAAAGTAAAACCATACTGTCAGGTATGAAGGAAGTGTCTGGTAAGCAGCGCTAAGTCGACAATTCAGTTAGTAGTAAAAATATTTCTATTACTGATAAGTCACATACATGTACAGTATTTAACAATCATTTCCTGAGAATTTCACGTGAATTAAATAGAAACTTAGTTCCTACGGGGAATCATATAACTCATTTGGAAAATGCCTTTCCGAGGTTGATGTCTGAAATACTCCTGTGATACTGACAAGGGGGAGATTGCGTCAATAATCAAATCACTGAAGACTAAGTAGTCTCATGGATATGATGGAGTGCCTAGCAGAATATTAAAGTACTGGGCTGCACATGTTAGCCCGGTATTTAGCCATATTTGTAATTTTTCCTTTAGGACTGGTCACTGTCCTGAATGATTAAAGTACTCAGTTGTAAAGCCGCTTTATAAAAATGGAGAAAGGGATAATGTAGACAATTTTAGACCTATTTCTACACTCCTGGAAATTGAAATAAGAACACCGTGAATTCATTGTCCCAGGAAGGGGAACTTTATTGACACATTCCTGGGGTCAGATACATCACATGATCACACTGACAGAACCACAGGCACATGGACACAGGCAACAGAGCATGCACAATGTCGGCACTAGTACAGTGTATATCCACCTTTCGCAGCAATGCAGGCTGCTATTCTCCCAAGGAGACGATCGTAGAGATGCTGGATGTAGTCCTGTGGAACGGCTTGCCATGCCATTTCCACCTGGCGCCTCAGTTGGACCAGCGTTCGTGCTGGACGTGCAGACCGCGTGAGACGACGCTTCATCCAGTCCCAAACATGCTCAATGGGGGACAGATCCGGAGATCTTGCTGGCCAGGGTAGTTGACTTACACCTTCTAGAGCACGTTGGGTGGCACGGGATACATACGGACGTGCATTGTCCTGTTGGAACAGCAAGTTCCCTTGCCGGTCTAGGAATGGTAGAACGATGGGTTCGATGACGGTTTGGATGTACCGTGCACTATTCAGTGTCCCCTCGACGATCACCAGAGGTGTACGGCCAGTGTAGGAGATCGCTCCCCACACCATGATGCCCTGTGTGCCTCGGTCGTATGCAGTCCTGATTGTGGAGCTCACCTGCACGGCGCCAAACACGCATACGACCATCATTGGCACCAAGGCAGAAGCGACTCTCATCGCTGAAGACGACACGTCTCCATTCGTCCCTCCATTCACGCCTGTCGCGACACCACTGGAGGCGGGCTGCACGATGTTGGGGCGTGAGCGGAAGACGGCCTAACGGTGTGCGGGACCGTAGCCCAGCTTCATGGAGACGGTTGCGAATGGTCCTCGCCGATACCCCAGGAGCAACAGTGTCCCTAATTTGCTGGGAAGTGGCGGTGCGGTCCCCTACGGCACTGCGTGTTGAGCAATTCGGCGCTACGTCCACTGGGCCTCCCGCATGCCCACTATACGCCCTCGCTCAAAGTCCGCCAACTGCACATACGGTTCACGTCCACGCTGTCGCGGCATGCTACCAGTGTTAAAGACTGCGATGGAGCTCCGTATGCCACGGCAAACTGGCTGACACTGACGGCGGCGGTGCACAAATGCTGCGCAGCTAGCGCCATTCGACGGCCAACACCGCGGTTCCTGGTGTGTCCGCTGTGCCGTGCGTGTGATCATTGCTTGTACAGCCTTCTCGCAGTGTCCGGAGCAAGTATGGTGGGTCTGACACACCGGTGTCAAAGTGTTCTTTTTTCCATTTCCAGGAGTGTATGTCATCAGTGTTTGGTAAAGGTATTGAGAAGACCGTGTATGTAAGGACAATTGATCATTTTATATCAGTTAATTTGCTATCAAATGTACATTTCGGCTTTAGAAGTGGTGTAACGACTGAAAATGCTGTATCCTCTTTTCTCTGCGAGGTATTTGATGGGTTAAACGAAAGGTTTCGAACGCTAGGCATATTTTTTTGATTTAACTAAGGCGTTTGATTGTGCTGAACACAAAATATTGCTCCAGAATTTGGACCATTAAGGAATACAGGGAGTAGCTCGCAGTCATTCACCCTTACTTTAACAACAGACAGCAATAGGTTATTAGAATGGCTGTACTGTGGGGTCTGAGTGGGGTACAGTCAAATGGCGGGTGCACCATGCCCTCTAGTATAGCGGGTAATTCTAAAATATTTCTGTTTGCTGATGACGCTAGCTTGACAGTAAAGGATGTTGTGTGCAACATTGGCTCGGTTTCAAATAGTGCAGTTCATGACATAAGTTCAAGGCTTGTGGAAAATAAACTAACACTAAATTACAGTAAGGCTCAGTTTTTACAGTTTCTAACACACAATTCAACAAAACCCGACATTTTAATTTCACAGGACGGGCATATGATGAGTGAAACTGAACAGTTGAAATTTCTTGGTGTTCGGATACATAGTAAACTGTCCTGGAAAGCCCATGTTCAGGAACTTCTTCAAAGACTTAATGCTGCCATTTTTACTCTGCGAACGGTATCTGAAGTAAGGGATCGTTCGACACGAAAATTAGTCTACTCTATCTATTTTCATTCGCATACCTTTATGGTATTATATTTTGGGGTAACTCTTCCCATTCTAAAACGATATTCTTGGCTCAGAAACGGGCGGCTCGGGCAATAAGTGGTGTAAGTTCGCCAATCTCTTGTCAACCCCTCTTCACTGGTCTAGGTATTTTGACATTGGCCTCGCAATATATATTCTCCTTACTGTCGTTTCTTGTTAACAGTATCAGCTTATTCCCAAGAAAAAGCAGTTTTTACTCAGTTAACCCTCGGCAGAAATCCAACCTGCATCTGGATCGGCCTTTTTTAATAAGCTACCACAAGAATTCAAAAATCTTAGCAGCAATCCAATATTCAATATTCCGAGGTCCACAGTGTCAGATCATGGCGAAAATACCAAATTTCAGACATTACCTCTCACGACGGACAACGCTGTGGCCGATGGCGTCCAGTTAACTACCGAGAGCTGACGGTAAGTTTCGTGTATGGCGCAGACCTCACGAAGTCATGGACCGAAATTGTCAACAAGGCACTGTGCAAGCTCGTGGCGGATCCTTGATGGTGTAGGCCGTGTTTACGTGGAATGGACTGCGCCGTCTAGTTACGTTGTCAGTGCTAACAGACAAGCAATACTGCCTTAAATAACCGCAGAAATCACTGTGGGATGTACGCCGAATGTATCCCTTAGGACAGTGCTGTGAAATTTGGCGTTACTGGGCTATAGCAGAAGACAACGCGAGTATGTTTGCTTAGAGTATGACGTCGCTAGCAGCGCCTCTTCTGGGCTCGTGACCATACTATTTGGACCATAGACGACTTGGAAACCATGATCAGTCCCGATTTCAATTGATATGAGCTGACGGTAAGGTTTGTGTGTGGTGCAGACCTCACGAAGCTGTGGACCGAAGTTGTCAATGCACTGTGCAGGCTGGTGACGGCTCCTTGATGCTGTGAGCTGTCGTTTACGTGGAACGGACTGCACCGCCTAGTTATGTTCGACTACTTGGAGATCATTTACAGCCATTGATGGACTTCGTGTCGCGAAACAACGACGGAATATTTGAGGATGACAGCGCGTCATACCACCGGGCGACTGTTGTTCGCGACTGATTTGAAAAACATAGTGGACATTTCGAACGAATTGTTTGGCCACCCAATTGCCCGACGGGTATCCCATCGAACATTTACGGGCCATAATCGAGAGGACATTTAGTGCACAACATCTTATACAGGCAGCTTAGCTCAATATTTCTTCAGGGGAATTCCAATGACTTATTGAATCCATGATAGATCGAGCTACTGCACTACACCAGGCAGAAGGAGGTCAGGTACGAGATTATGAGGTATCCCATGACTTTTGTCACCTCAGGGTATGGGCCTCGGCTGAGAACGAGCAAGTCCAATACGACGTTTCCCAAAATTCTACTCTGACGTAGAAAGCGATCTCGCATCTCATTGGCCACATTCCTTTGCGCTGACTTGTCTTATTTAGTCTTTCAAGCTACGGAATGCTGTAGAACTTGAAGTTTCACGTTGTGACGTCACGAAACTAGACGAGCTACTCGTCCACGAACGCTTTCTGGTCACCTGTGGGGACCCGGTTCGAGCCCCGCAGCGCGTGACGCGTGCACCTGGCTGTGGGGCCAGCTGGTGGACGCCCCGCGGCTGCTGCACGCCTGGTGTCGTGTGGCGAGGTGTGGCTGCTGTGCAGGTTGGCGACCCGACCGGTCCGCCGGCGCCGTATGTGGGTCAGGAGCAGGCCACGCCCGGGGCTTTCTCCGGCGCCCTTCTGCATTTCTCCCGCGCTGCTGGCGAGCGCGGCCGATGCCCCCAGCTACTGCCTGATCACTATCGGATCTGCCTTGCCCAGTCGGCTGGGCGGCCGGAGGCGGGTGCGACTTGTATAGAAACCAGAGCCAGCTTCTACTTCTACATCTACTTACATACTCCACAAGCCAGTGTACGGTGCTAGGTGGAGGTTAAATTATCCCACTACTAATCACTTCCTTTCCTATTACACTCGCAAATAAGTCGATGGGAAAACAACTACCTATATGCCACCCTACGTGCCCTAACGTCTCTTATCTTGCGATCCTTACGCGAAATGTACGTTGCCGGCAGTAGAATCATAGTGCAGTCAGCTTCAAATGCCCGTTCTCTAAATTTTCTCAACAGTATTCCTCGAAAAGAACGGTGAATTCCCTGCACGGATTTCCATTTGAGTTCCTGAACCATTCCCGTAATACTTGCATTTTCATTCAACCTACCATTAAGAAATCTAATTGTCCGTCTCGTTCCTCGATGTCATCCTTTAATCCGATCTCATGGGGATCCGAGACATTGGAGCAGTACTCGAGAAAAGGTCGCACTAGTGCTCTATACGCGGTCTGCTTTACAGATGAACCTCACTTTCCTAAAATTCTCCCAATAAAGTGAAGTTGACCATTCAGGTTCCCCACTATAATCATTACATGTTCGTTCCGTTTCATATCACCTTGCAACGTCACATCTATATATTCAATCGACGTGACTGTGTCAAACAGTACACTACTGATGCCGTATTCCACATTATGAGATTGTTTTTCTTGATCATTTCCAGTAACTTACATTTCTCTAAATTTAGATCTAGCTACCACCATCACACCAACAAGGAATTTATCGAAGTCATCTTGTATCCTCGCACAGTCACTCAACGACGACACCCTTCCGTACACGACAGCATCACCAACAAACAGCCGCAGGTTCCTGCTCACCCTGTCCGTCATATCATTTACATATAGAGAGAAAAATAGCAGTCGTATCACACATCTCTGGGGCACCTCTGATGATACACTTGTCTCTAATGAACACTCACCGTCGAGGACAACGCACTGGGTCCTGTTACTTAAGAAGTCCTCTACCCACTGCAAACCCAAGGAAGGTGTCTCTGTGTGTGTGTGTGTGTGTGTGTGTGTGTGTGTGTGTGTGTGTGTGTATGTGTTTGTGGTTTGAAAGGGTTGCCCTCCTCTCCCGCCCCCACCCAAAAAACGAAAAACACTTTAGTAAGGCATTTATTTAAATTTATCCAAGTTTTATGAAATTAATTAAGGTCAGCAGCTGTATTCTAAATCTGTGAAATACTTTTTCCTGCTTCAGTTACTTTTTACTAATACTTATTAGCCTAACCACTTTCGTCAGCGTGCTGCCAGCATCAGATGCGTGGAAATTACAGGTACATTAATCTGAAGTGTGATGAGGATTATTTGCTGTGTGTGCCGATGAGGTTATGTCTCGTAATTTAACGATTTTTGATGGAAATTTATTTGCCTCGCACTCAGTCCACATTAAAACTCACAACATCCATTCCTTTTCTTCGATATGTAAACACAGCTATGTAACAGTAAGTGATGGCGTTGTGCTTATATTACTAAAAAATGGCTGGGTCAGTAAAATCTCACCATACGATTACTCTTTTTGAGTCATCAGTCTTCTAACTAGTTTGAGGTGGCCCAGCACGCATTCTTCTCTTGTGCCAACCTTTTCGTCTCACATCAACACCAAATGTCCTCAATTATTTGTTGGATGTATTGCAATCTCTGTCTTCCTCTACCGTTTTTATCCTCTACAGCTTTCTCAAGTGTCGTCCGAGTTATTCTTTGATGTCTTAACACACGTCCTATAATTCTATCCTTCTTTTCCTCAATGTTTCACACATCTTCCGCTCCTGCCGATTCTGCGGAGAGCTCCCTCACTTCTTATCCGATCACTCCACTTAACTTCCAACGTTCTTCTATCGCACCACATCTCAAACACTTCGTTTCTGACCGATGGCCTTTGTAGTCTGGTCCCTTCAAACCCCACAATCACCGCTTGTTTTCCCTGTTTTTCCACAGTCCACGATTCATTTCCGTACAAAGCTGTTCCTCTAACGTACATTTTCAAAAATTTCCTCTTCTAACTAAGGACGATGTTTGGTAATAGAATACTTCTTTTGGCTAGGAATGCACTCTTTGCCCGTGATGGTTCGCGTTCTATGTCCTCGTTGCTCTGGCCGCCATGTCTTGTTTTGCTTCCAAGGTAGCAGAAATCCATCACTTCCACTACGGCGAGGTCTTCAGTTTTGATGTTAAGTTTATCACTATTTATCTCATTTTCGATACTCATTATTTCGTCTTTCTTCGACCTGCTCTCAATCCATAGTGCGAGCTCATCAGAGTGTTCATCCCATTCAACAGGTCGTGCATTTTACCACACTTTCACTGAGGGTAGCAATGTCATTAGCTAATCTTGCCAATGATACAGTTTCACCCTGAATTTTAATTCCACTTGTGAACTTTAATGCTATTGCCACGATTGTTTGTTCGACATATAGATAAAATGGCTCTGAGCACTATGGGACTTAACATCTGAGGTCATCAGTCCCTTAGAACTTAGAACGACTTAAACCTAACTAACCTAAGGACATCACACACATCCATGCCCGAGGGAGGATTCGAACTTGCAACTGTAGCGGTCGCGCGGTTCCAGACTGAAGCATATAGATCGAACTGCATCCGTGTCCTATACCTTCCTAACACGAGCACTTAGTTCTTCGTCTTCTGTTCGTATTTTCATCTCTTGGTTCTTGTACATGTAGTATATTACCCGTCTTTCCTGCTATCGACAACAAATCGGACGCGTATCGCGAGTCCCCAGGTAGAACCGCCAAACCGTGGGAAGTTTAATGAGGCAAAACGTACGTAAGCTCACATAGCCGTAGTCTACATATCAGCGCTCGTAATCGCATTGCTAATTCAAATATTACAGTGATGAATTCACTCTTCGGTTTCACATCGTGTACACTGTGTGATAATTGCTAAGGGACAGCCGACATTGCTAAGGAACAACTGTCCATTTCTACGGAACAAACGACAGTTGCAATGGAACATCCGACCAGTGGTAGTAGAAAGAAATGTAGCGGGTGGGCCGTATTAGTTGCAGCGAAGCCTGTGCACCAACACTCTGTACGCATTCCACAATTCGTGCAGGCTGTCGAGGAACCCCAGTATGTCTTCAAGACATTATTTGAATGCTTACGATCGGGAACAAGCGGTTGGACGGTACGAACCCGATCCAAGTGTCGCTACTGTGCACAAAAAAAGGGTTGTATCCAGTTGTCTCATCTTGCGACTAAAAAAGGTCGTTGAAGGTGAAAACGTTATGTGAAAGCATGCTAGTGGTCGTAGACGACCAAACACACCGCAATAAAATCGATACGTAGCCCTAGTGGCGGAAAGAAACAGACATCTCACTCTTAGACAGGTCATTGCAGACCTTGCAACAGCTATCGGTACACATGTCGCTCCTACAACCATTTCGGAGCGATTAATTAAGGCTGGTTTGTATGCTCAAAAGCCTGTGAAATACATCCAGCTTCAACCACGCCACCATAGGGAAAGATTTCGTTGGTGTAAGGAGCATATTAGTTGCGGTCACCAACAGTGGTCTAGAGTGATGTTCTCCATCGAATCCCACTTCACTGTGTCAAGTGATTCTGGTCACCAGTGAGTGTGGAGAGAGAGGGGAACACGTTACACAACACAGAATGTTCATGAACGTCATCGATATTCTGTGGAGAGGCCAAAAACTGCTGCATATTTTTGCGCGATGTGCGTCACAGCATAACGGTTTTTGCTGGGAGATTATCTGTATCATGTCCATCTGTTTAGGAGTGCGGAAGATCCATAATTTCTGTTTATGGGCAACAGTGTCTCCCACATAGAACCGCTGAAGTGTCGGTCATACCGAAAGGTGAAGATATTGAACGTATGGACTTGCCTGCGTATACCTCAGACCTAAACCGTATAGCGCACACCTGGAACGCTTTGGCAGGCGTGTTTATCAACGAACACAGCTCCCTGAACCGTGCAAGAACTGAAAGCCGGCTTGAGAGAGAGATCGGACTATATCCCGCAACGACTTCTCAACCGTTTGGTAGTCAACAAGAATAACAAGTGCAAAGTGTGCGTTAGTGCCCGAGTCCAGTATCGGCCTTTATGTTGGGAGCCTGACTTGTTCAAGCACGACCGTTACTTATATCTGTTATCCTGTTTTCGCATGTGGTGATACCTCTACCATTTTTCGTTATAAATATACCGCTCCACCTTTACTACGCATTTACTGAATTTCATTTCGTCCATCACTGCTGTGATTATTCCTGTCTAACGACGTCTCTGTTTTTTAGCAATTCGCTAGCAATGTATGACTGTGTCGCAGTTGCAATTACTGTTCTTAAATCAACTGTATGACACATGTTCTTCTCAAATTTTCAGGTGAGTCCTTTTCAAATTCTGTATTTCTTTTAATTCCAATGTCACTAAAGCGATATGCTAACACTGATAGAAACAAATCAAATCAGTATTATTATGGGAGACTTTGCTAAATGGAGATGAACAACAGGAAATGTACCTTGAAACAATGAGTAAAGAAGGTGATACTGACATACGACTAGAAATACGTTCGCCGGCCGCGATTCTAGGCGCGCAGTCCGGAACCGTGCGACTGCTACGGTCGCAGGTTCGAATCCTACCTCGGGCATGGATGTGTGTGATGTCCTTAGGTTAGTTAGGTTTAAGTAGTTCTAAGTTCTAGGGGACTAATAACCACAGCAGTAGTGCTCAGAGCCATTTTTTTTAGAAATACGTTCAGACGGAGGTACCCCCACTTGACAGTGAAGATAAGCCCTTCGACAGTGACACCAACATCAGCAGTGGGCGGGTGGCCCGCCAGCATGGTATAAGCCAGGCGACTGCATGGAACATGCTCCAAGAGAACGGCCACTATCCGTATTACTTATCGGCAGTGCGTACATACCTTTGGACGTGTCTCCTTGAAGACGGTTATGTCGTTGGTTTGTTGCACAGGCCACCACGATGCTGGGATTTCTGTCATCCGTCCTATACACGTGTGAAGGTACCTTAGCTTGAGGCGATGTCGTCAACCTTCACAACACCCATTGTGAGCTACAGAATATCCCCATAGTATGGTGGCAGCGAACAATCGTCACCTGTTCTGCCTCCACGTGTGGGCGGCGGTTATCCTTCCACAATGGTTCACACGACAGACATATCTGAACTTCCTGTAGGTGACTCAGCCTCCCGAGGTTGATTAAAGGGTGACAGATGTGCTACATGATGGTGCTCCAGCTCGCTGCCCTTTAGAGTGTTGAACTGAAACACTAGTATAGACAGTCGCGCTTGCAAAAGTGTCTTCTCTTCTGTGCTTTCAGTTATTGAGTCCGCAGCTCGTGGTCTTGCGGTAGCATTCCCGCTTCCCACGCACGGGGTTCCGGGTTCGATTCCCGGCGTTATCGGGGATGTTCCCTGCCTCTTGATGCCTGGGTGCTGTTGTGTCGTCTTCATCATTATCATTCATCCCCACTACGGTCGGAGGAAGGCAATGGCAAACCACCTCCGCTAGGACCTTGCATAGTTGGCAGTGCGGGTCTCCCGCATCGTCCGCTACGCTCCTCGTGGTATGGGACTTCATCATCATCATTCAGTTATTGAAACCTGGACGGACAAATATCTCTTATCTCCATCTTCAAGTGGGCGTACTTCTCTTGGAATGAATTTCTAGTCGTATGTCCACGCAACCTTTTATATTCTTTATCTTCTCAGGTATCGTTCCCTATAGTTTGTTACTATTTATGAAAATACCTTGCATAATGAAACAGTTCATATACTTCATTGTCATTAAAATTGGAAGTACTTGTGTAAATTTAAAAATGGGCGTGACATGGAGGTATATTTAGTGGGAGGAGCAGACGGTAAGGAGTTGTTATCACCGCCACAAGAACCTAAGCCTGGATCTGCGGCTGCTAAACTGAGCGCGTTCATCAGCAACCGTCAGGAATCAGTCTGTACCCTGTGTCAATTCGATAATATGGTTTCTCTTTGGTGAATTCCTGTAGAACATAGCTTGCCATCGCATATGGTGCCAACAATGAAGTACTGAGGAGGTGTTGTTACGGTACTGTAGTGTCTTTGATGGTCAGCATGTGGTCACCTAATTGCCCTTAAGTAAACGCTGAATTGCGGAAAGATAGCAACACATTTTACAGCACTGTGTACTGTGTACAGTAGAGAATAGTTAGGAGACAGTGACTGTTTATGTCAGCATTACAATTCACTCTGTCATTAAGCAGCATCAGTGAGGCAATGATTTGTGCAGAGTAACATTCCTGTACCGGACTGGCCTGCCCAGAGTCCAGACCTGAACCCATAGGAACACCAGACATCTCACTGAATGGGTCCCCAGCAGAGTTGAAGCCTTCATAATGGCGAAGGGTGGACGCACTCCATATTAATGTCCACTATCAAGTGTCCTGATACTTTTGATCAGACAGTGAAAGTGATCGTCTCACTTAGGTAACTCTTTGTTGAAGCTTTCTGCACACATGACTCGATGACACAAAACTTCAGAATGAAGAGCAAGTAGTCACTGAGATACGTCTGCGGTGGCATATGCCCATACGAAGTCTTTTGTTCAGAATCACTAATATTATCGCGTCTCAAAGCATGTACAGTACATTTCCTTCTGACTCAACCAGTATACAGAGATAGAGACACCTAAAACTCAAGGAAAAAGGAGACTGTCAAACACAAGCGATCCTGAATAAAAATTCTACTCTACAGGCGCCATCGTATATTTCTCGACGATCGCTACTCCATTCTCTTCGATAAGAATAATGGTGCAGGAAAATGTTATCTGCTTGTCATCACGTTTTTACCCTTTCTCGGTTATATCAGACACTTATCGTCGACTGCTGCAGCTAATGGCGACTTATTGTTACTAGAATTTGTTCTCTGTTACAGCTACTGTTTTTCTTTCGCATTATACTGAAGGCTACGTGATGTCTTTTATGCAGAAAGCTTGCAATAAGCAATATCTGCACTGAAGCGGAGAGATCGCGAACTTCGGAATGTAATTACGTATGTCCTTCCACGTTATTGAACTTCAGAGGTTTCTAAAATTATCTGAATTCTTGTACTAAGTTCGAACAAGTATCCTTTGTCCCGCTGAAAATGCCCAACTATTTTCGGTACTCTGAAGCTGAAGTAATTTGCAGTGATTTCTCGTAAATCTCTTTCCAAGGTTCGAAGCACTGTTTGCATCATTACGATTTCTGCGTTATTCTAGGTAAACAAGTGCATTATTTTAACATGATGTTTTGTGTTGACGCTTATGTCTAGCGGCCACTGTAACGTGTTGCCACCTGGACAAAGAACATCTGAAGGTGCTAGCGTCTGATTAACGATACTAGTTAATATATCATACAAAACGCGACCTGTGGCGGTTTATCCGTACATTAATTTCATTGCGATTTTGTATACAGAGAAGCTCAACGAGGTTCAGATTAGGGCATAATCCTACAGTTTTGCTTTACTTTTGTTTTACTCATATTTCAGCCGGTCGGAGTGGCCGTGCGGTTCTAGGCGCTACAGTCTGGAGCCGAGCGACCGCTACGGTCGCAGGTTCGAATCCTGCCTCGGGCACTGATGTGTGTGATGTCCTTAGGTTAGTTAGGTTTAATTAGTTCAAAGTTCTAGGCGACTGATGACCTCAGAAGTTAAGACGCATAGTGCTCAGAACCATTTGAACCACTCATATTTCACCCCCTGGTGAAGGGAGGTGTTATTGTGAGGAAAATTAGAAGGTGGTAATTGTTTTAAAAAGGCCTGGGTATTCGTGGTTTGGGGAAATTGGCCAATGAACAAGAGTAAACAGTGAAGATGTTGCCCACTCATCATTCTTGGGTCGTGGTCCATTACACTATATTTTATTGGGATGTACTGGAGTGATGATCAAGGGTCTCGCGAGTGTTTAAGCAGTGCAATGTTGCTTTTGTGTCGCTATGTGTGATTAGGGAAAACAACCAAAAAAACATGTATAGGAAATGAAATGATCTCAAGGTACTTTTGATTGGGAGATCGCTACCGGGATAGTTGGGTTGTCAGATGCAAGTATTTCTATTGCCCGCCGATGAATCGGACCCGGCGTCCCGCGATCTAGAGGTATTCGACATCAAACTTTTTTCCTTTCTTTCGATCTCTTTGTTCGTCTTTATATCGTCAGTGTTTCCCTGTGGATGCCACTTACTATATATTTCTATTTGAATTGTTTTATATATGTGGGTGGCCAGTCTCATGAGCGAAAACTCCGAGCTATCTTGCCGGTACCACTAGACCACGAGCAGGTAAGTTTCTGAACGATATGCCATCTGATGAACGGATGTCCATCAACGCTCCGGGCGACTTAGCATAGTGGGTAAGTCACTGGATTCATCTTTGGAAGGAATGGGTTTTTAATTCATGGCCAACCATTGTAATATCTCTAGACCGCTTCTCTGACGACTAATTTTTAGATGGAACATTTGATCTTAATTTTCCTTCCTTTTAGACGGCCGCTGCGACCAAGCGGTTCTGGGCGCTTCAGTCCGGAACCGCGCAACTGCTACGGTCGCAGATTCGAATCCTGTCTCGGACATGGATGTGTGTGATGTCCTTAGGTTAGTTCGGTTTAAGTAGTGCTAAGTCTAGGGGACTGATGACAGATGTTAAGTCCCATAGTGCTTAGAGCCATTTGAACCATTTCCCTTCTTTTTACCGTAATGTTGCTATGTGTACTATTCTGTACGCAAATTGTGAATATGTTTCCTGTTAAACCGAAGAAACAAAGGATCCCTCTCCTTGCATCTCTTGCTTGCTGCCCTGAAAAGTAGCGAAAAAGTTAATGGCATTGAACTGGAAACCTATATATTCTGTCTCCGTGCATCAATCTACTGGCGGTTATTGGGACACAATGGTGTTCTGTAACACTGAAACCCGTTGCGTAAGAATAAAACCAGTAAATACGTCTGGTGATGTTACTACATATAAGGGTATATTCGGTGGTTCCTTATACGTGAATTCTACATACAAAATCCGACCGCGATCGACCTATCGATGGCGCTGACTCGGAGTGATAAATTTCTTTTTACACGCGAGGCCTCCATTTGTGATATGTCGGACCCAAAAAACGCGATTTCATTGTTAGTGGTTCCTTTACATCCGTCGACCAACAACATACGACGGAGAAAGAACCTTACGAAATAAGATAGCTACCCACAATTTTTGGAGGCGTTCAGATGACACAGGCCCTCTGAAAATGTTCCAAAAATCTGCCGTCAGAACAAAATTATAAAAGAGATCAAAATTATAAATTTGCCACAGAATACTTTATTCAAGTCATTATAATCGACGTTTTAAAAAGCCTACAATCGTTTTATTAATGATTTAAACAATAAAACAATGCACCATTTACATATTTACAAGCATAGCACGACGTGTTTAAGCAATTTTCAAGTACAACTTCTTGCTTTATGTTCTGATTCTCTTGCCATGCGCTCTTCTTTTTATGGTTTCATTGTAATCGAAAAAAGGAAAATATCAAACTCTCAATGTTTTTAGACGCTATTGGTAGAAAATAGTATTTCTTGTGTATCTCCTTACAGATATAGCATCTCTTTCGTTGGACAGAAATTCTCATAAATGCAAAACATCGCTCACACTATTTGTTTACTTGAATTCAGAACTTGGTGCAAAGATATTGCGACAATGTGGCTACCCAAAGTGTCTGGTTACAACCAGAGGTGTCACATGTTAGTGGATTACATTATTAACATCAAAATGCCACACATAACTTCTCTCAGAACCACCAGTCATTATTTAAATTATGATTTGTACCTTACATCCTGTTTGTATTCTGCTTTGTTGCAAATCCTAAAAGTAATGTATATGGTAGTGAGCATATTTATGAAATAAAATTTTATGCTGGAGAAACAGCTGAAGAAATTTGTTTACTCACTATCTCGCCTGTCGTTGAGAATTTTTATCATGACTTTTTATATTTTACCTAAATTTCTAACTCTGCCATTAAATCCACTGTATGTGATTTATGGAAGCGATAGACTTTCTTAAGATCCTCTTCTGTGTTTGTGAATGGGTGTCCAGTGTTTCTTATGTGTATTGCTACGGCTGATTTTGTGAATTAGTTATGCGTGTGTACGTTTTACGTATGATTTTGGATATTCCCGAATCTAAGAATTCACCTTCGTTATTGTTTAAGGAGTCAACTAATTTACGTTGTAACTTACGGTATTGTTTGTGGAGAAAGCAGTTCTCACTTTATTTGACCTAAGCAGGTCAACTATTTGTTTTGGGATTTGTTACCTATAGAAAGTTTGCTAGTGGCATATTCGATTGCCTCATTGGTTTCTTCCATAGAGCTTGGAATTTCTTTCTGTATTGCTATTTTTCGTGCATTTTGTCTGTAACATAGGTGAGGAAGTGACTGGCAAACGTAGTTTCCTTCTCATTGTCTGTCCAGAATGACTTGTAACTGCCATTTATGATGTCGAAAGTAAGTGTAAATTATTATTTGATATCCAGAATTCGGCACAAATCTCTTTCAGGCATTGAGGCTTTGAGATTCCACAAGCGTTTTTGTCTTATTTTTTCTAAAGATGCTTCACAATATTGTAGGTGTCCTATGAGCTCCTGTCCTCAGACAGGATTAACGTTCTGTTTTCCTTATCCATTTATCATCGTCCGTTTGACACCCACCTCTAAATAAAGTCCTCTTGCAGACTTTTCTGTGCATGATGGTCTTCAGATACACGTAACCATGGCGCGCCTGTGTGTTTTCTGCTTTATCAACCCATAAATTTGTTTTTGGATAGGTTCCGCCTTCAGGAAGCACATGTTTATTCTACTTTTCTACCCAGACATTCGCAGAACTTACAGCATCATCAGTGGGTTCTTTATTCGCTTTCTATTAAAGAACGGGGAAAATAATTTTTCAGTATCTGTACATATATAATTTCTGTTTCTAAGTAAAGTTTTCACTAAGTTGATAACAGAAAAAAATTATTTACCCCGTTAAGATACGTTGCGATATCTGTGGCTTTCTGAACTTTGAATTACGGCTATTTTTGCTTTACAGCTTGTTATCTGCATCCATAGATAACTTAATATAGGAAACATTTATACACTGAAAATTTGCTACTGTGAATGTTAGACTGCTGTGGTTAAACTCATTTTATTCTATTTGAAAGATTGTGTGTGTGTTTATTGGTTTGAACCATCTGCTGCTTCTATGAGGGCAGAGAATAGAGAATTCCACTGCAGAGAGTGCTGTATTAATTTATTATTTCTTTTCTTTCCTACTATGGCTTTCTGTGCTTTGTGGTTTTATTCAGTGATTAGTTTCTGTGGGAGCTATTGCTGCATAGGAGGATTTGTAGGTAAGTGTTTATGTCTGTTGCTCTGCGAATGTAGATTGACAGCGGTTACTTTTCACTGTACTTCTGTTTTCTACGTACCTTGAAATTTCTACTTTTCTGTCCAGTATACACTCAAGAGCAGTCTTACATGGCCGCTGATAAATACGAGATGTTACGTATTTGTCTGTTTTGGGTATTGTTTGTCAAAAGAAGGAAGATTGGGATGGATAACCGGACGTGGATTTGAACCGTCGTCCATCCCAAATGCGATTCCAGTGCGCGAACCACTTTGCCACCTCGCTCGACACATTGGTTGTCCTTAGTTATCTGTTCTGTAAGCTATTTCCAGTCCTCGTTTTGCGAGCACGTCGCCTGTTCTAGGAGCTGCTTTAGTGTTGTTTGTTGTCGTGGTTGCTTCTTGTTCATGTGTGTTTGTGTGTTTTGTGTGTTTATGTTATGTGTGTGTGTGTATGTTGGTGATGGTCTGCTTGCTTTTGTTGCAAAGTGACCCTATCTTCTTTGTTTTAATTTTGCAATTCAGTTTGTCTATACTGTTTGTCATATCCATTCTCGCAGCTATTTGTTTGATTGTCTGTAGTTTACTTTTGTAGTTGTCTTCATTGAGCGAATTTTTTTTCCAGTATTTACGGCTTGTATTAGAAACAGGGTTCTCCCTCTGTTACAGGGCTGTTTGAGTTTTTGTGTCCGGCTGTCTGATGCTGGTGTGTTTCCTGCATATAGAAAGGCCTCAAGACGAGGTCGTCACCTTAGTATTTTGTTATCTCATGCATTCCATTAAAGAATCTCCTGTGTCCACCTACATCCATTAACCTGGCCACATGTCCCTCTCAGCTCCATTTTATTTTCATTACGGCCATAATTTCGACTTCCACTCGAGTCTGTTCCCTGATTAATTTGTTTGTTTTGTTTTCCTGTTTCTAGTCATAATTCCCAACATGCATATTCCTATTGCTCGCTGAGCAAACGACAGTTTTTAAATGGTTTTCGCTTTAATTTTGACATCCTATTTTCAAAATTAAAAACCCTTGATACACAAAGCTTGTAACATTTCCGTTTCGCACGCATTGGAATTTTTTTTAATAAGCATTACACGGTTAGAAATATGAGTCCATGTGGAAGACATAAGGGATCAAGTGTTATTGCCGCAGTTTAATAGAGCCTTACAAGACATGCGTCCAAATAATGCTGGAGGAACAGATAACATTCTTTTGGCATTCCTAAAATTAATGAGAGAACCGTCTATCGAACGACGATTGCAGAATTTATGAGTCTAGAGACATACTATCAGATTTCTGGAAAAATATCATCCATGTAATCCCAAAGCTAGCCAGGTAAGTGCGAGAACTGTCGTACAATAAAGCTAACAGCCCATACATTGAAGGAGTTGATAGGGATGATACACAAAAGAAGGGAAAAGAAATAAAAAGATCTATCAGATGTCGATCAGTTTGGCTTTGGGAAAGGGAAAGGTACTGAAGAGGTAACTGCGACGTTACGCTTGATAATAGAACTAAGACTGAAGAAAAAACTAGGTAATAGGATTTGTCGATCTAATAAATGGTTCGACAGTGTAAAATGGTCCAAGATGTTCGAAATTATCTGAAAAAAAAAGATAAAGGCCTGAACTACAGGTAAAGATGGGTAACAGGCAATGTGTACAAGGAACAAGAGGTAATAATTAGAAAGGCAGAGCAAGCACTAAGTTCTCGATTAAAAATGGTGAAAGACAGGGATGTATCCTGTCACCCCCACTATTAAATCTATACTCGAAGGAGGAATGACGAAAATAAAAGATAGATTAAAGAGCGAGATTAAAATTCAGAATGAAAGGATATTAGTGGTAAGATTCGCTGATGATATTGCTATTCCAAGTGAAAGTAAGGAAAAACTGCAGGACCTGTTGAATGTAATGAACAGTCTAATGAGGACATAATAAGGAGTGAGAACACAAAGTCAACGAGTGGTAGCAGATATAAGAGTAGTGATAAACTTAACATCAAAACAGAGTACTACGTAGTAGACGAAATTAAGTATATCTGATACCTTTGAAGTAATATAACTCTTGACGGTTGATTCAAAGACGATTTAGAAAGCAGACTAACATTACAAAAGAGGACATTCCTGGCCGAAAGAAGTCGATTAGCATTAAACATAGGCCTTATTTTGAGGAAGAAGTTTCCGAGAATGAGCGTCTGCAACACAGTATTATATGGTACTGAATCGTGGACTATGAAATAAAGCGGAAAAGAAGGGAATGTGATGCTACAAGAGAATATTGGAAATTACGTGGCAAAATAAGAAATGAGGAGTGCAATGCAGAATCGGCGAGGAGAATAATATGTGAAAACAATGACAAGAAGAAGGGCAGGATGATATGATATGTGTTAAAATGACAAGGAGTAAGTTGCTTGATACTAGGCGGAGGTAGAGAGAGTAAAAACTGAAAGGGAAGACAGAGATTCGAATGTACCCAACAAATAACTGGGCTGCTACTATGAGATTGAGAGGTTGCTGCACGAGAGAAATTAGCAGAGGGTCGCATCGAACGAGTCCTATACTTTCTGTCTTCATGCTCGAATTTGGAACACTGTGTTTGAATCATCCAACAGCTTCGGTTTTACATCTACATCTACATCTACATCTACATGACTACTCTGCAATTCACATTTAAGTGCTTGGCAGAGGGTTCATCGAACCACAATCATACTATCTTCCTACCATTCCACTCCCTAACAGCGCGCGGGAAAAACGAACACCTAAACCTTTCTGTTCGAGCTCTGATTTCTCGTATTTTATTTTGATAATCATTCCTACCTATATAGGTTGGTCTCAACAAAATATTTTCGCATTCGGAAGAGAAAGTTGGTGACTGAAATTTCGTAAAAAGATCTCGCCGCGACGAAAAACGTCTTTGCTGCAATGACTTCCATCCCAATTCGCGTATCATATCTGCCACACTCTCTCCCCTATTACGTGATAATACAAAACGAGCTGCCATTTTTTGCACCCTTTCGATGTCCTCCGTCAATCCCACCTGGTAAGGATCCCACACCAAGCAGCAATATTCTAACAGAGGACGAACGAGTGTAGTGTAAGCTGTCTCTTTAGTGGACTTGTTGCATCTTCTAAGTGTTCTGCCAATGAAACGCAACCTTTGGCTCGCCTTACCCACAATATTATCTATGTGGTCTTTCCAACTGAAGTTGTTCGTAATTTTAACACCCAGGTACTTAGTTGAATTGACAGCCTTGAAAATTGTACTATTTATCGAGTAATCGAATTCCAACGGATTTCTTTTGGAACTCATGTGGATCACTTCACACTTTTCGTTATTTAGCGTCAACTGCCACCTGCCACACCATACAGCAATCTTTTCTAAATCGCTTTGCAACTGATACTGGTCTTCGGATGACCTTACTAGACGGTAAATTACAGCATCATCTGCGAACAACCTAAGAGAACTGCTCAGATTGTCACCCAGGTCATTTATATAGATCAAGAACAGCAGAGGTCCCAGGACGCTTCCCTGGGGAACACCTGATATCACTTCAGTTTTACTCAATGATTTGCCGTCTATTACTACGAACTGCGACCTTCCCGACAGGAAATCACGAATCCAGCCGCACAACTGAGACGATACCCCATAGGCCCACAGCTTGACTAGAAGTTGCTTGTGAGGAACGGTGTCAAAAGCTTTCCAGAAATCTAGAAATACGGAATCAACTTGAGATCCCCTGTCGATAGCGGCCATTACTTCGTGCGAATAAAGAGCTAGCTGCGTTGCACAAGACAGATGTTTTCTAAAACCATGCTGATTACTTATCAATAGATCGTTTCCTTCGAGGTGATTCATAATGTTTGAATACAGTATATGCTCCAAAACCCTACAGCAAACCGACGTCAATGATATAGGTCTGTAGTTAGATGGATTACTCCTACTACCCTTCTTAAACACTGGTGCGACCTGCGCAATTTTCCAATCTGAAGGTACAGATCTATCGATGAGCGAGCGGTTGTGTATTAGTGCTAAGTAGGGAGGTATTGTATCAGCGTAATCTGAAAAGAACCTAATCGGTATACAATCTGGACCTGAAGACTTGCCCGTATCAAGCGATTTGAGTTGCTTCGCAACCCCTAAGGTATCTACTTCTACGAAACTCATGGTAGCAGCTGTTCGTGTTTCAAATTCTGGAATATTCCATTCGTCTTCCTTGGTGAAGGAATTTCGGAAAACTGCGTTCAATAACTCCGCTTTAGCGGCACAGTCGTCGGTAACAGTACCATCGGCACTGCGAAGCGAAGGTATTGACTGCGTCTTCCCGCTTGTGTACTTTACATACGACCAGAATTTCTTCGGATTTTCTACCAGATTTCGAGACAATGTTTCGTTGTGGAACCTATTAAAGGCATCTCGCATTGAAGTCCTTGCCAAATTTCGCACGTCTGTAAATTTTAGCCAATCTTCGGGATTTCGCGTTCTTCTGAACTTCGCATACTTTTTCCGTTGCCTCTGCAACAGCGTTCGGATCTGTTTTGTGTACCACGGGGGATCCGTTCCATCTCTTACCAATTTATGAGGTATGAATCTCTCAATTGCTGTTGCTACTGTATCTTTGAATTTGAGCCACAGCTCGTCTACATTTGCATAGTCAGTTCGGAAGGAATGGAGATTGTCTCTTAGGAAGGCTTCTAGTGACACTTTATCCGCTTTTTTAAATAAAATTATTTTGCGTTTGTTACTGGTGGATTTGGAAAAAACGGTATTGAGCCTTGCTACCACGACCTTGTGATCACTAATCCCTGTATCAGTCATGATGCTCTCTATCAGCTCTGGATTGTTTGTGTCTAAGAGGTCAAGTATGTTTTCGCAACCATTTACAATTCGCATGGGTTCGTGGACTAACTGCTCGAAATAAGTTTCGGAGAAAGCATTTAGGACAATCTCGGAAGATGTTTTCTGCCTACCACCGGTTATGAACAAGTATTTTTGCCAACATATCGAGGGAAGGTTGAAGTCCGCACCAATTATAACCGTATGAGTGGGGTATTTATTTGTTACGAGACTCAGATTTTCTCTGAACTGTTCCGCAACTATATCATCGGAGTCTGGGGGTCGGTAGAAGGAGCCAATTATTAACTTAGTTCGGCTGTTAAGTATAACCTCCACCCATACCAATTAGCACGGAGTATCTACTTCTACTTCACTACAAGATAAAGCACTACTGACAGGCACAAACACTCCACCACCAATTCTGCCTAATCTATCTTTCCTGAACACCGTCTGAGACTTCGTAAAAATTTCTGCAGAACTTATTTCAGGCTTAGGCAGCTTTCTGTACCTATAACGATTTCGGCTTCTGTGCTTTCTATTAGCGCTTGAAGCTCAGGGACTTTCCCAGCACAACTACCACAATTTACAACTACAATTCCGACTGTTCCACGATCCAAGCGCGTCCTGTTTTTACCATGCACCCTTTGAGATTGCAGCCTACCCCATACTTTCTCGAGGCCTTGTAACCTAAGAAAACCGCCCAGTCCACGCCACACAGCCTCCACTACCCGTGTAGCCGCCAGCTGAGTGTAGTGAACTGATCTATTCAGCGGAACCCGAAACTCCACCACCCTATGGCGCAAGTCAAGGAATCTGCAGCCAACACGGTCGCAAAACCGCCTGAGCCTCTGATTCAGACCCTCCACCCGGCTCTGCACCAAAGGTCCGCAGTCGGTTCTGTCGACGTTGCTGCAGATGGTGAGCTATGCCTTCATCTCGTAAGCAAGACCGGCAGCCTTCACCAAATCAGATAGCCGCTGCAATCCAGAGAAAATTTCCTCAGATCCAAAGGTACACACGCCATTAGTGCCGACATGTGCCACTACCTGCAGCTGGCTGCAGCCTGTGCTCTTCATGGTATCCGGAAGGATCCTTTCCACATCAGGAGTGACTCCTCCCGGAATGCACACAGAGTGCACACTGGATTTCTTCCCGTCCTTAGCCGCCATATCCCTAAAGGGGCCCATTACGCGCCTAACATTGGAGCTCCCAACTACCAATAAGCCTACCCTCTGCGATTGCCCGGACCTTGAAGGCTGAGAATGATCCTCTGAAACAGGGCAGGCAGCTGCATCTGGCTCAGCCAGAGACAGTGCCTGAAACCTGTTTGTCAGACGCACTGAGGAGGCTTTCTGATCAGCCTCCGGGGGCGTCTTTCGCTGCCTGCCACGCCTTGGAACGTCCTCCCAATCAACCACAGGCTAGGGCTCAGCCCTAATGCTGGCAGCAACCGGGGCAACCACAGCGGCAGACCGGTCTGGAGACAGACGGGACGAGGTTGACATCCCCGTGATACCCATGTCCGGCTCCCCACAGTGGTGCCCATTGGCAACAGCCTCCAGCTGCGCGACCGAAGGCAGCGCCGCTTGCAACTGTGAGCGAAGGGATGCCAACTCAGCCCTCATCCGAACACAGCAATCGCAGTCCGTGTCTATTCTAATCGATGTTGAACAACAGTTACTGAAACACGAGTCTGTGCGTAGATAACGCAAGAGAAACACGCAAAGAATGTATTAACTAACCTGTACAAATGCCTAACGACTGCGCTACAATCTGCCTGAATTTACGATTACAGTAACTAAAACTCGAAATTACACATCCTATACGAAACTCACACGCAATTTAAGTAAGAATCTACGAAGTAAACACTAAAGCGCGATGCTACAACTCTCAAATACTAAAATACGCCCGAAATTTATGAATTAAACAATGCAAGTACTAAAACACGCAAAGAAATTAAGAAGAAGAGTGTTGCTAGAGTTCATGTCCACTACAGTTAAAAATGCACTGGTATGTCCACCGTCGCATAATTCGGGAGCTCTGAGAAGCTGAAGACATTTTCCGCTCTTTACTGAGACTCGTCAAGTAATATTGCGTTGAGAAGCATGGTCGCAATCTAATAGTGGGTGTCGAGTTCCATTCCTCCGCGCAGTTTGGCTTTAATGGCGGACTCGGCCCATCATATTTGCATGAAACGCCGTCCTACCGCGTCGTTAACACGCTCCTCTGTCTCGCCCCCCGAGAGGCGTCAGCCGGGTGTCGCCGCCTTCGCTCGTATCCTTGCTCCCCGTGCTTCAGTGCAAGACTCTGAGTGGCGTACCACAGACGCGCCTCCGTAGACAAAGTCCGTAAGACGCTTCACAAATACTGAGGACCTGTAGCAGCTGAGCTGTTATGTATCAGTTAGTATTTGCTTTTCCATCATAAGTTTGTGCAGGTTTTTTTTTCTTTCAAAAAGAATTTGCACTCTGTCTCTTCAAATTGTAGCCCGCATGCACGACCGAGCTCCTCCCCCCTATCCACCACTCACATCTCTGCTAAACATCTAACACATCTTATCTAAAAATTTCCATTTCCATACTCTCTCTCTCTCTCTCTCTCTCTCTCTCTCTCTCTGTCTCTCTCTCTCTCACTCTCCCTCCCGAATTCCCGCCTCTCTCCTCTCACTCTCTATCTATTGATCTCTTTCTCTTTTCTCTTCCTCCCCCCCCTCTCTCACTCTCTCTCTCTCTCTCTCTCTCTCTGTCCCTCTCTCTGTCTCTCTCTCTCTCTCTCTCCCTCCCGAATTCCCGCCTCTCTCCTCTCACTCTCTATCTATTGATCTCTTTCTCTTTTCTCTTCCTCCCCCCCCTCTCTCACTCTCTCTCTCCCTCTCTCTCTCTCTCTCTCTCTCTCTCTCTCTCTCTCTCTCTCTCTCTCTCTCTCACACACACACACACACACACACACACACACACACACACACACACACACACACACACACACACACACACACACACACACAAACACAAACAAACGAATTTAAAAGTGTGTCACACACACACACATACAAACGAATATAAACGTGAGTTTAAAAAGAAAAAGGTATGCATTCAAGAAGTTGGTGGTACTTACAACCCTCCACGCAGCCGAAAAACAAATTAACACAGAAAACACTGTGCTAGGTGCAGTGGTGGTTGGTTTGTGGGGGTTAAAGGGACCAGACTGCTACGGTCATCGGTCCCTTTTTCCAAATACTAAAAACACCCACAGAGAATAAAAACGATCAACAGACGATAAGACAGACGACACAGAACAAGAGAAGTGTAGACAAAGACCAGACAAGACGAACTAAAATCACACAGAGAGTGACGGTGGTTGGCCGACCATACAAACAAAAAGGGAAAAGCCAACCACCGAGAAACACAAGAAAAAAAAATTAGACAAATCGTAGGCCATAGGCCAGAATCAACACAAAAACTCACACACTTACATTAAGCGATAAAATCCCCCTGCACGACTAAAACGCAGAACTATGTCCGCTATGGAAGAGTCGACAGATAAAAGCGCAGAGAGCGTATCAGGCAGCGCAAAAGTCTGCCTGAGCACAGTTAAAAGGGCGCACTCCAACAGAATATGGACCACCGTCAAGGACGCCCCACAACGACAAAGAGGGGGATCCTCACGACAAAGTAAATAACTGTGCGTGAGTCGGGTGTGGCCAATACGGAGCCGACAAAGGACGACTGATTCCCTGCGGTTGGCTCGCATGGATGACCGCTACACAGTAGTCGTCTCCTTGATACGGCGGAGTTTGTTTGGCACGGGCATGATGCGCCAATCAGTGTCCCATAAATCGAAAACTTTGCGGCGTAATAGTGCCCGCAAATCAGTCGCCGGGAGGCCAATCTCCAGAGATGGTGCACTATTGGCCTCTTTCGCCAGGCGGTCAACAGTTTCATTTCCGGGTATCCAAACATGGCCCGGGGTCCAAACAAAGAACACAGATCTGCCGCAACGGGCAAGAGTACGCAGGGACTCCTGGATAGCCATCACCAGACGAGAACGAGGGAAACACTGGTCGAGAGCTCGTAAACCGCTCAGGGAATCGCTACAGATAACAAAGGACTCACCTGAGAAGGAGCGGATATACTCTAGGGCACGAAAGATGGCGACCAGCTCAGCAGTGTAAACACTGCAGACAGCCGGCAACGAACGTTGTTCAGAATGGTCCCCTAGAGTTAGTGCATAACCGACACGACCAGCAACCATCGAACCGTCGGTATAGACAACGCCAGAGCCCTGATACGTGGCCAGGATGGAATAAAAGCGGCGTCTGAAGGCCAACGGAGGGACTGAGTTCTTCGGGCCCTGTGCCAAGTCGAGCCGAAGGCAAGGGCGAGGCACACACCATGGCGGTGTACGCAGAGGGGCCCGGAAAGGATGTGGTACAGGGAAACACCCAAGCAGTACAGAAGCTGTTTGACGCGTACGTCGATCGGACAACCCGACCGGGGTCGACGTTCTGGCAGACGGACGACTGACTGCAGGAAGAGGACACGATAATTTGGATGCCCGGTCAAGCTAAAAACATGGGCAGCATAAGCAGCCAGTAATTGTTGGCGTCGTATCCGCAGTGGAGGGACACCTGCCTCCACAAGTATGCTGTCCACAGGGCTGGTTCGGAAGGCACCAGTGGCAAGGCGTATCCCGCTGTGGAGGATTGGGTCCAGCAGCCGCAACGCAGATGGGGATGCTGAGCCATAAGCCAGACTCCCATAGTCCAGACGGGACTGGATTAACGCCTGGTAAAGCCGTAGGAGAGTAGATCGGTCGGCGCCCCACGTGGTGTGGCTCAGGCATCGCATAGCATTTAGATGCCGCCAACACGCCTGTTTAAGCTGCCGAATATGAGGCAGCCAAGTCAACCGGGCATCAAAAACCATCCCCAAAAACCTATGTAACTCCACCATTGTAAGAAGCTCGCCGTCAAGATAAAGCCGCGGCTCCGGGTGAACAGTGCGTCGCCGGCAGAAATGCATAACGCAGGTCTTGGCTGCCGAAAACTGAAAACCAGGCCGCTACAGCCCAAGACTGCGTCTTGCGCCATGTAGCTGACGTTCAGCAGCTGCAATGCCAATAGAGCTGTAGTAAAGGCAGAAGTCGTCAGCATACAGGGAAGCGGAGACAGAATTTCCCACGGCCGCACCGAGCCTGTTAATGGCTATTAAAAACAGACAGACACTTAGAACAGAACCCTGCGGCACACCGTTCTCCTGGACTTGAGAGCAACTATATGAGGCCGCGACGTGCACGCGGAAGGTACGATACGACAGAAAATTGCGGATATAGATCGGCAGAGGGCCCCGAAGGCCCCATCCATGAAGCGTAGAAAGGATGTGATGACGCCATGTCGTATCATACGCCTTCTGCATGTCGAAAAAGACAGCGACCAGATGCTGACAGCGGGCAAAGGCAGTACGGATGGCCGACTCCAGGCTCACCAGATTGTCGGCGGCGGAGCGGCCTTTACGGAACCCACCCTGAGACGGAGCCAGAAGGCCCCGAGACTCCAGTACCCAATTCTAGCGCTGGCTCGCCATCCGTTCAAGCAACTTGCAAAGAACGTTGGTGAGGCTAGTGGGACGGTAGCTGTCCACCTCCAAAGGGTTCTTCCCCAGTTTCAGAATGGGGACAACAAGACTTTCTGGCCATTGCGACTGAAACTCACCCTCGACCCAAATGCGGTTGTAAAGGTCGAGGAGGCGTCGCTGGCAGTCCACTGAAAGGTGTTTCAGCATCTGAGAGTGGATGCTATCTGGGCCAGGAGCGGTATCAGGACAAGCGGCGAGGGCACTGCGGAATTCCCACTCACTGAATGGAACATTGTACAATTCAGGATGGTGGGTGCGAAAAGAACGACGTTCTATCCGCTCTTTAATGGAGCGGAATCCCAAGGGGTTGTTGGCAGAAGCGGAATTCAGAGCAAAGTGCTCTGCCAAGCGGTTTGCAATGACGTCGGAGTCAGTACAAACTGCTCCATTCAGTGAGAGCGCAGGGACGCTGACAGGGGTCCGATAGCCATAGAGGCGGCGAATCTTGGCCCAGACCTGCGATGGAGTGACATGGAGGCCAATGGTGGACACATACCGCTCCCAGCACTCCTGCTTGCGTTGGCGGATAATGCAGCGGGCTCGCGCACGCAGCCGTTTGAAGGCGATAAGGTGTTCGATTGAGGGATGTCGCTTGTAACGCTGGAGCGCCCGCCGGCGAGCTTTAATCGCTTCAGCGATATCAGGCGACCACCAAGGCACAGTCCGCCGCCGAGGGGACCCAGAAGAACGGGGAATGGTAGATACGGCGGCAGTAACGATGCCGGTGGTGACCGATTGAACCACTGCATCAATGTCATCGTTAGAGAGAGGCTCAATAGCGGCAGTCAGCCTTATTCAGAGCCCATCTGCTAGGGCGCCCAGAAGACTGACGCTGTGGTAGTGACAGAAAGATCGGAAAGTGGTCACTACCACACAGGTCGTCATGCACTCTCCATTGGACAGACGGTAAGAGGCTAGGGCTACAGATCGAAAGGTCAATGGCGGAGTATGTGCCATGCGCCACACTGAAGTGTGTGAAGGCACCATCATTTAATATCGAGAGATCGAGCTGCGCCAATAAATGCTCAACGATGGCGCCTCGACCTGTTGCCACCGAACCACCCCACAGATGATTATGGGCGTTAAAGTCGCACTGTAACAAGAAACGTGGTGGCAATTTGGCTATCAGAGCAGCCAGGACATGCTGCGCGACATCACCATCTGGTGGAAGGTAAAGACTGCAGACGGTAACAGCCTGTGGCGTCCACACCCGAACAGTGACAGCCTCTAAAGGTGTTTGGAGAGGTACGGACTCGCTGTGAAGAGATTTCAGGACATATATGCAGACGCCACCAGACACCCTTTCATAAACTGCCCGGTTCTTATAATAAACCCGGTAGCCACGGGGGGCGGGGGTTCGCATTGCCGGAAACCAAGTTTCCTGCAGAGCAATGCAGAGGAAAGGGTGAAGGCTGATAAGTTGGCGGAGCTCAGCTAGATAGTGGAAGAAACCGCTACAGTTCCACTGGAGGATGGTGTTGTCCATGGCTGAGAAAGGCGTGACGGGACGTGGAAGGCAGATTACGCCACTGGGTCACCTGCTGCCTCCGATTTAGCACCTGTGATAGTGCTTCCCATGGCGTCTGCTGGACCGGCGAGATTGAGGTCCTCAGCGGACGCCAGAATCTCCACCGCATCCTCAGACGCAGAGCTGGAAGGTTGCGGTGGGATGGCCGCCACCGCGAGTTCCTTGGGCTGAGAGCTCTTCTTGGGTTTCTCACGCCGTTCCTTGGGTCGCACCGGCTGGGAGGGCTTCACCGATTCAGTCTCCGGGACGGAGGAGGATCGTGAAGCCCTACGACCAGCGGATTGCGGGCACTTACGTCACTGTCGGTCGTCAGCCTTCTCGCTGGCGGAAACCTGGGAAGGGAGGGACCCGAGGGACCCCTTGCGAACTTAGAAGTGGGGACGGACGTCCCCGATGGGTGGGATGGTGTTCCTCCTGAGGTAGGTGGCGCAGGAGCAACCCGGTGAGTAGAGCCCCCCACTGGCGAGGGGGCAGGAGGAGTTGTACTACTCGTCGATCCGGCCACAATTGAAGAAACAGATAGGGCTAGCACAGGTGTTGTAGTAGCAGCGTAGGAAGATGTCATTCTCACAGGATGGAGTCGGTTGTATTTCCTTTTGGCCTCAGTATAGGTTAGTCGGTCCAGGGTCTTTTATTCCATGATTTTACGCTCTTTCTGGAAAATTCGGCAGTTTGGCGAGCAAGGTGAATGGTGCTCCCCACAGTTGACACAGATGGGAGGCGGGACACATGGAGTATTGGGATGTGATGGGCGTCCGCAAACTCGACATGTGAGGCTGGAAGTGCAGCGAGAAGACATATGGCCGAACTTCCAGCACTTAAAGCACCGCATCGGGGGAGGGATATAGGGCTTAACTTCACATCGGTAGACCATCACCTTGACCTTTTCCGGTAATGTATCCCCTTCAAAGGCCAAGATGAAGGCACCGGAAGGAATCTGATTTTCCTTCGGACCTCTATGAACGCGCCGGACGAAATGTACACCTCGGCCTTCTAAATTGGCGTGCAGCTCTTCATCAGACTGCAAAAGAAGATCCCTATGCTAAATAACTCCCTGGACCATCTTTACACTCTTATGGGGTGTGATCGTAACGGCAACATCCCCCAACTTGTCACAAGCGAGTAACCGTCGTGACTGGGCAGAGGATGCCATTTGTATCAGGACTGACCCAGAGCGCATTTTTGACAAGCCCTCCACCTCCCCAAACCTGTTCTCTAAATGCTCGACGAAGAACTGAGGCTTTGTGGAGAGAAAAGACTCCCCATCAGCCCTCGTACAAACTAAGAAGCGGGGCGAACAACTGCTACTGCCATTCTGAGACTTACGTTTCTCCCACGGTGTGGCCAGGGAGGGGAACGTTTTCGGATCGTACTTCTGAGCGTTAAACTGACCCCGCGAACACTTAGAGACTGCTGGCGGCTGGCCACCAGCGAGAGACGATGTACACAATTCACCAAGTAAGGCGCCCTTCCCCAGTCGGCTCGCTCTTCGGAAAATTTTGAGAGATGGAGGTCAAACCCAACAGAGGACCATCATATAAGGCCGAAAAGTTTGAGACTCCTTTTAGTCGCCACTTACGACAGGCAGGAATACCGTGGGCCTATTCTAACCTCCGAACTGCAGGGGGAGGTGCAGTGGTGACAGGATATCATGTGCTAATGTGCTGCAGCACTCTACAAATATTCCACTACACTCTCAATATCCCACAAAAACTATATCACTTCTCTTCGAATGCGAGCTGGAAGTTGCGCTAAAATAACGCAACTTCTCGTCGAATGTGAGCCAGAAATTGCACTAAAATACGCCATTTCTCTTCCAATGTAAATAAAACGGACAAAGATATGTATTGTAGCCCTCTCTCGGCGATAACTAGAAGCCTGTGTAATCATTTTAGTGTTTAAACTCTTTTCATCTGTGTTTGCTTTAACAATATCTATGTTTTTGCATAGGGTCCGCCTTTAGCAAAACACATTTTTTGTTTTTTAACGCCTCTGAACACCCGCCAGGAACACCTTCAACTGTTCCACTGTCAGCCATCTTGTTTTTTCATCTTCAATTTTTCCACTGCTCGCCATGTTTGTTTTTACTGCTGGTAAAGCAGCGACACAGTTACAGTGACAGTGACAACTCAATATACAGTGTTCGACAGTGATGAAGATGATTAAAAGGAGAACGTAAGTGAAACATTATGTAAATAGACACACACATAGAATTAAATAATTTCAGACAATTTTTCTAATCGTAATTTTGGCTTAAACAATTTATCTACTTTAAGGTATAAGTGGTTGCAGATGATAAACTTGCAAAAAAAAAAAAAAAAAAAAAAAAAACGGACACTGCAGAAACACAACACATTATAAAAATCACACCATGTGGTAAAAAGGTATGAATTCGTAGTTTATGTGTTTTTTCAAATATCTGTAAATATGATTTAAAAACTAATAGCTACATGTATACAAACAGCAAAGAACACTCTTTATCTTTAATAGATGGAAAATGAAAGCCCACTCAAGATGCTGCAACTGCAGTGAAGCATGTTTGGGTTAAAAAAGCAAAAAATGTGTTTTGCTAAAGGCGGACCCTATCCAGAAACATACATATAGATGCCTATATGTTGATCAGTCACACTTCGATCAACTCAGAGAAGGGATGCAGCTGTCTATTTTCGATGGCGCATGCTCTGATGTGACCCCATCCCCTCTGGCACTATGAGTGTTAGTTTGTTGACGCGTCCAGGTTATCATTCTTCTTTGAAATCGAATGTAACGTTTTGCGCATAGCACAGAGTATGAGGATTTTTGTGGGTGCTGCTGATGTAACGGTGTCATAGTCGAGTGGTTAGCCACAGTGAGTGGCAGTTCCCCAGTTCAGGGTCTATTCGCACTGCTACCATAATTTTATTGTTTTATTTTATTCCACGTGATATTACTATATGCATTTTAAAACTCAAATGCTTTAAACAGTTCTATTTGCATACATAAAACTAATATATGCAATTTAATTACGATTACTACCCTTGAAAGTCAAAAGGCTATAGACGGTGGTAAAGAAAGGGACTACATGAAGAAATTTAGTATGAAAGTGTTTTCTGTAAATGATCTGCTAAAGAGGCCCTTTTCCATTAGATCTTTAGAGAAGAAAGAGATATTTAAAAGGTTAGTTATATCTACTCCATATGTAAATCTAATAACGGGAGGGCCTAAACTGAGGCTTAAAAATTTGGCTCAGATTATTTGAGTAGCAGCAGACACATGTCCCTTCCACATCCTAAAAGATTTCGCCTGAGTAGGCATAGGGAAAGGTAAAACGTTCTCTAACGATTTATGCGTAAGAATATGAGGGATCTTTCAGCAGCAATTCACGTACTCCCACAGAAGCCCAGTGGTGAAAGTGACTCACTAGCAGCTTTTCAGTTTGGTTTCAATTCCCACTGCTGCCGTCACTTATTAATGTTATTTTATTCCTCACAAAGTTAAATCACTAATTATAAAATTCAAATACATCTAATCAGTTCAACTTACGTTCATAAACTTCTTATATTCAATTCAGTTACGATTACTACACTTGTAAGTCAAAAGACTATAGGTCACCCTATTGTACCAAATTGTCAAAATTTTGCGGGAGCCGCCAGTGGCTGTGAAACTACAGTAATCTCCCTGTATAGTGCATGGGGACTTAATTAAATAAAATGCTAATAATTTTAATTTTAGTCGCTGTTTGTCCGATTACGCAGTCTCGTAACCGGTTGGCCCTGAATAATATTAGTAGGCAATCTGACTGCATAGAATAACAACAAAGAATGAAAGGAAATTTCTGTTAACACAATTAATTAATTAAGTCCCCAGCAACTATATAAGCTACGAAACAAGAAAGAATAAGTGTAACTGTTCTGTGCGTGGAAGTGTGATTCAATGTACACATCTGGCACGGTTCTTCCTCAATACGATAAGATGCTTTAAACACAATTTGCAATGAAGTAATTAAAAAAACAAAAAATACTATGATTGCACACAGAAACCAGAATTACACTCTAATACATGAACACAAGCCAGATGCTTTGTTGACTGAACGTGTGAGCAAGAGGCATTGTTATTTACGAAATTTAAAATACAAAAATGCTTTAATTACCTCATATATATTAACGAAAAATACACTCTGATCATTACAACATCCCCAATCGAACAGCATCGGCTGTCTAGCCCATCAGAACAACTGCACACGACATGCTCACAACTAGTGCTGCAACTACGCCTACCTCAGAACTACAACAACTGCCCACAGCAACTTCTCAACAAGCACTGCCAGTGGAGGCGGCTGAATTATACTCTTTGGCGCAATCTCTGGCGCTGTGACTCAGTGTAGCCACATTTCGTATGCCCCTCCTCCACAGGCTAGAATTTGATTGTAGTTTTGTCAGCATTGGTGGTAAAATACCACCAAATTCTTCAAAAAAAAAAAAATACAGACAAAAGTAAAAGATAATATTGAATAAGTAAATACCACATAACTAAATAAATTTTGGCTTTGCACTGACCCTTCAATAACCGAATATATAAAATACAGTAAGGAATACAAATGCTTGCATACATGTGATTTTACATAATAGTTTACACAAGTATCATTTGTAAGAGTAGTTAAACAGTTCAATCACTGGCACCAGCAATGAAGAATAAGTGCAGGTAAGAGACTCATAACATTTCATAAAAAGTAAATTCACAAAAAATCTGTTTATACAAACATTCACATAAAATATTTTCAGTAGTTCAATAAACAAGTAGCACTGCTCAGAGTAGTTGACATTTCCAACAGTGGCACCCAGCAATGGTCAACAGGTGCAAATAGCAGTCCCATAACATTTCATCAGCAGTATTTAAACAGCTCCAACAGTGGCACCCAGCAATATTGAACAGGTGCAGACACCAATAAGTGACATTATTTCAGTAGCAGAAGTTCCATCAGTGGCACCCAGTAATGTTGAACAGGTGCAGACAGCAACAAGTGACATCATTTCAGTAGCAGCAGTTCCATCAGTGGCACCCAGCAATGTCGAGCAGGTGCAGACACCAACAAGTGACATTATTTCAGTAGACGTAGTCCCATCAGTGGCACCCAGCAATATTGAACAGGTGCAGACAGCAACAAGTGACATCATCTCAGTAGAAGCAGTCCATCAGTGGCACCCAGCAACGTTGAGGAGGTGCAGACAGCAACAAGTGACACCACCTCAGTAGAAGCAGTCCATCAGTGGCACCCAGCAATGCTGAACAGGTGCAGACACCAACAATTAACATTATCTCAGTAGAAGCAGTTCCATTACTGGCACCCAGCAATGTTGAACAGGTGCAGACACCAAGAAGTAACATTATTTCAGTAGAAGCAGTTCCATCAGTGGCACCCATCATGTTGAACAAGTGCAGGTATCAGTCCATAATGTTCACTATCACTAATTAGACAGTTCATCAGAGCTCATCAGCAGAAATTAAACATTTCCAAGTGGCACCCATCATGTTGAACAAGTGCAGGTAACAGTCTATAATACTCACTATCACTAATTAGACAGTTCATCAGAGCTCATCAGCAGAAATTAAACATATCCAAGTGGCACCTATCATGTTGAACAAGTGCAAGCACGAACAACAGTTTGAATGCACACACAATTGCTTTTACAAAATTATTATCATTGCTCTTACACTAAACATACAAATTGTAGCAAGCACACAAATGATATCAGATAATTGTCATATTAACTATTACAATACACAAATGTCAGTAAACCTATAATATTTATGGGTGTCAGTGCAAGTCACAACAAACAAGTAAAATAATATTTAGGAGGTAGGTCGGTACCAATTATTTGGGATTAGGAGAGGAAAACACACAAAACACACTCACTCATCTTTCATTCACATTTAAGTACTACTGTGTAATTGAATGGTGTTAACTGTGTGAATGCAATTCTGTCAAAATTTGATGCTCAATATGTGTATCAAGTAGTAATGGTACAGTGTATAACAGTCAATAATAGTTAGTCAACGTCATAGTCATCATGTCAAGACCAATGTTTGCCAAGCCAACTTTTTCTGAACAACTGTCAGTGTGCCATGATATCAAGTCACTATAGCTTTATACTGAATTTATTCGGAGAAATTAGACTGTGTATTTGTTTACGGCTGTCAGTGCATTCGCACTGAGCGCTCGATCAGCTGTAGGTACGCGTGACGTAGGAAGTAATTGTTTGCGGTCAAGGATTGCCTTGTGCGGCGCGCAGACTTGACTGTTGCTTTGAGTATGTGCCGCCGCCGGAACACGGCGCGGTATTCTTGTACTCTCCGTGTGTTCACGTATGTTAGTTTCTCAAAAGTATGTCATTCCACAAAAATTTTAACGTTCGATATATGACGTATTCCCTTAGAGCGCCGAGATTTAAGAGTTTCTACTTCGACAGTGTTATCATGAATAATTTTTCGAATTCTATATGGACCGTTATAAAGCAGAAAAAATTTGCGACGCAAGCCTTTTCCTCTGTGAGACAAACGAGGAGACTTAATTAACACCTTTTGACCAACTGACAAGGTTTTTAAACGACCAGGACGTTTAGCTGATTTCTCTCTTCTAGCAGCTGCAGATGCAATATTTTGTAGAGGCAGGTTGACAACTTCAGAATGCCGCAGTTTCCGTGAAGCTGGAAAAGGAACGATTTCAGTAATGCAATTTGTCGGTGCTTTATATTTTAATATAAATATAGGCGGTAAAGAAGTTGAATCATTAGGGAGTTCATTCAGAATGTTTTGAAAATATGAAGATACTGATCCCACATTCTGTGATTCTGATGACAAAGTCGACACAATTTATTGATTTCCTTCATCCATCTCTCTGAAGCGTTAGATTGAGGGTAAAAATTGAAATAAAAATTGGTTTAATCTTACGACGCCGTAGAGTACGAAGCCAAATTTTGCAGCGAAACTGTGATCCATTATCTGATATAACCTTATCAACACGTCCCACTTCTTTAAGAAAATGATTGATGAAAGCATTAGATACTGAACGAGCTGTTGCTTTGAGTAAAGGTGTAAAACACACATATTTTGATGTCAATTTCACTGCTACCAAAATGTACGCAAAACCATTAGTAGAACGAACCACTGGACCGAACAAATCGACTGCAGCCATCTCCTTTAATTTCGCTGGAATGATAGGAAACAACGGTGCTCTGTGAGAAATAGTTGGCGGCTTAGCCCTTTGACATAATTTGCATTTGGCAAGAACAGATCGAATACGTTTTTCCATATTACTGAGGTAGCAATTTTCTCGTAATTTATGAAAGCATTTTCTTGGACCAAAGTGTGCATAACTGAAATGTGTATACCAAATCAATTTATTAACCCACTCATCAGGAATGCAAACTAACCAAACAGAGTTGTCGACCGATTTTGTTTAAAAAGAATATCATTGCGAACTAAATAATACTGTCTAATCGCTACACTTTCCTTTCTCCTCCACTTCTCCTTAATGTCCTTCCAGATTGGATCCTTGTTTTGCTCCTTAGCGATGTCCTGGAGCGAAGACAAAATAAAATTTTCAAACGCAACACCTTGAATATACATCAAACAATAATTGTTTTCTTTGCAGTCCTCCTCAGCACTTTGTTTCAAACCCATAGGTGCACGTGATAAAGCATCAGCAATAATATTTGAAGAACCCTGTATGTAAACAATACTAAAATCAAATTCCTGTAGATACAGCGCCCATCGTGACAATCTTCAATGTGTTAATTTTGTTGACATAAGAAATTCCAGAGCTCGATGATCAGTGTAAACCTTAGTATGTCTGCCATACAAAAAAATGCGAAATTTTGTGAAAGCCTATACAACAAACAAAGCTTCAAGTTCTGTAATCGAATAATTCTTTTCTGATTTAGAGAAAACACGACTTCCAAATGCAGTAGTTTTCTGTACTACAACGCCGTTTTCTTCTATCTCTTGAAATAAGTGTGCACCTAGGCCTTTGTATGATGAGTCCGTCGCCAAACAAAAATCTTTAGATAAATCCGGATGTGAAAGAAGTGGAGCAGCAACTAAAGCATCACGAAGTTGTTCAAATTCTGATTGAGCTTCCTCATCCCAACACCAATTAGAATTCTTTCCAGATAGTTAACATAAACGAGGTTTGGCTAAATCGTCCAATCCAACAAAGCGTCTAAGAAAATTACAGACACCAAGGAAACTAAGAACATCACGTTTTGTAGTAGGAACAGCATAATTACGAATAGCGTCTAGTTTCTCTGGATCAGGAAGAATACCTTCTGTAGAAATAATATGACCAAGAAATTTCACCTGAGAACGACCAAATTCAGATTTTTCCAAGTTCACTGTAAAGCCAACTCTTGCAAAAATACGTAATAATGAATCCAAAATTTTGTTGTGCTCACTCCAAGAACGTTTAGCAATAAGAATATCGTCAACATATGAAGTAATATTATCACGTAGATAAACAGGTAAAATTTCGTTTAAACTACGAATGAATGCTGCTGAAGATACAGTAAGTCCAAAAGGTAATTTCCGAAATTGGTAACAGTTACCAAAGGCTAAAAAGGCAGTGTATTTTCTACAATCAGGGTGGAGTTCTATTTGCCAAAAACTTGCGCGCATATCAATCGTGGATAAAACTTTAATTCCATGGAAATGTTGACGTAGTTCATCTAGATTTTATGGACGGTCAGTTTCAGGAATGATGTTATTATTTATCTGTCTGGAATCCAGAACCAAACGAATTGACCCATCCTTTTTAAGAACGACGTGTAATGGGCTGGTATAAGGCCTGACTGCTGGCTCAATAATGCCTTGATCTAACATGTATTGAAGTTCACACTTAACCTTGTCTCTGAAAGCCAAAGGAATAGCGTGCGTTTCCCCCGAAATTGTGTGTGTTCTTTTACTTTAAATAAGTATTGTAAGCCTTGTATAGTTCCTGTGTGATGACTAAACACTGTAGTATGTGATGTCAAAATTTGGTGCAGTTCTTCTTTTGCAACGTCATCTGGCACTTCAGCTTTCTTAAGCTTTTCATTAATTAATTCTTCGCTATTAATTCATCCATCGCGCCTCTGTATCTATTGTCGTTGTCATGAATGAACACACAGTCGTCATAATGCTCAGCGAAAACATCAGAAGTAAGAAACCTTAAACATTTTGTGTCTGATTCAGATTTTGTTAAACACTCCAAAAATTTCAAACATTTCGCCATTCCCGCAACAGTCAACTTCACACTTCCTTCTTTAAAGTTTAAAATTGCCTTATGTGCGTTAAGAAACTCCATACCTAATACAATTTGTGTACTGAGTAATGGAACAATAATAAAATTAACAGAAAATTCGTATCCTTGACAAATGAAATTTAAGTTGGTCTGTTGTTTGACTTCCACACTTTTTCCAGAAATAGCTCCTAGAAATGTAGTTTTAGAAACAGGTACCACAGGACAAGCAATAGTTCTTACACATGTACGAAAAACTGATTCACTAATGACATTAAATGGGCTCCCAGAATCTGAAACTGCAGTGATTTTATTCTTACCCACACATACTTCAATAACTGGATGTAAAAATGGGTCTAAATTATTTTCCTTTTCGTCTAGCAAAATGTCTCTCATGTCTTCCAGGCGTACGTAGTGTAAAGCCGAAGTGTCATTACTTTCTGAACCGTCTATATTACTGCCGGAAGCCGAAGCCACAAGTCATTGTCGATTGTTTGCGTCACGTCTTTCATTATTCGCGTCATTTCGCGGATCAATTTCTACGATTTGCACTTCTCTCTCGGAATTTCTGTCACGCGGAGGATGCCAATTAGGTCCCTCCTGTCTGTTAGATGTCAATTCTTTGTTGTGTCCGTTATTAAAATTTCTATTTTCCTGTCTATCTGCATGACTGCTTCTTGTGTAATTTCGACTGTCACTTCTAAAATTATAGTTATATCTACTACCCTGGTTATTTCTGTAGTAAGAATTTCTATTATTGTATGAATAATTTCTGTCTTGATGATACCGATTACTGTTTCCGTATGATTGATCATCCCGGTAGGAATTTCCGTTATTATAATTGTCTGTGTAATTTCTGTTAGAACGTCTGTTATTGTCATAAGGCTGGTATCTATTGTCCTGTCTGTTTCGTCTGTCATTTTCAAAATTACCGCTATAACGTCCGTTACGATCACTATCCCTTTTCTCTGAAAATCTATTGTAATTACTGTTATTGAAAAAATTACATGAAGTCCCGTCGTCGTTGTCATACTCGAGTTCTTGTAGCAGCGTCTTAAAAGTCTCAATGTCGTCTTTACATCTTCCGGCTAAAGCAATTTGTCTTATCGATTGTGGCAGCTTAGTTAAACAAATGCGAATTAATTCAGTCGGGCTATAAGGGTTGGAAAGGAACTGATTCTTTCGAATCATGTCTTCAAAGTATTCTGCAGGCGTGCGGAACTCAGACTGTTTAAAATTACGCTACATAATAAGACTATGTTTGACTCTGTCTTGCGTGTTTTCGGACCAATATGCCGATAGAAATGCATGATAAAAATCATTTAAATTATTACAATCTCTAATAAGTGCGCGCATCCGCGTCGCCGGTTCGTTTTGTAAATATCCACACATAAATTCCAGTTTGTGACTTAGTGGCCAGTTTGGTGGAAGTGCGTACATAAACTGATCTAACGATGAACATGGATGTATGTCATTCTTAGAATTGCGAAAGATCTTAAATTTCCGAACAGTTAAGAAGTGTTGATAGTCAAAGTTTTCGCCTCGTGGCGACAAAGACCTACCGCGTCTGTCCCCGTCCCAATGTCGATTATTGTCAAGTTCGCGCGCCTGGCGCTCTCTTGTTGCTTCTGGTAAAAGGAATAAATTATTTTCTTCAAAGCCCTCTGCTACCTGTGATTCTAAATTTCTTCTGCTGTCTTTTCCTACGATTTCGCTTTCAATTTGTTTGACTTGCTTTCGTAACGCCTCAAATTCCCTTTTAACGCGTTCATTAAATTTTCCCTGATTTTCAACATGTTTATTTATGTTGTGGTACTCATCGGTTTCTGCAAATGGCAATGGAACTGTATCGTCTGAATCCCTGTCCCCATTTAAACTAAGACTTGTCAATTTATCTGTAATCTCCTCAACTCTTTCCGATAAGTCACCTATTTTTTCTTTCTGTTTATTTACGTCTTCCGAAAGTGTCGCGACTCGGGTTTCAGTATTACCACATTTAGTAGTTAACTGTTCATACTGTTGTGTTAGGTTATTTACTCTGTCATTTGGTACCGATTCCTCGATTCTTTCAAATATTTCTTCCATATCGTCTTTTGTCTGATTTCTTTTGAAATTAATCTATTATTGTGAGCATTCAAAATCGGTTGTACTACTTCTCTAATTTCTTTCTTTAATTCCTCTTTCATGTTTTTGAAACATGTCCCTATTCGTGAGACTATCCGTGTTTCCATTGTTCACATATCAGTTTTAATTGTTCCTATTTGTGCTCTCACTGTTTGTAATTCAGATCATAACCGTGTTTCCAGTGATCCCATACCAGTTTTAATTGTTCCTATTTGTGATCCCACTGTTTGTAATTCAGATCCTAACTGCGATCCCAGTGAGTCTAACCGTGTTTCCAGCGATCCCAGCGAGTCTAACCGTGTTTCCATTGTTCCCATATCAGTTTCTAACCGTGTTGCCACTGTTTTTAATTCAGATCCCAAATTTAATATTGCACTCATCAACTGCTCCATATTAACTGGTTCGAAATTCTTTACGCCCCTAACATTTCCCGCAAAACCAACTTCCTTCGTCATGGCTGTAAAACTATACGTGTTCGATACTATTCCAGAAGCCGTTAATCTGGAATTCTGAAAATTTTTTGATTGTGAAAAATTTTGAACTGGTTCCGGACTATTTTCCCGACTTATTAAATTGTTTTCTACTTCATTATTCATCATACTGTTCTCATGTGTTGGCGAGTTCGCCATGTTAAGAATTTCGTCATTCTCACTATCCATCATTTTTGCCTTTTTCATCGATCGCGTAATCATTTACAAAACATAAAAAACTCGTCACAATACGAAAAGTACACAGAATATAACACTTTATCACCAACAATACCATTCACACGAAATGCCTCCCGACAAACAAGCCTAACGAACAATTAAAATCTGTATAGTTTTACAAAATTGTCAAACCCGTATACAAGACATCAAAAATTAAATTCTGCAAAAATACCATTAGAAGAAAAACAAGACAACTACAAATGTTCATTACCAAATCTACACATGCAATATAGACTACAGTTACCAAACTACAAATTACCACAACAATACTACTGTTTGTTATTTTTACTATCAAAAGAATTCCAAGGGACGATCCGAAGCAGCGGTCGCCACGTGCACGGGGGCTTAATTAAATAAAATGCTAATAATTTTAATTTTAGTCACTGTCCGATTACGCAGTCTCGTAACCGGTTGGCCCTGAATAATATTAGTAGGCAATCTGACTGCATACAATAACAACAAAGAATGAAAGGAAATTTCCGTTAACACAATTAATTAATTAAGTCCCCAGAAACTATAAAAGCTACGAAACAAGGAAGCATAAGTGTAACTGTTCTGTGTGTGGAAGTGTGATTCAACGTACACATCTGGCACGGTTCTTCCTCAATACGATAAGATGCTTTAAACACAATTTACAATGAAGTAATAAAAAAAAACACAAATACTATGATTGCACATAGAAACCAGAATTACACTCTAATACATGAACACAAGCAAAATGCTTTGTTGACTGAACCTGTAACCAAGAGCCATTGTTATTTAGGAAATTTGAAATAATTTTCTTTATTACCTCATATATACTGACGAAAAATACACTCTGATCATTACAACATTCCCAATCGAACAGCATCGGATGTCTAGCCCATCAGAACAACTGCACACGACATGCTCACAACTAGTACTGCAACTACACCTACCTCAGAACTACAACTGCCAACAGCAACTTCTCAACAAGCACTGCCAGTGGAGGCGGCTGAATAATACTCTTTGGCGCAATGTCTGGCGCTGTGGTCGCTTCTGTCTGTATGAACTGGCTAATCAAAGGAACTACTTTAAGGATTTTGATCTGGGTTGGACTAACGGACAGCCTCACTGACGAGGTAGGTTAATGTGTATATTTTAGAAATATTTCATGTAAATTGGATGAACTATGACGATTTAAAGTCTGCTGTCACTGTAAAGACGACAGCATTGCCGTGTAGTGGAACAGCCGCCGCACCTCCAGACAGTTCGGTCTGAATCTGGGTTGGAAGTAGTGGTCTAGTATGTGCCGGAAAATCAAATCCGTTTGGGACCACAAATTTTTGTCTCTGTTAACCTATCGGTCATTTATCAATGATGAGGAGATTTGCTAGAAACGAAACCTGTTTCGTAGTTCACGTTAAACTATGTCGCCTTTTCCCGGTTGAACAACTGACTAGGAAGACGAAATTATTATTACCATAATGTATACGTATATTGAGAGACCCTTGTTCCATTACATGTACTCATCTCACAGCTTTCTCCTGTTCGGTCAACTGATAAAACCTGAGATTGTAGACGTTATAATTTTAATTCCTTCGCCACCTTTTTCTGCCTCTATAACAAGGCTGATCTCAGGAAATACAGTAGGGACTTAATAAAGTTTTCACTAACACATACTTTGGCTCACGAGGAAGTTCAGGTATCAAATTTTCAAATATTTGGCGCTAATTGGCTGAACGGTGATGAATTACAGTCATCCGCCGCAGTTTTTCTGTCTGTATGTGAAGGCTGTTCTCAGAGACTACTGCAACGATTTTTATACTCTCAGCCAACTGGCACGACAGCCCTGCTGATAAATTATCGGTCGCGGAGGGCGGCACCTTTGACGCACGGCTAGCGTCGTTAGGAATTTGCGGTCGGGAAGTCTGCTCACGCCTTTTTGTGCTTCACTGCGCCGGACAAGTGGCTTGTGCTACTTAAATCGTATAATTTATACGAAAGTGATGATATTCATTTACCTAATGTTGGTCTCTGTTTAGGAATCATAACTCTACGCTGTGCCCCGTAAACAAAACTACCGCTACGCCAGAAAAAGTCGTCTGCCCGTGGATACTTAGTGTTACCAGTACGAAGCCGAGGCTGCTCGCTACTTTTTCTGTGCTGGTAACTTTCGTGAGAAGTTTTACAAAAGTGAAGTAAAAAGGAAAGCAGAAGCAGCAAATGAAGAAAAAGCGAGTCCTTGAAAGTTGAATAGTTGCAAATTATGAAAGAGTAACCATAATATTCTCGACTTCAGCCTCCGCTAACAACGGACGGGCTGGGGAGGGGGTAGGGGGGGGGGGAGGAGGGGGGGAGCAGTCGAGTTAAGAACATGTGAATTTCTGAAGGGGAAATAAACACCGTAAGTAGATTTTACACCTGATATACAAATAAAAATGGTTTTAAACTTTAAACAGTAAAACGTACAAACATATTATGTGTACTATATTTACGCAATGACGACTGAAAATGCAAGCTAAATTCGTCTGGTGGAAACGCTCATAAATTGCAGAAAACTTATGTATATGTATCACTGGTACCTAACAAATGTTTCAGAATACCACTTTAGCCGTGTTGCCGTAGAACTTCCATTTCTCTAACTGATTTTTCGGCCATATACCTCGCAGCCATCTCCCGAGGGAGCCGATAGGTCATGCATTACACTCAGGTACATTCCGTAGAGAATCATGTCCATAATTTCAAGAAGAGAACCTCAGAACTATTCCTAGCTGCCGCAGAAGAAGCAAAAGTTTCCGATGGGGGTACGTGGGTTATGAAGTTAATTTGTCATACGGATTACGAAACAAACAATTTCGGCGACTTGCAGCTTGCCTGTTCTTGGCTTTGGAGGAGTTGCAATCAGAGAAATAAATGATTTCTGCCTGCCACCGTCTTCCTTTCCATCAGATTAGATGGCTCCCACTTGATGGTCTGCTGCTCACTAGACCGTGATGGTGGTGTATGTTCCTCTTCTCGTACTGAGGGTATTTCGATTGCTGATAGAGATTAATCGATTATTGAAGAGAAAAGGGGGAGAAAACAGATTAGTAACGGACAGCTAAGGGAAACGCCGATATATTCTCGTAAACACATGGAAATGGTAGGCGGTCTCTATACAGATACAACAGTTGAGGCACAATTTCGGTCTACACAGGCGATCCGCAGGCTTGCTGTGGACCACACCAAAAGTACATAAAAAGACATAAAATACGTACAAAGAAAACGATAACTATTTCAGTGCCTACAAAAAGTGTCGTCAGGAGGAGGAAATCCAGGATTTGAGTCACAATTTAAGGTAAACAGCTACGGGCAGACTCCTTTATGAGCACACAGATTCGGGCAGCACGGCAAAGATTACCTTTTTTACACTAATAAAACAGCGAGGCTTATCTCCCATGGTACAAACCGATTATTTGTACCTTAAACAGTGTCGTATTAAGTACGAGCGTTGTACCGTATATAAGTTGTTTAAAACTGATCGTAACTGTGCGTGGTTGCTTGCAAGGCGGTGGAAGCGGGCACATGAATTGCAAAATGTCGGTGGTTACCGCCGGCGCGACTTCTGGTCTCGAAGTAAAGACTGCAATTTACTGCCGCAAACTGAGGGCGAGAGGGCGATTCTCAGTAGTTTTGTACTCTCCCGGGTCCTCGGTATCAGTATGCTTCCTCTGAGAGCAAAAGGTGCCTGCTGCCAAGGGTGGGCAAGGGAATGTCGACGGTCGCTCAGGCTTTCAGCCGGGGGCTGTTAGGTCCGCCCACGCATAGGTTAGGGTTACTGGGGTGGCGCCAGGCGTCTGGCCGTCGGAGATGCCGGTTTCCCTCAGCGCAACCGTCGATTTGGCCTGGATTTTTGAAACAAACCGTCTCTGGAACTTCGGCAGTTCTACACCATTTTGAGAAACTTGTGAATTAACCGATTGGTTGTGTACTGAGAACACTGTAAGGCTTCTGCTGCTGTATTGGATTAGTTTGTAACACGGAGACTTTCCAGAGTTTAGGTCACATATCGAAGTCTCCACACCGGTTAAAGAGAAAGAGAGTAAAATAAAATTAAAAGTGCTGCGGTCTGCTTATACAATTACGAGTTAAGTAGTAGTACAGACGGGCCTGCACACCCTTTTTCTTTACCTTGGTGACCCCGGAAATTTCTTCGCCCCACCACTTGATAGTCTTCTGCTCTGGCAAGCTATCTGTCGTTGCGGATTATTGTCGTATCGAACACACACACACACACACACACAATTAGACACATACACATAGACACACAGATATTAAAAATCTGAATAGGTGCTATGTTGTTTCCACTTTCTTAAAATCTTCCAGACTCTAATAAAAAGAATTTCTCATTGCTTCTTCTGTAATTTTTAGCTTGTCGACCATGCATATTTGGATCTATTTCATTGCTACATTTCATAGTCAAATAATACGATATATTTTCAAGCAAGCTAAGTCTATGACAATGCAAAATGTAGCCTGATCTACGCCTCATTTCATAAGCATGTGTCAGAAAATTTCCTTAGAAACATTGTCATTTGTTTAACTCAAAGAGAAATATTTCGTATATAAACACACAAGGAATTTTCAATAAGCCAAGGCTTTTGAATAATGATTTTCACGATTGCCTGTCGTTTGTTCCCATCATGCATTTGATTCTTATTTCTGTAGCTTGAACACTCCGAGGTGCTATTGCAACACTCCAAAATTATTCCATACCTAACAGCTGACATAAAAGGTGCATGATAAACAAGTTTCTTAACAGCTGATTCTATTACATTATTACACAAATAAAAACAAAATTGTTTCATTATTTCATTGAACAGTCCACATGATCAGTCCACAACAAGTTATTATTTTAGTAACTCCAAGAAATTTAGCAGAATCTGCAGTGATCATCTCTTTGCCCTCTCGATTTTACTATACTATTATATACAGTTTATGTTTTTGCGAAGTTCAATGGCACAGCATTATTATTTATCCAAATTTGAAGTTCTCGAAGAGTTTGTTTGGTATTCTGTGCTGTTTCTGAGTTGCCGAGTCATCTACATACAGAATTGTTACTGGGTTTACCTTAGATGCGATGTTGTTTTTGTAATACGATAACTGTAAGGGGCCTAGTGTCGATTCCTGCGATAGGCATACTTGTATCCCTTCCACCTTGAACAGCCCATGTCATCTTTTAGTTGTACAACAACCTTCTGTTTTCTATTTCTGGGGTAGGGTGATAATCAACTTAAAGATTTCCCACGGAAACTATAAACAGCCAATTTGTAGTTTACCGTGTCAAATACTTATACAGTGTTGCGATTTATAAATTTCAGTGAATTCTTCAATGATGTTTCCTCTACGATTTGCCATATTACTCTCTCAATAGCAAAAGGAACTTCTAACTCCTTTACAAATTTTCATATCAGAGACAGCAACTCAGTTTCGGAAGTTCTCGCGCGACGACACGAAGACAAACAACGAACTGTGAGCTCTTTAACTGAAACCTCCCATGGAAATTCCTACACACATTGTGTTCTGGACACACGCACAGGCACAGGTAGAAATTACTGAAACGTTCTCCGGCGACTATAAATTCGTTCTGGTCCTGACACCTGCACAGTTTTGTGAGTTTTATGCATGCCACCCTTATAAGTATTCCAGACAGCTCATCTGTATCTTGTTTGGGAGTTATTCGGAACTAGCGGGAGAAAAGGATTTAAATGGCCCTTGTGGCTTTCGGCGCAAATGACTTCACTTAAATCGGAGACCTCTCGGCAGAATACCAACAGCTATTCCCTCTCCGTGATGTGGACACGACTCGCTGTTCTTTAAATTATAATTTATTAATTATATTGCATCTACAGATACCATTTTTTAAATGTTCTATTGAAATACAGATTGGAACTAGTACACGCCTTCTTCCTATCCAAAGTTTTCTAAAAATGGTTCAAATGGCTCTGAGCACTATGGGACTTAACACCTGTGGTCATCAGTCCCCTAGAACTTAGAACTACTTAAACCTAGCTAACCTAAAGACATCACACACATCCATGCCCGAGGCAGGGTTCGAACCTGCGACCGTAGCGGTCACGCAGTTCCAGACTGAAGCGCCTAGAACCGCACGGCTACAACGGTCGGCCAAAGTTTTTTATGCAGCGTCTATACCGCCACTCCCATCAACAGAAGTTAAAATCAGCATGTGAGCTGTCGAACACTACATGCGCCGAGGAAATGTGAGAAGCAATCAAATGAAAACGAGACAGATGGAAAAAAAGTATACTGTTTATTATTTCAAAAATCGCCACTCTGAGACAAGACTGTGAATGCCGTCATGGAAAAATGTTTGCTGTTGGTTATGGTTCCATGATTTTACCCAGGAATACACCTCTTCGTCCGAACCAAATTTACGACTGCGAATGTCTTTCTTCAGGCCTCTAAAAATATCGAAATCGCATGAGGAGAGATCAGGATTGTGTAGAGGATGTCTAAGGGCTTCCCTGCATCAGAAGATCAAAACAAATTGCAAAACGGTTTAGAAAAGATATACGTACGGTGCGAAAGCTGGCAATTGACCCCAAATAACGAAAAGTATGCGGTCATCCACATGTGTGCCACGAGGAATCCGTTAAACTTCGGCTACATGATAAATCAGTCAGATTCAAAGTCCCGTAAACTCAACCAAACCCCTAGTAATTACAGTTAAGAACAACTTAAATTGGAAGAAACACACAGAAAATGTTGTAGGGAAGGCTGACCAAAGACTGCGTTTTATTGGCAGGACACTTAGGAAATATAACAGATATACTAAGGAGACTGCATACACTACGCTTGTCCGTCCTCTTTTAGAATACTGCTGCGCGGTGTGGGATCCTTACCAGATAGGACTGACGGAGTACTACAAAAAAGTTAAAAGAAAGACAGTACGTTTTGTATTATCACGAAATATGGGGGAGAGTGTCACTGAAATGATACAGGATTTGGGATGGTCATCATGAAAACAAAGGCGTTTTTTGTTTCTAAGGAATGTTCTCACAAAATTCCATCACCAACTTTCTCCTCCGAATGTGAAAATATTTTGTTGACGCCGACCTACATAGGGAGAAAGTATGACCATGACAAAATAAGTGAAATCAGAAGTCGTACAGAAAATATAGGTATTCGTTCTTTCCGTGTGCTATACTAGATTGGAATAATAGAGAATTGTGAAGGTGGTTCGATGAACCCTCTGCCAGGCACTTAAATGTGATTTGCGTAGTACCCATGTAGATGCAGATGTCAAAACCTTGAGTTTCCTCACACACAACTCAGTTGTATCTAAAAGAGTGTCATATTCGTTTTTATTCAGAGTCTAGATAAACTGATTTTTTCTTTTCCAAACGTAGTCTACGATAACATAAGAAATGACCGACCATAACCGCCACCACAAAACGCGGTTCTTCTCTCTTTGTCTGAGGGAGGGGAGACGTATACTCATAAAACACTCCTAAAACTTTTAGTGCAGCTTCTTTCCACTGCAGTAATGCCAACCTTGGCCACATACTAGGCTTCTTCTAGTACTTGCTGTTGGTTTCGTATCTCCAGTCCCTCATTCCTCACCCTTACACACGAACTTTCTCCAAAGGTATGTTATATATTTTTTTTTTTTTTACATGAAGTACGGACAATGTGAAGCGACTGAAGAGAACGGGATCAAAGCAATAATTCGATTGGATGTAACTTGGTTGCTTTAGGTCTATATTGGTGAAATAAGTTAGAAAACACCCTTATTATTTTTACATACGCCTTTATATTCACAGGTTTTGTGTGCGGGTAGAAACTGCCCATAGAAATCAATAGAAACTGAGAGTAAAAAATTAAGAATCACTGAGCACGCTCGTGATACGTTACACGATGTTTACTTTGCAATCAAGATCAAACAGTTGTTCTGAATCTCATTTAATACATTTTCCGGAAACTGTTGCGAAATGTTATATCGCAGTGAACACATAAGAGGCTTTGTGTTATTGTACTAATACTTTAGAGAGGTCTCAGAGCAATTAAAAATTCATTGACTATTGCCTATATTCTGTATGATATTAAGATTTTCCTTTATTTTCGATCTTCTCAGTTGCGCAGTTTTAAAATGATTAATCGTTTCGTTCCAACCAAACTATCTTCAGATATATGCAGCTGCCCATTCAACAGAACTATCTACATTACTGACAGAGTAAACTCCGCTACAACATAGTTTACAACATTAAATAGTAAAACTTGCTCACATACATTTTGTCATTTATGAGTTGTATGCACAAATGACGAGCAAGAAATGGATATGTAAACAGCTTTTAATGTTTAAAAATTGTAACATGTTTTGTAATAGAGTTTACTGTAGACAGATCTTATTAACGCGAAACTAATAATCACCACAAATGTGACGGATAATTTTTTGAAAAAATACGCACCGTTCGTTCTTTAACTAACAAAATAACTAAATAAATAGAGAATCGTAGATGGTTCTGTATTTTCCCGCCGGAGTTTCGAGGCGTCCCTGAGGCATGTGTGTGTGTGTGTGTATTATTCTTAGCATAAGTTAGTTTAAGACAGGTTAAGTAGAGCATAAGTGCGGGGACCAGTGACCTCAGCAGTTTGGTCCTTTAGGAATACACACACACACACACACACACACACACACACACACATTTGGTTCAAGATTTCGGAAACGATTAGAGTTACAAATGCCAACCATAGATAAAAATGCTCCACTTTCCGTACTGTCTGTTGTCAGAATTTGATTCTGGTATCTTGAACTGTTTAATAAACTTGACGAATGTTCACTTACATGACACACCCGCTGTGTATGCGAACACGTGCTGCTGCTACCGCTTCCGCATCGCTTACGTGGTGATCGTCGCCGCCATACTTTGTGGGATAACAGATGCGGCACTTGCACATCCTCACCTTCTTAAGGTTAACTTATGCTAATGGGTAGGCGGAATGTTCAAAGAAAAGCCGAGGGGCAAGAGAGTTTCACTCGGCTGTAGTGGCCGTATTTCTGTGACGTCGCACAAGGTGTAATCGAAACGGCTGATCTTCAACGACCGGTCAGTGGTAACTGGCCGCAGCAAGAAAACTGGTTTACCTAAGAGGAGCTGTAAGACTGCGCCAGGAAGAGTTGTCTCACACACATACATAGGCATACGTACTCGTAGAGAAGTGACAGTTTTAAATCTCCATACTTCCTCAAGAGCCACCAGCTGTGACACGTGACACTTTAAGCACAACACTGTGGCATACACAACAAACCTGTTTCAAGACAGCCTCATTTCTAATAAAAATTACACGAAATATAAGAAAGAATTTCCTTGTGTGAAACATTATGCATGGGCGCAGGCTTTAATACAAGCTACAGTAGAGAAAAGTTATTGCGAAACGTTCATGCCTCGTCTTTATAAATTTACTAGCTGAAAAACCCGACATTATTCGAGTACTCACTTTGCGAATGTTGTATTAGAAACAGAAATAGTAGTTGAACTCTGTTCGTAGTGTAATATCGAAAAAAAATTTATTTCCGTATAATCGTGAAAACTATGAAATACTCGTACAAAGAACTATGTATAATGTTCAAATGTGTTAGTACTGCTGCTTCACATGTAACTAAAAATAGCCGGTCCACTCCTGAATTGATTCAGAGAGCCAAATCTTTCTATAGAGTGGATAATGTGAAACGTCCCCTTAGAAAAATTTATACACGACTGTGCTTAAACTGACACACAATAGTTTTTAGCGCAACGCAATCTGACTTTCAATAATCCCTACAAGACAATGGCCCTGACTAACATTAACCTATATGTTTCACAAATCACTTACCTCACAAAAATCTTCGTTACTCGAACTACTGCAATACAGCGAGCGCCACTACTACCAGCTAACTAAAAGATTCAAACTACGGAAGTCACTAACTACTGATAGGCACAGTTAGCAAATGAAAGATTTTAATAGAGAACAAACAATGTATTTACCTTTATAGTCATAATATATATATATATATATCAGTTCATGACACCAATTCTCACAAATTTCAAAACTCCGCCATCTCTCTCCCCACGTCCACCGCTGCTGGCGGCTCACCTCCAACTGCGCAGCGCTACGCGCCGCTAACAGCCAACTGCCGCTGCCCAACACTACAATGCAGACAATGCAAACCAGCCACAGACTGCACACAGCACAACCATTGATTTTCAGAGCGCTACGTGGAGTTACCAGTAAAAAAACCTAAACAGCCTACTTACAAATGTATGATTCAGAATAAATGATTGGTAGTTCATATAATTTCAAAGTGCGTATCTGATGACTGTAATGAGCAGGATGAACATTCTACACTAGGCCACTGCAGTGGCACCCCACTCCACATCCATAAGAAAAGGGTTTCAAAGCTACAAAAAATGTGCTGTATACCACGTGGATTTGTATACCTTCTAGTACATGAAGCTTTCCTCTTCCATGAAAACAGAAAATTAAGGAAGCTCTGTTTTCTTTTCCAATTTATTGGCCATCTCAATAGTAATACAAATTATGACGATATGAAAGTAAGCACAACACTACACCCAGTTTCTGAGTGGAAAAGAGAATGTTTGCACCAAATGGGAATCGAAGCTTGGTTCTTTAATTTCACGATCCGCCACATTGACCGCACAGCTACCGAGGCAAACGGAACAGAGGTGCTTCAGTACGATACTTTAAGGCAGAAAATACTTCCAATATCCTGTTTCCACTCTTGATATCAAAAGTATACCTCAAATTTCAGAAGCTCGGTAAACGTTTACATACTTTTGAGTCCGTCGTTACTTCCTATCTTTTGACTTTGCATCGCACTTGGATTGTGTTGCCAGCGATCATTAAAGTTGCTGTCTTCAGCCACCGTGCGGTCGGAGCATACCGCAAAGCGATCCTGGCATCACTCCTCTTCCAATACCTCAGGCTCTCCACCACTCTCACTGAACGGATACTAGGCCGTCTCCCTAGCTCACTGCTCCCCACCACTCTCAGCGATCAGACTGCAAGGTAGCTCTCTAGCTCCCCACTTCCCACTACTCTTATGGATCGGATTGCCAGCTAACTCACTGCTCCCCACTGCTCTCGTGGAGAAGATCTCACGGAGTCGACCACATGGGGACTTCCGGCGTCACTCTGTTCTCTGCGCTGTTGCAACTCGCTTTCTTGACTGAGAACCTCTCCAACTGAGTCCAGCTCTTTATTTTTTGTATCATTATTTGTTTTGTTACAGTTATCGTCTTATTGTATAGTTGTTCTTTTGTTTTCTTGCTGTGTGAGTGTTAGGTGTAATATTATGCCTTCCTCTGTGTCTTTTGCATATATAGTTGCTGTTGTTGATGTACTGGTAGCCTTTATGCAGCTTTTAATTACTTTAGATGGATAGGATACTAAATATAATGGAACGTAAAATACATAATTATTTTAACATATATGACAGTCCATGTATAAAGGTTGTCTCAGGAGAAATGGTCAATATTCAAAGAAATGACCTGAATGATTATTTGAAGCAAAAAAACTAAATATGAACATACATCCTATTCGAAATAGTTTCTGAGATGGAACATATTTAAAGTTACACTAACTATACCTAACAGTAGTTAGTGCCTTCAGTAGTTAGAATCTTTTATTTAGCTGGCAGTATTGGTGCTCGCTGTATTGCAGAAGTTCGAGTAACGAAGATTTTTGTGAGGTAAGTGATTCATGAAAGGTATAAGTTATTGGTACGCAGGGCAATTTTTTGTACTGATTATTGAAAGTCAGATTGCGTTGCGCTACCATTATTGTGTCTCAGTTTAGTGTTGATCAGAATAAGTAAAGAGAGAACTGTCTGAGTACATTCAGTTTTGCTCAGCTGTTTGGAAATCAAATAACGTAGAAGTTTAGCAGCACAGTCGTGCTTAGTTTTTGAAGGGGAAGTTTCAACACTGTCCCGTATATTAATGTGACGACGTGTTAAAAGCCTGAATACCCACCTCTTGCAACGCGAACCGCTGCGAGACGTGCAGGAAGAGTCAACGAGGATCTGGATAGTATATCGACTTCAATGCAGTGGCCGACTGCACTAGGTTTCTCGACTGAAGACCAGTGGCAGGAGCAGCCCGATCGTGGCGGTCGAACGGCTTTTTAATCCAGTGAGTATGATGGCTCGGTAAACTCATCTTGGTGCTTTTAGACCCACGCATGTTCACAGCCAGCTGTGTGACACGTTGCATTGTCCTACTGGTAGATGCCATGGTGCCGAAGGGAAAACAAACTGCATGTAGGGGTGGACATGGTCCCCAACGATAGAGGCATACTTGTGTTATTACATTGTGCCATCCAGGACGGTGATATCACTCAGGGAATGCCCTCTGGCCTGGACCCTTCTGACGATTGTTTCACGGTCTCTGCTTAGTTTCACGCCATACACACCGAAGGCTATCTGTCCGATGGAACATAAAACGTGATTCATCTGAAAAGGCAGCGTGTCGCCGCTCAGTGAACATCCAGTTATGGTAGTGGGGTGCAACTTCCAGCCTTCGACGCCGATTAACTGCAGTCATCAAGGGCGCAAGGATCATGTGCCTGCTGCAGAGGCTCATACGCAGCAGCTTGGCTGCAAAACCCATTGGTAGCCCCTTCGTTGATCTGGGTGGTCAGACTTGCTCATCTGTTCGCCCGTACACACATCTGCCATCTATGGCCTGTGGTGCACCATAGTTGCCTCAGCGCCAGTTTTGGATAGCGCCATGTGCGGTTTTCTTTAATCACGGAGGCACGCGAATTGTATACTAACTTATCCGTTTCGGAAATGCTTCCATCCTTGGTTCGGAAGCCAATGATCATGTCCTTTTGACGTCAGATAAATCTCTTGGTTTCCGCATTGCGACAACGATTGCACTGTTTTCCGCATCCCCCTATGCGCTTTGTATACCCTCCACTGCTAGTGCTGCCACCTGCCGTCTTTGAGTGGTTGTTCCACGCTGACGTCGAACATAGTCGGTGGTCACTTTAATGTCACTGCACTGTTTACTACACAGAAGTTTCTACGACATTATGAACAGTATAAAGAAAACTCACTTTGCAAAAATTTCACAGGTTTTGTAGCACAAAACAAGACTTCCATGCCAGCTAAGGACTTGAGGAAAAGTTATGCCATCTATTGTATGGATTCATCCACGGCGTCAATACAAACGTAGCTGTTTCCGCTGCGGTGTTAACGGTAGCATATGTATGGGACGGTAATTCTCTAGTCGAGCAGTTGCTAGCCTCCGACCAATGTTGTGGGAAGACAAAAAATGTTGCAGAGAGTTCATTACTTCTTCACAGTTTAAGGGCGTTGCCGTGAAGGGGTTACGATGTGCCTGTTGCACAATACAGCGATATTGCGTTGTGGTGATCAGGTGCGGTCGGTTGGAATCTTGACAACCAGTATGTCTGACCTCAGGTACCCATGCAGTCCAACATCTGGCCACTGTCACATCTGAATACCCTACAGGCCAAATGGAGACCACCGAGCGAGGTGGCGCAGTGGTTAGCACACTGGACTCGCATTCGGGAGGACGACGGTTCAGTCCCGTCTCCAACCATCCTGATTTAGGTTTTCTGTGATTTCCCTAAATCGTTTCAGGCAAATGCCGGGATGGTTCCTTTGAAAGGGCACGGCCGATTTCCTTCCCAATCCTTCCCTAACCCGAGCTTGCGCTCCGTCTCTAATGACCTCGTTGTCGACGCGACGTTAAACGCTAACCACCACCACCACCACCGCCAAATGGAGACCCTTTCAAAAGACGTCAGGTACTGACAACGCTGTTTCACATGAGTGTGCGGCATGTCCGTGTCATGCGTAGTAATCTCTCAACATCTGACTATGCTGACGTCCATTGTATAAACCCTGCCACCCACAAAATAAACAATACTAATAAAATTGTTAAGGATTGCGTGGTCACTTGTTGACAAACTTCCTGTTGGCTTCTCAAAAATGGCTCAAATGGCTCTGAGCACTATGGGACTTAACATCTGAGGTCATCAGTCCCCTAGAACATAGAACTACTTAAACCTAACTAACCTAAGGACATCACACACATCTATGCCCGAGGCAGGATTCGAACCTGCGACCGTAGCGGTCGCGCCGTTCCAGTCTGAAGCGCCTAGAACCGCTCGGCCACAACGGCCGGCTGCTGGCTTCTGTCTCGGGTTCTTCGGCCAATGTGTGTTTGATGATTCTTCCGACGTTTCGCCAGTACGAGCGGCGGCGTTGTCAAAGCTCCACCCTCCTTTGACAGTGGTAGATTGGAGTAGAGCTTCAGGCCGCAAATTATATGTACTTGGCACGACAATGTCCAAGGGCTTTTCCGTGGTCATTTCCGGTGCGATTCTCATCTTGCTACCTGCAACGGTCATTCGCTGTAGCGCGGTAATCCAGGATCCTTTCACCCTGAATTTTCAAAGTCTTGAATTCCTGCGGTGCAGCGAACGACTGTTTCAGGTAGCAAGAGGAGAATCGCATCGGAAGTAACCACGATAAAGCTCTTGGACATTGGCGCGCGAAGTACATATAATTTGCGGCCGCCAGCTCGTCTCCAGTCCACCACCAGCAATGGAGGATGATACTTTGATAATGCCAGCCACTCGTGCTGGTGAAATGTCAGAAAAATCATAAAACAAACGTCGGCCGCCCGACACAGTACCCAACATGCAGTTTGTCAATAATAATACGCTCTGGTGACCTTTCTGTTACAAAGAATTGCAATTCTAATCACTTACTCATTTGCCACCTTGCCTAGTCGGCGCTGCGGGTCTCCCGCATCGTCCCCTACGCTCCTCGGAGTATGGGACCTCATCATCATCACTCATCTACCGATAGTAAGTTCAAGTTCGAAGTTGCGGTGAAATCTGACAGTGTCTTCCGGATGCTTAACTTTTTTTTTTGTCAGGCTGATGGTGCAGAAAGGCTCGCTCGCACAGCACTGTCCCATAAACTTTACACACATATGGGACTGCAAAACAGAAGCAGAGCTGTAGAGGTCCACTGACGAAATAAAAACGCCGCTACATGCAACGATGCGCCCTTTCCTAGTAAGTGTGCCAAGTCTCCAGCGTGAGACTTACTTTCAGTAGCGAGCACACAGACAGGAGTTGCGGACACGTAGAGAACGTGTCCTCTGTGTAGGGGGTTTCTGCGGGCTGCGACAACAGCAGAGCAAACACTTGCATCTGGCATCGCCACCGGGAAAACCTGATTAGCGACCGAGAGCGAACACGCCGGCGTGTTGCCCGGCCGTGAAAGTGTTACGCGACACAGACCTTGCACGCTTTAAGGTCTTCCAATTTGCGGTGAAGATGGAGCGGATCGAACGCGTCCTCATCAGCTAATGAACACTGAAAAGAGCAGTTCAGCATCATTACTTCGGTCATTCTCTCTCACTAACACATTTATACACACGTACCTTTGTTACACTCTCGAGTCATGTTTTTACGACCACAAACTATTTCCAAAAGTAACCGCATTACTCTGCCACAGTCATACTTTCAGTAACCCCTCCCCCGTTCCAGCACGCCACTCCCCTCGCCCCCCCCCCCCCACCCACACATACGCACATCATCCTAAATCGACCTTTGCACCACATTCTTCACATCGTATCAAAACTATTTTTCTCTTTCTACCCACGAAATCCACCCAATGACTGAGCTATCCTTCTAGATTTAGTGTGATACCTGTATATTCGTGAGTGATTGGTAGTTTACGAGCGCTCAACGACATGGATATCAGCTCACTTACTGCAACTAGTAGAACCATGGTACAGAATGTTATAAAAGAAATGAAAATCAGTCGTACATAAAACTCGACCCCAAACTCACTCACGTTCACACGCACAATCACAATATCTACATCTGTCATGATACTGTCAATGTAGTCAAATATTCCGAAACTTCAGGTGAAACACGAATAATACAAGAAGAAAGCTGCAATAATTATACAGAGATATGTGGCTGGCTGACCACTTACAAAAAACATGCATAAGCCAGCTACCCTGATAACACGCTAAAAAGGGCTACCTAAAATTTTAGAGAAGCAGTAGGACATTTGACAGAATCTCGGAAGTCGTGCCACATTCGTCTCATCGTCATTTAAAATAGAGAGCAAATCTGTAGGTAAATTACCTGCTGCTTTCTTGTCATAACAGAAAACGCAATCAACGAAAATGTGGTGCACTGTGATCTATACGCCTCAAGCACGACGAGTAGGAGGGTCTTCTCGCTGGAGCATGAGGTGGACCTCATTCCCTCCTTTTGGCTGCAAGGAGATGCTCCAAGGCCCCGATGTTGATTTAACTAACCACAGTTTAATTTTCATCACTGTTCTTGTAGTTAGCATATGACGCTGCATCTCAGCAGTTGTTTTCAGTTTGCTAGAAACTCTTCAATACAGTAATACAGTTTGTCTGATATTCCCCACGCTCGTTTTTCGTTCATTAGGCGGCAGTGCGGAATGTATCGAATGCATTCCAGAAGTCAAGGAACACGGTGTCTACCTGAGCGCTTGTATCTACAGCTTTCTGTGTCCCGTGCACCAACAGAGCGAGTTATATTTCACACGACCGTTAAAACTGAATACGGTTTGAGGTGGGCATTCCACGATGTCAAGGGCAGGTGCAGAATATTGTGTAAAGCATTTGCTGGGGTACAGAGTTGATGAAATAACGTGCGGAACTTTGAAAAGTAAATGAGACATTCTGGTACGGCCACGCTCTCTCTGCGATCCTTGTGGTCTTGAGGGCAATCGTGTAATAGCCGTTTAGAGCTCGCTTCTGCCTTGTTCCTAGGAGACACGGGCTTTCTTCCCGGGGTCAGTGGTCAACCGGCGTTCCGCAGAGAGACTTGACTTTTCCACGTTACGACGTTACAGGGGCGATAAAGGCAGACGGGGTCATTACTTTCCCCATGGCCGCTGTCTCTACGCTAATGAGGAAGACCTCGTGGGCTGCTCCTTGAAAGCGTCGTTGCCAGCACAACGTAAAATTGCCTGCCCAAGTTTTGTCCGTGTACCGACAGACAGCACTTCTTTTACCTGTGTGCAAGGTGCCCCAAACCTTTAGCGTCAAAATTATACAGGTGGTAAGAGGATCCTAAACAGTGTCTCTATAGAACCAAAAACCTGATATTCTGTCTGAAACATCTGGTACTAGGCAATGGATGTTGAGGTTCGTGACGCAACAGTATACGATGATACATTTATTTGATTAGGAAATCTACACTATAACGCATTAACGTTGCTATAAAAAATTTAGAAAACCTCTTGACCGATTTACTTCAAACTTTTGCTCGACACTCTAATAAACGCTCGGGTGGACTTAGGATACATTTTTTAAAATATTTTTGGTGTGTAAACGTATCAATAAAATGTATAGTACTACTTAAAGACACATCGTCGTTTAACGTTGTTACCAAAAATATCGAAAAGTTCTTGATAGACGTACTTCACATATTTTTACACGTTACTCTAATAAATGTTCAAATGGGCTTAAGCTATATACTCGTATATAAATGGGAAATAATGTTGGCAAAAATCTCGAATGTATCTTGACCGATTTACTCCATATCTTCGGATGATACTCTAATAGACATGGGGAGGACATATGCTACATTCTTTTTTACTATATATTAAATTTAATTATTAACATAACACATAATAATATGGAAAAGTTGTTAGTAAAAATCTCGAAAGGTTCTTGACCGACTTACTTCAAATTCTTACACAATACGCTATTAAACATTCAGATGGACATAAGCTATATACATTTATAAACAACAATGTACACCTTTACTTTTAAAACCAGCTGCGAGACAGATAACAATGTCCTCTACTAGACTGTGAAACTGTTCATTTTCGTTTTCTCTCACAATCAGTTTTCCCTATAATAGTATGTATTATGTATGAGAGTCCCATACTCCTTAACAGATCGTAGGGGAACGATGCGGGAGACCCGCACCGCCATACTAGGCAAGGTCCCAGTGGAGGTGGTTTGCCGTTGCCTTCCTCCAACCGTAATGGGGATGAATGATGATGATGAAGACGACACAACACCCAGTCATCTCGAAGCAGGTGAAAATCCCTGACCCCGCCGGGAATCGAACTCGGGATCACGTGCTCTGGAGAAGAGAACGCTACCACGAGACCACGAGCTGCGGACACCTATAATACTAGGGAATTTAAACCATTAGAGAAATTGTTTCTCCCATGCAAGATGATTCAGAAGGAATGTCACATAATTTGTGAGCTGATCCTGCATGTGAAAATAAACCGAAAAAGTACTATGAACATAAGTCGGATTTTCAGTTGCTACGGAACTGGAGCGGGTTGAAGACTACACACACCCACAAATGGATATGAAGCAAGTGTGGTTATTACTTACTGTATAGGCGCTGAGGTGGACAGAACAATGGTGCGACAGACGACCCATCCTGCAACAGGTGTGGGGGTTCTCCAACGGATAGTAGCACTGTGACGTCACACTGAGGCAACAGCTGCAAGTGCAATCATGCGCTGGATTTATTGAGCATGTCGTGTTTGCTTGTTGTTCAACTGAACAAGTCCACTGTGTGCGTGAATACCAGCACACCGCATATGTTTCCCAAAGCAGAATATACAGATGTATCTGTGTACGGGCACTGTAATGGCAGTGCCGGTGCGCCTGTGACAGAATACAAAAAACGTTTCCGTGATCACGAGCTCCCTGTACCAGGGTATTTACAAGGGTTTTTCAGACATTACGTGCATCCGGAACACTACTCAGTGTATACGTAGCATTAGCACGTGACGCCATCCAGTCAGCTGAGGAAAGGGCCGACATGATTTCAATGGTACAACGGACTCCCATTACCAGTACAAGGCGCATTAGCCACCAGCTCGATTTTCAACAAACGCGAGTGAGGCATACGTTACATACTAAGGGCTTGAACCCATTCCATGTGCAGCCTGTGCAACGTCTGCATCCAGGTCACTCAATAAACAGACAACAGTTTTGTGGTTGGTTGTATACAGAGACGTTACAGGAACAGAAAGTTGGCTAAAGTCGGAGATAATTTATTTACAGATGGGGCTACAATTACACGCTAAGATATCATGTACACCTGCAATTCTCATACATGGGCGGTGGAGAACCCACATGACACTAGGGAAACAAGATTCCAAGTTAGATAGTCAGTGAACGTCTGGTGTAGTATGAATGATGATCTGGTGATAACGTTTTCGGCGCTCGCTTCACCGACGCTGTTGCCCATATTAAAGCCCACCGAGACGATGTCCGATGTGCAACGCAACACACCCTCCAACGCTTTGACAAGTACATTTAGGCATGTGGGAGACTTTCTGAACACTTTTAGTAGCATGCATCAGTCACCTGGCCCACTATTATTCTGTCCACTACAGCGCCTACACAGCATTTCGATAAGTAATATTCATACTGTCTTCATAATCATTCATGGACGTGTGTTGACTTCAACCCTCTCCGATTCCGTAAAGATCGAAAACTGGACAGATATTTATAGGACTTTTTTAGTTTATATTTGTTGTGTCTAGGCATCCTGTATGCAAACAATCAAACAACTCTGTAACACCTGTAATGTTCTTGCTTAATTTGTTACGCAAGCGTTGCTGATAGACAATAAAAGCGAGTTAAGGATTGTGAAAATGTGAGTTTGTAATATTACGGAACGCATCAAATATGGACCCAAGATTGGGAGACTGCATACAACACTGCATTCATAAAATAACACACGAAGAACGTTGAAACATACACAAGAGGAAATAAACCACAAGCAACCGATTCAAATTTCACCCAAAGGAAGTTACGTTCGTAGCGCAATCCTGTCCATCATGAAATTACCACACACTGGTATACTAAATTCATACTAACTCTCCGTGAAATCTTCCAGAAAAGAATAGCTGAGGGCTACTTTGATGCTTACACCACATTCTTCACGTGGTCAACTTGGTTTACACAAAGAGTGTAACTCCACAATAATTTTGATAATTAATATAAATTACATCGAAACGCAATTTACAAAAGAAAACCACGAACTGGTTACTATCGTCTTACTATTAACCTAATGAGTCAAACAATGTATAAGCACGTGGTACTGGTCTCACAAAGTACACCGCACGTGGGTTGAACATAAAGAAAAGTTGCTATATTGAAAAATATTTTCAAGACGAGACGTTATAATCTCACGTACATTCGCATTTAAGGTTCATGATCTTAGTTAGAGTTAATGATCAACACGTGGTTTCACTTTACTCACAAAGTAGTGACGAAGCAAGTACCGGAAGAGATTCTGAATTTCACACTCGAATTACACTGCGTTGCAATTTAAGGTAACATTAGATATATTAGAGCTAAACCTGAAATAAAGGTGATTAAATTTTCAGTTAGGCTGAACTTAAGAAATCCATTGTCCTACAGACTTAGCAGACACGCGCTTAGCCGGAGATCTTACCACTTCAGACGCTCGCCGCTGACAGACTGACTTGCGGGGCTCCTACCGAGCGTGCTTCACAAATACAAACGGAAGTGACCAGAGAGGCAGCTCCCTATACCAACATGACAAGGGACGGACAGGACCATACTAAGAATAGAAACCTCTTTGCTTCTAGAAAGCGTAGCTACCTGTTCCGACGTTGGTCCTACTGTTCTCTAGCAGACAGGCTTGTCTGCTACCATCAAGCATGCAACTAGAAATACATTTGCTCATTCATTCTTTCACACAGAAGGGAAGGGGGATGACAGTATCTTATCATATACTGTATATAAAAGAAAGTGGATGTAGGTTCCGTATGAGACTGTGTGACATGAATTACATATAAACTGTGTTTTAAAGTGTAATAGTGTGACAGATAGTTCTTGTTTATGTGTAAAAGTAACACGTTTCACCGTTCAGTTTCCTCCCAGACAGTCAGAAACACCACAGTAAATTTAGAAGAGGAATTTATGCTGTAAATGACAACATATTTAAGAGATTAACATGAAAGGAATCCAACAGAGACCTTTCACACCCCACCCGTCACTTACCTGGTTTTGGTGTGTGTTCACCCCAGGTAATTGACTAACAGATCAACAGAGAGTGCAAAACTGCCGCAATGTCGGATAACGCAAAGAAAGTAATAAGGCCCTGTGACTCCTGATTGATGTGCAGTGGCACTGTTGACATTAATTGATTCAGAATTGATCTCTTTTAATTAAAAGGGGAGGACATTGATGTTACATTCAGCTATTGAACACCAGATGCAAATTTTGAACACAAAAATAATTAAGAAAGTGACTTGGGATTTCAAGTAGTTGATTGAAAACAGATGCAGTCGAACACAGATTTATTTTAACTCACGACCTTCAATCATCACATTACATGACTCTCCTAACAGGCAATGGTAATAAATTGCGTTTGCGTGGAGTAAAGCGCGATAAATCAAAAGTAATTCCTATCGACTGACCCAGGCGTAATGCAAAGTGCGAGAGGAATTCTACAATACATGGCCCATGAAACCCTCGTGGAAACTTTGCCGACGTGATCCAGCAAATTAATCAGTGTCCGGAGCAGGCGCAATATCACCAAATACAGAGTGGCAGAGCAGACGTCGGCCGACCTCGTGGTGCTACAAGGCTGCGCTCGTCTATTCACTCCTAGCTATCTTGCTCAGTACACAGCTGAACCAAAACTTCCTATCTCCAAGCTCAATCGTTCCATTTGCGAAGTCCTAAACTGCAGAGATGCTCACTCTTTCTCAGGCAAGCTGAGTAAAGAACGACACGGCCGCACTCTAGGCAAGCTGGCAACGGAAGTCCTCTAGGAAGACTTCTCACAGTCCGCTCTTCGCCTCAGTTTCCCCTCTAGCAAAATCACTTACGCCAATTGCAGCACAAGTCGCGTTAATTATGTGTCGCTTCCCAGCCTGCTCTGGGAGGTGAACAAATTCCCACAAAATTTCCCTTCCTCTCAACTTCTGCTATTTCGCTCCTCCCAGGCCATCCATCAAGGTTAGCATCTGCACAAACACCAATTTTTTCGGAATTCTGACTCCCAGTAGAGTACTTCAAATTCCATGGTCCTACGTTCCCATCGGAAGCCGGTATATTTCATGCTGTCGCTCTTCACCTGATTTACTTCAGGCTCTGTTGACCGTGAATTCAGCGTGAAGTTGCTATAGTCACGAACACACATATTTTGACCTTTGTTGACCACTCCACTGTTGCTTTGCGTGACTTTCTCGCATGTTTCACAGAAAACGGGACGATGGACATTTATCAACAGACGTACAAGTTCTCCGTCTGTTTCCTGGTACACCAGCATGGAGTCGGGGTCAACCCCTCAATCACTGCCACTCATCTTAAGGCGGCTGGAGGCTGCGCCACGTTACCGCTTTCTCAGAGCTTGAGCCGCCCTAAGCTGCCTATTGTCGCTTCCCTTCGCCGTTCCCCAGCCGGCCACAGTCAACTCTAAATGCTTCCCTGGGGTAAACTAGCGTCCAGTAAATCGACTCGTTTCCACAAAGTTTTCATGTCATGTGAATTACTTTAAAACCATCACCCGACATTAATTATTCCAATACGTCCATACTATACCCTCTACAAGATGCATTGGGCCTTGTCAGTCATTTTGTTTGTTCAGCCCTACTGTTCACTCAACGTGAATTAGGTGATCTTTAATGACTTCATGTAAGGGGCATAGTTCTTGCCATCTTACAACTCATATCAATGAGTTTTATTACAACAAGACAATTACAATACTTAATTTTGATAGATGTGTCTCAAGCAAAGGGCGACATACAAATAATGTCTTCTTCAGAACAGACAAACACAAGTCTGTGCCACACAGGGATGGCTAGCGAGGTGGCTAACACTGCAGCTGCTATCGAAGTGGACCGCCACCAGTCGGCTGCGGTGTTTATGTCCTCTTCTCCTAGGGGTCGCTGCTATCGCGTTGTCGTGCGATTAGCTGACCTATTCTCACAGCTGTGTCCTCTCTGTCGTTCCTGACTGGCGTGCCAGCGCTGACTTGACCCCGTAACAATTTTCGTGTGTCGAATAACATCACAAATTATGTGACCTTCCTTCTGAATCACCCTGTATACCTATATTCTTTCTTCTTATACACAATTTTAAAAACAATTGTATACTCAACTATCGCCATATGATTAGAATACAGCCACAGAAACTTTGTATTCATACCCTTTGGAGATCACAAAAATGCGAAATACTGTCACTGAAGCTACTATCCTCAAAGATCCATCAGCAGAAGACGTCTCTCATACCACCAATGCCAATGATCTCAATCTATTTACCCATTTATATTAATGGATTTCAGTTTCCAATCAAGTTTCTGTTAGTGATAGCAGTGAGCAAGACTCACGATCAGGGAGAGAGAGGGGGGGGGAGAGGGAGAGAGAGGGGGAGAGAGAGAGAAGATGTACAGAAAAGATGGAGGGGGGAGGGAAGGAAATGGGCAGAAAGGGGAGAGAGGTGGATTAGGACGTATAGCCAATTACTACACGTATTTAGGAAGTGCGAAACGTTCCCGGGTTAGATAATTAAATTATAAATGTAAAAAAAAACCTTAGCTCCCGATTCTCTACGAGTCACCGAAACGAGAGAGACTCGGAAATAACATCTCATCATTCCTTCTGTACGGGAAAAATTTTGGGTTAGGTTAATTTTAATTCAAGGCCTTTCAACTGCAAGCAAGATGGTGGTGACAGAGACGCTCCTCGGTTAGAAGAACGCCAAGAGTGCAGAGGTGCCTTCCTTGGGATTGGGGGAAGGAGAGTTGGCAGTTTGGACCAGCCAGGTAAAGGCAAGGATACGCCCATTTTGTAGCAACGGCCGTTTAGAGTGGCATTAGAAAATAGTCCCTACCCTGATAGTCTGCTGCTTTCTTGCTTGCCTAGTTTTTAAATAAGACTCAGCACCGTCACTAAGTCTCACTTCTGTCGGTGTCAGTCAAGACGCAGCGCCCACGTACTCATTGTCCATCAGAGAGGACATCTGGTGGCCAAAGTCTGCCTCTAAGGCCATACACACAGACACACATAAGATTAGTGAGGGCCTTTGCAAATATAACATTCCGTACCTGCGAGACGCAAATGATTTACGGAGTTCAAGCTGTCATACGACGTTGTGTGTGTGTGATGTTCGCGGAGGAGTCTGTCTAGTCGCTTGTGGTGTAACAGCCCTGACTTCATAGCCGCAGCTGCAGCTCGTAAAAACGTAAGTGCTGGTAAGTAAACGAAATGGCTTCTTGAGTCTTGCTACGTAACACCATGAAGTGCTCTGTGTATTTCTGAATCGTGTATTGCATAATGGTAACAACAGAAAAGTCGCGAAAAGCCGGTTGCTAGTATATTTTCCGTTCTGTATCTTATCATCAAATAATGCAAAGAAACGATCGGGGCTCCTTGGACGTGTGAACAAAATTAACGCACACCGCCTAATGTCACACGCACTATGGCAGAATTACACCCAGAATGATTACTTTTGCACACAGAAATGGCGTAAATTTTTGTGAGTTTGAGAAATTTCTCTGAATTTTTTAGGCATAGTTGTGCTCGTCTCTGGCAGGCATTTGTCTCGAGCGCCTGATGTAGTCTCACGCGTTGTTTGGTCACGTGAACCGATTAGAATCGTTACGTTACAGTTGGCTGCCAGTCGCTAAACTGTGTATTTGACGACGCGCGCTCGAGTTTGACGTGCTGTCGAGAACGAAGCCGTAACTAATGGAGCACGTACATGCTGCCATTAAAACTGCATCACCATGAAGACGGCATGCAAAAAACATCACATAGGTATGAAGGTATCAACACCCTTAGATATGGAAATAAACAATACTTCAGTGACAACCTTACGAAGTGGGTAGCAGCAACCAGTGCTTTAACTTCTAAAATGTTCGATGCCAGAATGCAACTCTTCAATGATAGAAACCTCTCCCCCGTCCTGGCCATAAAAATCGCAAGTTTGGTTCTTTGAAAAGTTGTGATAAAACCTACATTGAGAAATCATATTTTTTCACAATAATTTTCTGAACTTCGGTGCCGCGCGTGATTAGCCGAGCGGTCTCAGGCGCTGCAGTCATGGAATGTGCGGCTGGTCCCGGCAAAGGTTCGAGTCCTACCTGGGGCATGGGTGTGTGTGTTCGTCCTTAAGTAGGTTAATTAGTGTGTAAGCTTAGGGACTGATGACCTTAGCAGTTAAGTTACATAAGATTTCGCACACATTTGAACATTTTTGTTTAAAATCCGGTACTTAAAACATAATTTTCTATAATCAAAACAGCAAAGCCACAAATTTAATACGAACAACAGATGCTACCGTCTGCCTCGTAGCAGTGTCACTTTGCTCCCTATTCTGCTCGACACGTATCGGCACAGGTCGGTAGTCTTCGTGACTATGACGTCATGTCTTCAGCTGTTGCCAGTCGCAACGTTCAAACAGGTAACAGAAGATTTAGCAATTAGCGATTGGCGTCACGTACAGTTCCGAGCCGGCCAGTCCGGGACCGCTCGACCGCTACGGTCGCAGGTTCGAATCCTGCCTCGGGCATGGATGTGTGTGACGTCCTTAGGTTAGTTAGGTTTAAGTAGTTCTACGTTCTAGGGGACTGATGACCTCAGAAGTTAAGTCCCATAGTGCTTAGAGCCATTATAGTTACGTTGTGGTGTGCCAGACGTGTACTATTTTAAATCTTCTGCGAGTTAAAAAACGCGTTGTGGTGCGATCTAGCTAACATTAAGCCCTGAGAGTAACGCCATCTACATTCTGTATATAATAAATGATAACGTAGCGACTTTCCCATTCAGAAACCGTAGTTGGATGTATTTTGTTTTTGAGAAGATAGTGCTAGGAAGGAGAAACGTTCATTAGCACACGTCGAAATTCTACAGTGGGAGGATCACGCGTATCGAGTCTGTGGTTTATCGTTCCTATTAGTTTGTTTGTTTGATTGATTTGGGCAAGGGGTCAAACAGCGAGGTCATCGGTCTCATCAGATAGGGGAAGGATGGGGAAGGAAGTCGGCCGTGCCCTTTCAAAGGCACCATCCCGGCTTTTGCCAGAAGCAATGTAGGGAAATCACAGACAACTGAAATCAGGATGGCGGGAAACGGGTTTGAACCATCGTCCTTCCGAATGGAAGTCCAGTGTGCTAACCAACAACTGCACCATATCTCTCGGTATATCGTTCCGGGATATTGCTGTTCTTATTGGCCTGGATACCACGAGCGACGGGTTCAGGAGGGCAATAACGTCGTGCAGGATTTCAGAGACCTCGTGTGACTAGCACTCGAGAGGAGAGAGGATAAAGTGGGTGATAATTAACTACCTATTAAAAATTATTAATAACTTTCTAATACTTATCCAGTTGCCCTGAAATAAACATTTTGTTCCATATAATGGTGGAATTGTTACGTATTCCTAGAATTCAACATAAGCACCGCCACTATCTACCAATTTCCGTAAACGGATGAGGTTGTTTACGACAGACTTCTGCAGATAATGTTTGCAAGAACTTGGCGAATTCGCTCCTGCATTTCATGAAGACACTCAGGTTTTCTGCGACAAACTTTATCGTTTGCGAGCGAGCTGGAATACCAAAACCAATCTTCAGCAATGCAAATGTCCGTAACAGGAAAACGTGGCGCCGATGCCATAAAACCTAGACTGTGGAGAAACGGAAGAAACTCATTTGCTCGGATGAGTCTGTTTTCCAACTTCTGGCCGAGATTACGTCCTAAGAGCGAATCATGAAGGGTATTCGGTGATGGTTTGGACAACCATATCGTAGTATTCCATGGACTCTATGGTTTTACTGCCAAGGATTATGTGACTATTCTGGATGAAGTGGCCCATCTCACTGTTTGTCCCCTAATGGTGATTCTGTATTCCAAGTTACGTGACCATTTTTGTCGAACTGGTCCATCCCACTGTACCATGCCTTGCTCCCCACAAGTGATTCTCTATACCAAGGGCGGTTATTCCCACAGGTAGCGTCGTCCATGATTGGTTCCGTGACTAAGAGGATGAGTTGTCGCATCAGAGTCCCTGAATCATAATATTTTTGAACCTATGGAGAGAAGGGTGCGTGATCCACCGACCTCAGTGTTACCTGAGATTGCCACAATTTTGCAGGAAGAATGAGGAAGAATGTGTAACTATCCTGTTTAGGTTTTTATGTTGGTAACGCCACGTAGTGCTCTGTATGAAAATCGGTGTCTGCGATGTGTGCAGTCTGTGGCTGGTTGGATTCACTGTTGGAATATTCGCTGTTCTAGTGTTGTGCAGTTGGATGTGAACAGCGCGTAGCGTTGGGCAGTTGGAGGTGAGCCGCCGGCAGTGGTGGATGTGGAGAGAGGTAAGCGGACAATCTGGAAGTGTGTCCGCCAGAGAAAGGAAATTTGTAAAGATGGATGTCATGAAATAGTATATATATGACTTTTGAACATTATTACGGTAAATACATTGTTTGTTCTCTATTAAATTCTTTCATTTGCTAACTATGCCTATCAGTAGTTAGTGCCTTCAGTAATTAGATTCTTTTATTAAGCTGGCAGTATTGGCGCTCGCTCTATTGCAGTAGTTCGAGTAACGAAAGTTTTTGTGAGGTAAGTGATTCACGAAAGATATAGGTTATTGTTAGTCGGGGCCATTTTTTTGTAGGAATTATTGAAAGTCAGATTGCGTTGCGCTAAAAATATTGTGTATCAGTGTAGTGAAGTAAAGGGAAAACTGTTTGAGTACGTTGAGTTTTGCTCAGCTGTTTGAAACTAAGATAACGTTAGAGTTTTTCAAGTACTATCATTCATAATTTTTCAAAGGGAACGTTTCATAAATGGTATAAGATTCCCTTGAAAACTATACAGCTGTATTTACCCGTTCCGAGACGCCTGTTTTTGTTTTTCCGTGGTTTTGTTTACGTCCTATACATAGATGTAAATTGGATCCAACACAATCCTCAAAGTCGCTGACCCATAAAACCAGCACAGTGCCCTGCTAAAGAGGCCGCCGCTACCGACTGGTAGAGCGATTGCGTCCGAGACAGGCGCCACGGAGCTGGTGCGACCCATGTCTGCGGCAGCGACACAGCCTGCTGGCCGCGAAATGTCAAGGCGGCCGTGGCGGGCCCGTAGCATTATGTTGCAACCTCGTGGCTTACAGCTTCGGCACGAGGCGCTGGCTACTGTGTACGCTGCGGCACGCCGCTCGTGATTCTAACACACGCGTCTTGAGATAGCAGTCACGCTGTTTACGCAGAGACTTCAGAAAGTAAGTTACTCATATCTGCCAACGCTAAGACCACTGCACAACAAGAACGGCGCATTGTCAGAAGAGAGTACATTATGCGTGTTGCATGCAAACAAAATTAACAGATGTACCACGGCAGGTGGGATAGTACGATTCTTGTGCGCAAAATGCCTAAATCACACACAGACTCGCCGTGAAATTCCGGAGGCATATGAATCAAATGGAATGACGTTTTCAGCCGTAGTGAAATGGTGTCAGCAATTTGAGCAAGGCCGACAGACGTGAGTGATGCTGTTCAGGAAGGAAGGCCGTCGTCGTCGATCACACACGACAAAGTCCACGCAATTGAGAAACTGACCACCAGTACTTATTTTTGGCACTGTCTGAAGAAACAGATGTTGGCGACGATGTTGCAGCTCAAGTACATTTACAAAATTTATTCTTAATTGATTTCTCTGACGTTATTTGCATTAGGAATGAAGATATTAGCTGTTTGTGCGAGTCCCAGATTCGAACTACGATTTCCAGCTTTTCGGTAGCAGTTGCGTTAACAATTTCAGCTATCCGACCATGCTTCCAGGACTGACTGAAACTTACATATGTCACACCGTCCACGAATTCATCACTCGGAGCCGGCCGTGGTGGCCGTGCGGTTCTAGGCGCTACAGTCCGGAACCGTGGTACTGCTACGGTCACAGGTTCGAATCCTGCCTCCGGCATGGATGATGTGATGTCCTTAGGTTAGTTACGGTTAAGTAGTTTTAAGTTCTAGGGGACTGATGACCTAAGATGTTAAGTCCCATAGTGCTCAGAGCCATTTGAACCATTTTCCATCACTCGGAAATTTACTTGGATTCCCGCCACATGTTTTTAAGGACGCAAACCTATTCCGTTACGCCAAACATTTTCAGTTGTCATCAATAGGTGCTTCAAAACTAATGCCAGAAGGATTCCGTAATAAACAACAAGTTTCATAAATTTAGTACAACTGCAATGTCGTCACCAAGGGCTGGCTCTACAGACATTGTTAAAAATAAGTACAATGTTACGAGCCTCGACGCCCGCAACCACGATCGTAATAGTAACGTTAAAATTAAATACAAATGTCGTGTGGCTAGGGCCTCCCGTCGGGTAGATCGTTCGCCGGGTTCCAGTCCTTCGATTTGACGCCACTTCGGCGACTTACGCGTCGATGGGGTGAAATGATGATAATTAGGACAACACCCAGTCCCTGAGCGGAGAAAATCTCACTCCCAGCGGGGAATCGAACCCTGAGCCTTGGGATTGACATTCTGTCTCGCTAACCACTCAGCTACCGGGGGCGGACATAGTAACGTTGAATACACGAGTCTCCTTCAAACCCTATGCCAAGATCCAAGTGAAGTGGCGAGTGATGAGGTCGTAGACAGCATGACATGGAAGTTTGGATCGGTTCTGTAAGCGTGCACGGACAGCCGGAGTGGTTAAGGCGACCGCTCACGACGAGTTGGAAATCCAGATTGGAGTCCTGCTTTCGCAAAACTTTTCGAGTGTCACCAATAGAAAATACCTTCATTTCTAATGTAGCTGTCCGCCCCCGGTAGCTGAGTGGTCAGCGCGACAGAATGTCAATCCTTAGGCCCTCGGTTCGATTTCCGGCTGGGTCGGAGATTTTCTCCTGTCAGGGACTGGGTGTTGTGTTGTCCTAATCATTATCATTTCACCCCTACGGAGTGGCGTCAAATCGAAAGACTTGCACTCGGCGAACGGCCTGCGCGACGGGAGACCTTAGTCACACCTAATGTAGCTAATGTCAGAAGGATTCCGCGAATAAATTTCATACAGATATCAAGGATATCTATCGTGGACATCGCTCAGCAGACGCCCATCTCAACAACCAGTCCTCAGTCCATCGTCCGAGAAGGTCTACAGCACTGAAAATGGTGATCATCCTGACTTCCACTGTCACTTGCACACAAAGGCGCAAGATTTGTGGCGTCTCTGGACTTCCCTTAGAGTTACTCTGAGGAAGACAGCAAATCCCTAAGCCAATCCTTACTGGCGATGAGACATAGGCCCACTATTTCACCCATCCAAGAAAGAGAGCATGTGTGAAATGGAAGACACGTGCTCGCCAGCCCCTGCCCCGGTGTAAGGAATGGGAAGTTCATGGCCACGGTTTTCTTCGGCTGAGAAGGAGTTGTGTACACATACTTTATGGCAAAGGGCACAGCCATTAATTCCGATTCGTACTGTACAACATTGTGCAGAGCCATAAAGAGCAAGTGATGTGAAAAATTAAGGAAACGCGTTCTTCACCTACACGATAATGCAACACCCCACGCGGAGCGCACAACACAAGCTTCATTTCATTGCTCCAACGTTTTCGAAGGGAGATTTGTGAGCACCTGCCTCACAAGGCAGTTCTTGCACCGTGCAGCTTACATCTGTGCGGCAAGATGAAAGAAGAGTTGGGTGGAAAGAGATTTCGAAACAATGAGGATGTTCACATAGCGGGTCTCGAATGGCTCCGTAAATGAGAAGCGGGTTTCTATCGTCGCGGAAGTGCACGATTGGTAGAGCGCTGCGACTGTTGTTTACAGTGACTTGGTAACTAATATGAAAATTGTGGTCCTGTATCTGCGTCACTTTGAAGTGTAGCACACCGTCTGGAACCGCGTGACCGCTACGGTCGCAGGTTCGAATCCTGCCTCGGGCATGGGTGTGTGTGATGTCCTTAGGTTAGTTAGGTTTAAGTAGTTATACGTTCTAGAGGACTGATGACCACAGATGTTAAGTCCCATAGTGCTTCGAGCCATTTATGAAGTGTAGCACAGCATGCAATAATAGTTAATTGGCCTGCCTAAGTAGTGTGTAACTTACTTTTCGAAGTCCTCTCGTACAATAATTACGGCATCGCAATCATCGGATCTGTTTACAAGCAAATCACGTAGTCAGATTTGGAGTCGGCGATGCCAAAACACGTCGGAATGAAAGATGCATAGGCCTTGCGGTGATACGAATTGATCAAATTTTCTCTACTTTCCTGCTGTGGCAAATGGTTACATCACCATCTAAGTGATTACTCCGTATTTCACACTTCACTGATTGGCATAGGGTTCATACATACACTTGCACACTGTTTCTTGACACTTCCACTCTCGAATGGCACTTAGGGAAAATTAACATATAAATATTTCCTTGTGAACTCTGATCTCTCTTTTTTTTGCAACGGATATTTCTCCCTATGTAGGTGGGAGTCAACAAAATAATTCGTCATTTGGGGAAGAAAGACGGCGACTAAAATTTCTTGAAAAGAAAAAAAGTATTGTTTTGATGATAATCACCCCAGTTTTCTTATCATATATGTGAAACAGGTTCCCCTATTTCTCAGTAGTACAAATCGAGCTGCCCTACTTCGAACTGTTTCGGTGCCCTTTGTCAGTCCAATCTGGTAAGGATCTCATACCCCAAAACAGTACTTTGGAAGAGAATGGGCAACCGCTTATGTAGACCGTCTCTACAGTATATTTGTAACACATTCCAAGTCTTCTGCTAATACATACTGCCTTTGGTTCGCCTTCTCCAAAATTTGCTCTATTTGATGGTTCCAGTTTGAGTTATTCATAGCTGTAATCGCTCGATATCAAGTCGAATCGACAATCTTTCAATTTGTGTGATTTATCGTGTAACCGGAAGTTAATGGAATTTAATTGGTACTCAGATGGAGGATCTTACATTCTTTATTGTTAAGGATCAATTGCCGTTTTCGCTCCATGAAGACAAGTAGTCTAAATCATTTGCGATTTATTTTGATCTTAAGATGACTTTATTAGTCGGTAAACGACATCTTCAGCTGGCCTCCTGAGAAATCTGTTAAGAGGTCTCCGAAATCATTCATCTAGACTAAGAAGAGAAGAGGGCATATAATAAGTCCTTAGGGAGCCCTAGATAACACTTCCGTTTCTCTAGATGCCTCTATGCTTAAAAAAAAATCACACATCCAGTCACACAAATGAAATGATAATCTATAGGCACGGAAACTGATTAGAAGCCGCTTGTTTGTCAAAGGCCTTCAGGAAATCTAGCACAATGGAATCAATTAGCGATCCCTTGTGTGTAGGAGTCACTATTTCATGTAATAAGGAGACAGTTCTGTTTCACAAGCATGACGTTGTCTAATCTGTCGTGGTTACTTGTGAATATATATATATATATATATATATATATATATATATATATATATATATATATTCACAAGTAACCACGACAGATTAGACAACGTCATGCTTTCACACGTCACACCAATACACAAGACAGGAAATAGAAGAAATCTACTGAATTATAGACCCGCATCATTGACAAAGATTTGTAATAGGATACTAGAACAAGCCCCGTGCACCAGCGTTATGAAATACCTCGTAGAAATATATATATATATATATATATATTGTAGTATGGGATGGGAGTCTCATGCCGACTGGCTGCAAGTCATCTAGTGTTTCTTCTGTGTGTTATCGTTTTTTTAATATTTGTATGTCGTATTTTCTGAGGTAGGTATTGGGGACCAACCCAGAATTCCTCAAAACGAGCGCGGAAAACCACCTAAAAACCACACTCAGGCTGAGGGCTGTAAAGGCCAATCAACATTAAACCGGCACACAAATTTGATCCAGTCTCCCACTCAAGCAAGCTAGCGCGCGGCTTTTCGAGCCATAAGACCCGGTCGTAGACAGAACTCGAAAGAAAACAGTTATATAAAATATCACAGCCCCATTGACCTTCCACTGACACAGCTATCATTATACGAAATCTAAACACTAGACCTTATTTTGCCTCAGTTACGAAACGCTGTAATTGACTGCGGCGGCCTCATCTGTTGGCTAAACACACACCGAGTTAAAGCAAACAGTCCGTGCTACAGTAATTCTGCCCAATGAGCGAAAGTGGGCCGCGATGAGACGCTGTGTGTGTGTGTGTGTGTGTGTGTGTGTGTGGGTCGCGCTTAGGCCTGCTCATGGCGTTGCGAAGGCCGGCGTTACTGGTCGGCGCAGCTACTGCAGTTTAATGGGGCCGGCGGAGAAGCTGCAGTCAAGTGCGACAAGGCCTGCGGAGCAGCAGCTCAAAGTACTGCTGTGTGCTGGAGCAGGACTCACGTGGCTCGGGAAATCTTGTGCTCTGATCGAGCTTCCGATCGCCTCGTGATCTAGTGACATCCCATGGTACTATCTCGACGATGCTGGTAAGTGCAATATTACATTGACGTGACAAATGCCATAGGATAAGGATATTCACATATACAGAAACAATAGTATCTCGTACACAGGTATAAAAGGGCGGCGCATTAGCGGATCTATCAATCGGTCTCAGGTGATTCATTTGAAAAGGTTTTTAACATGACGACGGGCACATGATGGGAATTAAAAGACTTTCAATGCAGAACAGTAGTTGGTACTAGGCGCGTGGGACATTCCATTCCGGAAACCATTAGAGAGTTTAATATTCCGACGTCCTCACTGTCAAAAGTGCGCTGTGTATACCAGATTTCAGACACTACCTCTCACCCCGGACAACGCAGTGGCCGACGGCCGAGGGCAGAGGCGTTTGCGTACAGTTGTCAGTGCTAACAGACAAGCAACCCTGAGTGAAATATCCGCTAAAGTCAATGAGGAAGGTACCAAGAACGTATCCTTTATGGCAGTGCACTAGGCGCTGCAGTCCGGAACCGCGGGACTGCTACTGTCGCAGGTTCGAACCCTGCCTTGGCATGGATATGTGTGATGTTCTTAGGTTAGTTAGATTTAAGTAGTTCTAAGTTCTAGGGGACTGATGACCTAAGATGTTAAGTCCCATAGTGCTCAGAGCCATTTGAACCATTTTTTTTATGGCAGTGCAGCGAAATTTGGCGTTAATGGGCCATGGTAGGAGACGATGGACGCGAGTGCTTTTGCTAACAGCGTGACATCGGCTGCAGCGCGTCTCCTTGGCTCGCTACCATGTCGGTTGGGCCTTCGACGGCTACAAAACCGAGGCCTGGTCATATGAGTTCTGTTCTCAGTTGGTACGACCTGATGGTAGGCTTCTAATGATTCTGAGCACTATGGGACTTAACTTCGGAGGTCATCAGTCCCCTAGAACACATAACTACTTAAACGTAACTAACCTAAGGACATCACACATATCCATGCCCGAGGCAGGATTCGAACATGCGACAGTAGCGGTCGCGCGGTTCCAGACTGTAGTGCCTAGAACCGCTGATGGTAGGGTTCGAGTGAGGCGCAGACCACACGAAGCCATGGACCCAAGTTGTCGACAAGTCACTGCACTGGCAACTTAATGAGGGGGGTTTGTTTACATGGAATGGTTGGTTACTTGGAGACCATTTGTAGCCATTCATGGAATTCATGTTCCCAGATAACAATGGAATTTTAATGGGTGATAATGCCTCACGTAATGGGGCCACGGTTGTTCACGACTGGTTTGAACAACATTGTGGGCAGTTCGAGCGAACGATACAGCCACTCAGATCGCTCGGCAGGAATCCCATCCCATCAGACCATTATGGGACATAATCGAGAGGTCAGTTAGTGCACAAAGTCCTGCACCGGCAATAATTTCAAATTATGGACGGCTATACAGGCAGCATGGTTCAGTTTTTTTGTTTTTTTCTTTTCAGAAGACTTCAGACGACTTGTTGAGTCCTTGCCACGTCCTGTTGCTGCACAAGGGCGGGCAAAAGGAGGTCCAACACTGCATTATGAGTTATCTCATGACTTGTCGCCTCTGTGTATATTCTCGTGATCGTAATTGGATTCGGAGCTGCTTAGTCCACTATTTGTGAGACAAGGAAGCAAATGCACAAGGGGCGATCAAAAAAATCCATTTGATGGCGTTGCTGCAGTCTATATGCAACGTAGCACGACTCCAGTGTGGGTATATAGGCACCGACATACACTCATGTGATCAAAAGTATCCGTACACCCCGAAAAACATACGTTTTCCATATTAGGTGCACTGTGCAGCCACCTACTGCCAGGTACTCCTCAGTAGTCATTAGACATCGTGAGAGAGCAGACTAGAGCACTCCACGGAACTGACGAACTTCGAACTGGGTCAGCTGATTGGGTGTCACTTGTGTCATACGTCTGTATGCGAGATTTCCACACTCCTAAACATCCCTAGGTCCACTGTTTCCGTTGTAATAGTGAAGTGGAAACGTAAAGTGACACGCACAGCACGAAAGCGTTCAGGCCGACCTCGTCTGTTGACTGACAGAGACCGCCGACAGCTGGAGAGGGTCGTAATGTGCAATAGGCAGACATCTTTCCAGACCATCACACAGGAATTCCAAACTGCATCAGGATGACTGTTAGGTGGGAGCTGGCAAAACTTGGATTTCATGGTCGAGCGGCTGCTCATAAGCCAGACATCACGCCGGTAAATGCCAAATGACGTCTCGCTTGGTGTAAAAAGCTTAAACATTGGACGATTGAACAGTGGAGAAACGTTGCGTGGAGTGAAGAATCACGGTACACAATGTAGCGATCCAAAGACAGGCTGTGGGTATGGTGAGTGCCCGGCGAACGTCATCTGCCAGCGTGTGTAGTGCCAACAGTAAAATTCGGAAGTGGTGTTGTTATGGTGTGGTCGTGTTTTACGTGAGGGGGCTTGTACCCCTTGTTTTGCGTGGCACTATCACAGCACAAGGCTACATTGATGTTTTAAGCATCTTAATGCTTCCAACTGTTGAAGAGCAATTCGGGGATGACGAGTGCAACTTTCAACACGATCGAGCACCTGTCCACAATACACGGCCTGTGGCGGAGTGGTTTCACGACAATAACATCCATGTAATGGACTGGGCTGCACAGAGTCCTGACCATAATCGTATAGTACACCTTTGGGATGTTTTGCAACGCTGACTTGGTGCCAGGCCTCACCGCCCTACATCGATACCTCTCCTGCAGCACTCAGTGAAGAATGGGCTGCCATTCTTCAAGAAATCTTCCAGCACCTGACTGAACGTAAGCCTGCGAGAGTGGAAGCTGTCATCAAGGCTAATAGTGGACCAACACCATATTGAATTCCTGCGTTACCGGTGGAGGGCGCCACGAACTTTTGAGTTATTTACATGCAGGTGTTCGGATACTTCAAGGGACGAGTGTGGTATTCATGTCTTCCTGACGCCTGTGTGGTAAATACCGAAACGTGAACAGTACCGATGTTGCAAAAGGGCCAACTTATTTGTAACGTATGTCTTGTATTCGCTACACGCGATTCACATGTCACGTGACTGTGTCCAGTGGTGCTGTGTATGGGAAATTTTGGGCCCGTTCGAACGCGAGTATCGTCTGACCAGTCCTACTCCAAATGCAGCGCAGGAACCGGAGAGAGCCTGCCGCTTTATAATGTCGCGCGTGGACAGATCTTGCGTCTTCTGGCTGCTGCGGTCGAAGGTCGTTTGCACGCTACGCTGGCGGCCGGAGAAAATGCAACCGCAACGATGGTAATGTCGGCTGTGTCTAGGACTGCCCCGGAGACCTGAACCCATATTTTTTTTTGCGCAACCAAATTCGTGCCGTGAAACCTGAAACATAAATGGCGAAATATCTGGCGATGTTGAGCAGTATCCGCTCTCTATAAGCGATGTAATTCCAGGCAGTCTTCAAGAAAGAAGAAGGTAGCTTGGGCCACACAGTATAACTAAAAGCCCACACATACTGAAGGTTACTTACACTTGGATTTAAATCATTACCCACAACAAAAGTGAGGTGCAATACAAACGTTAGCGGACAGAGCGAGGAACATATGGGAAGCGGAACTTCGGGACGCGGAGCTGGTATATCTCGCCATTGCGTTCCTGAAGAATAAATATTCATTTGCTGAGATAAAGTGAGCATTAAGACAGCCACGAGAAGATCATAACGATGTACTGGCGTCTGAAAAATCCAAAATTTTCCTGCCATTGATTAAAAGTGTTAATTTAGTGCACAGGAAAGACCTTGTATCAGAATATCGCTATAATCTACAAAGCAATCCCGAAGATAGAAGAACATCTGACGTCGGCCTAGGGTGCTCTCGAACCGCTAGAGAAAGCAGGAATTTTGAAGATACCTCTTAGTTATGGGTACTACTAAAACAATGGTCGGAAAATGGCAACACCAAGGCACCTGTACAAGAGGTGAAAGCGGCGTATCAGCTGCAGCGGAACATGCTTTGCACCCGGAAGACTAGGATACAACTCAGGTACTGGCAGCCACAAGCGTGTGCTATGGAGGGTACACAGAGAAGCCATATACACTAGTGACTTAAATCGGAAGGCAGAAAGGGTGAAACTAAATGGTATCTGCTTTCCGGTGCCGAAAAAGACTTGTAGCAGTCTTCCACCATAGAAAGATGTAAAGATAATTTCTGAAGTATCCCACGGAAGCGTGACGGGATCGTTACTGTTTACTATATATATAAGTCATCTAGTAGGAAGCGTTGGAAGATCTTTAAGACTGTTTCCAGATGATGATGTTGTCGCTAAGAAAGGTCTATAATAAAGTAGAAACGAAGGAGAACAGAAAAAAAACAATACTCTGTTAATATACTTTGTAAATGATTTCTTGTAATAAGAAGTGCTTGTGTATTAGGATGTATGTTAAGAAAGTAGTCTTAGATAGAAGTATGGTTTCAGGGACAACGTTGCATGTAAGCCTTGGAAGGACAGATGTGTGGAGGATGGAGGAATGTTATGGAAGCTACAATGCCATAATTAAAAACCAGGAGGAGGAGGAGGAGGAAATTAGTGTTTAACGTCCCGTCGACAACGAGGTCATTAGAGACGGAGCGCAAGCTCGGGTGAAGAAAGGATGGGGAAGGAATTCGGCCGTGCCCTTTCAAAGGAACCATCCCGGCATTTGCCTGAAGCGATTTAGGGAAATCACGGAAAACCTAAATCAGGATGGCCGGAGACGGGATTGAACCATCGTCCTCCCGTCCCGAATGCGAGTCCAGTGTGCTAACCACTGCGCCATCTCGCTCGGTTAAAAACCAGGGAAATGTAGGTGATGAAAAGAGAACAATGATGTGCTGGTGCTAAGGTAGGATAAAATACCATTATTAAATGGAAGGACACAAATCGCAGTGGCTTTTAAAAAAAAAAAAAAAAAAGGTGAGTAAGTAGTTCACTTCGAAAGACCTCCATGAAACATGAATTTAGAAGTTGAAAAAGTTATTAAAATACTGAATTTTTTTACAAAATTTGCGTCAATTTTGTCAAGTAAGAAATGATTTTTCGGAAAGAAATTACAAGATTAGACTAGGTTAGTTGTAGACTGCCAAGTCTGGAGTAAGAAATATGTAATTTTAGTTTATAAGAATGAGAATTTTTTTGCAAGATTTAAAATTTGAAGCCAGGCTCGATAATTTTTATAGTTCTAACATTTTTGGAAAAAAACTTTATAATCATATGGGGTGTGAGACATGGCACCCTGCATCGCTTCTGTCTAGAGCTTGTGTATCGAGAGAATGACTCATGCGTGCACACTGACAGATGGTCTGAATCGGGTTCAGCCGAGTACGTAGTTCTAATTTTCATCTTCTAGAGGACAGTAGTGCATCGAGACAGTCAAGAAACAGGTCAAAAGAATGTTTTTGTGAAGAGTTTCGTTTATTTCTTGAAGTCTTTTTTGTTTATTTATGTTTGTACAGTTCTGTATATGCTTTTAGTAGCGTGAATGATGCACGATTGTGGTCTAAAGTAAATATGTAGATCACTGTTCGACTGATAACTGCTGTACGAACTAGCGTTAGAAATTTTTAAGACAGTGTGAATGCAGACGACAGGGAATTTTGCATCATAATATGTCAAGTAAATTTATGGTAATAGGAAAGCTAATTCGAGGCCAAATGAAAATAGTTAATAACGTAAAGTATAAACAAAATATCAGAATGTTAAATATTTATTTCGAGAAAAAGTACAGTGAGAAAGTGTGTTATTTGTTGATTGGCTAGTCATGAAAAGCGCAGAATAACGCGGGAGAGTAATGTTTTTTTATTGTCCTTAAAGAAAACTGACCAATCAGAACGGAGAATTCTTTGCGCGTCTTTTCTCTTGGAGATATAGAATGTTTACAGCAGTCTAAAGTAGTCGGAGCCCAGTCCGTCAAAGGTACAGTCGTGTGTTGTATGAGCTCCGAAGGAAGTTATAATTTGCCGGTTTTAGTTTGTATACATGTTTCAAAAGTGTTTTAAAGTAAAGGCATATTTATTCTGGTGTGTTTCTTATAGAGTACGGATTTTTAAGTACTTTGCAGAATGACCTGCAGACGATTGACGAATGGTGCAGGCTCTGTACGTAAATAAATGTAACGTCTTGCGTATACAGTACACTTCTATACAATCACACTATTGATGACAAGTTGGTGGGGACCGAATATTCCGCAAAATAATTGGCCACACCAACCTTAAGTGAATGACCACATAAAACAAATAGTAGGGAAATGAGATGCTAGACTGAGATTCATATGAAGAATCTTGAGGAAATTTAGGTCATCCACGAAGGAGGTGGGTTACAAGGCGCTTTCAATCACTATGTTTACACGGGGCTCCAAAAATCGGATTTCGTAAACAGATTTCACAATACCGTTTCTGTTTGGTCATGAAAATATTTCAAAACTGATTCTGGAAATCAGTTTCTAGCTGCCGGTTTCCCACTTCCACAGCCGAGTTTCGCTCCTATCTAAACGCACAACCGCTTTTGAAACGTGCTTTGAGTGACATAGTGTGCTTTCAAAATATTCGACTAATACGGACTGGGCGACTTATAGCACGGAGGAGGAGAAGCAGAAATATTATAATGAGCGTGAAACTCTCTATCTCTAATATTTAAGTAAAGAAAAGTAGTGGTTGTGTTGACTAATTCAGAAACTGGAATAGTTGTTTTCCAGACGCCTTATTTAACCGGGCTAGCAAATCCGCTTCAAACCTTAACATGTGAACACGATAGCGAAATCCGGTTTCAGAAACTCTGTTTCCGTCGTTCGGAAGATGGGTTGCACTTAAACGTAGTCACTAAGAGCGAGGTGTGCCGCAGGAACGGCGCACTACAAACAATTCACTGTCGCTATGAGACGATGCTCATAAAGTGAACCATTAGCAAACAGTCTCTGGGTACGTATTTCAATTCATTAAAATTTCAGGAGGGAAGTAAATTTCTCAATTAGCCACGCCACTCCCTATCCCCCAGTCTACATTAACGGTATTTTCTCAAGTTCCTCTTTCCCGCTTTCTACACCCTTTCTCTCATGACGATTTATGATGATGAAGAAAGAAGGGAGAGGGTAAAACTGGTGATGGCTCACGTCACCATTCGAAGTACGGATACTGCATCAATTTTGTCACATGCCCTCATTTCATGAGACACTGTGGAGAGGTGCGAGGACTCTTGGTCAGGGACTTCATGCCACCACCTCTTCTCTCCTCCACCGTAAAGTACTGGAAGGGTAAATTTCATAAAGGATTTCGAATCAGATTACTTCAAAATCAGGCGTTACAACACAGGCGTGCGTTGACGACTTTGCCCACTGAGTATAGTGTGACTGGAACAGTAGTTAATGTAGTCAGCAAAACAACTGTCGATGGCCGAAGCAGAGAGGATATAAAATGCAGACTGCTATAGCACGAAAAGTACCGGGTGATCAAAAAGTCCGTATAAGTTTCAAAACTGAATAAATCACAGAATAATGTAGATAGAGAGGTACAAACTGACGCACATGCTTCGAATGACATGGCGTTTTATTAGAACAAAAAAAAAAAAAATACAAAAGATCAAAAAATGTCCGACAGATGGCGCTTCATCTGATCAGAATAGCTATAATTGGCATAACAAAGTAATACAAACCAAAGATGATGTTCTTTACAGGAAATGCTCAATATGTCCACCATAATTGCTCAACAATAGCTGTAGTTGAGGAATAATGTTGTGAACATCACTGTAAAGCATGTCCGAAGTAACTTTTGTCGTTCGTAGGCGCCGAATGACGATACCGTCTTTGTGTTTCTTATAAGAGTAATACAGCAAGCTAACATGTATGTGACATGATTTGGTCAAATAGTATCAAGATAACAGCGCCGCAAACCATTGTACTGCAGTCAGGAGAAGAGGTCCACAAAAGTCTGCCTTGTCATGCCAAATGTAAGAGAACCAGTATCTCTGCGATGGTTCTTGTATCTACACTCCTGGAAATTGAAATAAGAACACCGTGAATTCATTGTCCCAGGAAGGGGAAACTTTATTGACACATTCCTGGGGTCAGATACATCACATGATCACACTGACAGAACCACAGGCACATAGAGACAGGCAACAGAGCATGGACAATGTCGGCACTAGTACAGTGTATATCCACCTTTCGCAGCAATGCAGGCTGCTATTCTCCCATGGAGACGATCGTAGAGATGCTGGATGTAGTCCTGTGAAACGGCTTGCCATGCCATTTCCACCTGGCGCCTCAGTTGGACCAGCGTTCGTGCTGGACGTGCAGACCGCGTGAGACGACGCTTCATCCAGTCCCAAACATGTCAATGGGGGACAGATCCGGAGATCTTGCTGGCCAGGGTAGTTGACTTACACCTTCTAGAGCACGTTGGGTGGCACGGGATACATGCGGACGTGCATTGTCCTGTTGGAACAGGAAGTTCCCTTGCCGGTCTAGGAATGGTAGAACGATGGGTTCGATGACGGTTTGGATGTACCGTGCACTATTCAGTGTCCCCTCGACGGTCACCAGAGGTGTACGGCCAGTGTAGGAGATCGCTCCCCACACCATGATGCCGGGTGTTGGCCCTGTGTGCCTCGGTCGTATGCAGTCCTGATTGGGGCGCTCACCTGCACGGCGCCAAACACGCATACGACCATCATTGGCACCAAGGCAGAAGCGACTCTCATCGCTGAAGACGATCGTCTCCATTCGTCCCTCCATTCACGCCTGTCGCGACACCACTGGAGGCGGGCTGCACGATGTTGGGGCGTGAGCGGAAGACGGCCTAACGGTGTGCGGGACCGTAGCCCAGCTTCATGGAGACGTTTGCGAATGGTCCTCGCCGATACCCCAGGAGCAACAGTGTCCCTAATTTGCTGGGAAGTGGCGGTGCGGTCCCCTACGGCACTGCGTAGGTTCCTACGGTCTTGGCGTGCATCCGTGCGTCGCTGCGGTCCGGTCCCAGGTCGACGGGCACGTGCACCTTCCGCCGACCACTGGCGACAACATCGATGTACTGTGGAGACCTCACGCCCCACGTGTTGAGGAATTCGGCGGTACGTCCACCCGGCCTCCCGCATGCCCACTATACGCCCTCGCTCAAAGTCCGTCAACTGCACATACGGTTCACGTCCACGCTGTCGTGGCATGCTACCAGTGTTAAAGACTGCGATGGAGCTCCGTATGCCACGGCAAACTGGCTGACACTGACGGCGGCGTTGCACAAATGCTGCGCAGCTAGCGCCATTCGACGGCCAACACCGCGGTTCCTGGTGTGTCCGCTGTGCCGTGCGTGTGATCATTGCTTGTACAGCCCTCTCGCAGTGTCCGGAGCAAGTATGGTGGGTCTGACACACCGGTGTCAATGTGTTCTTTTTTCCATTTCCAGGAGTGTAACATATAATTTTCGTTCAGCTACAACAACGGCTGCGAGAAACTGATACATTCACTACTAGCAAGGGTTGACCGTGGTGCTCCACAGATGCGCCTCACTCTAGACTGACAAGACAAGAGACTATGACGCGGAAGAGAACTCGACAAGTACTCCAAAAATTGCCCCAAAAATTGCCGTACTATGGTCTCCCATAGTGCACAGGTATCAAGGTCATTTATTTACCTGTGTGCGTATGGTGAAACGGCACAAACCTATTTTTTATCCAAACGTTACATTTCCCGACATGGGTTCCTTATCAAAACTTCATCTGCTAAGTAAGAATGAATGTTCTCGTGGCGACATCCATTAATAAAGTGCTCTTGGGTTTTAAGTCGCGTCAAGTGATTAACTGCCCATGTGCTTTCGATAGAGATTTCCTCTGCCGTTGTCAAGTGGTTCACTGTCGCCTGAATGCCGCTGCCGAGCCCTGCCGTCCCCAGTGACGTCACTGCTGCCAAGTTCAAGAAATGGCTCTGAGCACTGTGGGACTTAACATCTATGGTCATCAGTCCCATAGAACTTAGGACTACTTAAACCTAACTAACCTAAGGACATCACACAACACCCGTCATCACAGGGCAGAGAATATCCCTAACCCCGACGGGAATCGAACCCGGGAACCCGGGCGCGGGAAGCGAGAACGCTACCGCACGACCACGAGCTGCGGATTACTGCCAAGTCCTGCGCTATATATGGCAATGTTTTGCTCGAGTCAGCTGTAGCAGAGCGTGGACTTTATTATCAAAAAGACGTAATACATGAAGCAATAGATATCAAAATATCGGACAACACTCTAAATAAAGACTGTGGACTGCGGCTGAGTACAGCCCGGGGTCCTGTGGTCTGGGAGTTGACGCAGGCGCGGCGGTCGTGCCACCAAAACATTGCCGTATATGGGGCGGGCCTGGACACCAGTGACGTTACTGGCGGCAGCGCGGCTATATAAGTACTTCACAATGGCGGAGGAGATCTTTGCCGAAAGCTCGTGGACAGTTCCCACCTGACGCGGCTTGAAATCCGGGAGTATTTTATTCGTCTGATAAATTCGCTTTACAACCCCTAGAACCCAGTAACAGGATTTTGAAACACCCTATATAATTTTCGTTGATAGCGATCATTTAACCTCGAATTCTGACATAATTTCGCAAGATGAAGCCGTAAATACGAGTGCTGTTCAATAAAGAACGATCAAAAATGTTTTTTGAAAACATGCCTTCACTCATCCCCATAATTTTGATGCTAGTTCTCAAAATAGTTTCCTTCGGATGTGATGCAGTTATTCCAGCGTTTTTGCGAGTCTACAAAGACATGCTGGAAACTATTTTTGGAAAGGTCCTCCAGAATCGCCTCTGCAGCCTTCACTATTGTTTCTGATGGTGGAAAATGCCTCTCACGAAGTTGTTTCTTCATATTAGGGAATAGAAAAAGGCCACAAGGGGCTAAATTCCGACTGTAGATAAGAGTGAGGTATGCACGTCACATTGATTTTCGCAAATTATTCCGTAACAACATCTGCAGCATGCGGCCATGCATTATCATGGTGCAGGACGTAGCCAGTGCACGGATAGGTGGTCTTTTGTGGCTGATATGGACTTGTAAAGTTCTCGAGACATCTCTGTAATACTGACCAGTTACTGATATGTGTGCAGATACAACATGTTGAAAAACCATTCCGTGAATATTTAAAAAATGAGACGACTGTAACTTCCACAGCAGAGGCAACCACAGTTGCTTATTTGGGAGTTGGTGATGAGGGAGCTTTCCACAGTGAGCTGTCCGCAGCTCGTGGTCGTGAGGTAGCGTTCTCGCTTCTCGCGCCCGGGTTACCGGGTTCGATTCCCGGCGGGGTCAGGGATTTTCTCTGCCTCGTGATGACTGGGTGTTGTGTAATGTCCTTAGGTTAGTTAGGTTTAAGTATTTCTAAGTTCTAGGGGACTGATGACCATAGATGTTAAGTCCCATAGTGCTCAGAGCCATTTGAACCACAGTGAGCTATGCTGTTAAAGTGATGGAGCTGTTTCATTAGCAGTGATATGTTGCTTCTTGTAACGCAACGTTACTCAACCTTTCAGTATCTGTGACCCAATTTTCATTCGTAATTTTCATGGTCCTCCCTGCTACCCTTTCGTCATACGAAAAAATATGTATGATGTTAGGGCTACTAGTGCAGATATTTTTATTGGTGACTGAGGACAGTGTACTGAACAACATTACATCAATATTTACTTCATTCGCAGACTAACAATTATAGCAGTTAGGAGTAGAATGTTTTTAGATTAATTAGTATTTCCCGGTACATGTGGCAAGTGCAAGCAATTGATGATTTTTTTCCGCTGGCCAGCAGGTGAGGTTGGGTTGGGTTGTTTTGGGGAAGAGACCAAACAGCGAGGTCATCGGTAGCAGGTGAGGTGTTGAGGTGTGAAAGTCTGTATGCAAAACTTTTCGGCTATATAGATAGGAGCAGAAAACATCAGATAGTGAATTATATCGACGTTTTTGTGGGAAGTCTGTTAGCCTAAGAGAAAAAGCAACTAACACACTGAACTGGGTGCATATTAAGATACCAATGATTACAATCCTAACGCCTTGTACACACACACACACACACACACACACACACACACACACACACACACACACACACACACACACATCTCTCTCTCTCTCTCTCTCTCTCTCTCTCTCTATATATATATATATATATATATATATATATATATGAATTCTTCTTCAGCAATATATATATATATATATATATATATATATATATATATATATATATATATATAGAGAGAGAGAGAGAGAGAGAGAGAGAGAGAGAGGAAGGATCCACTACAATGACAAAACCTGAGAGAGAGAGAGAGAGAGAGAGAGAGAGAGAGAGAGAGAAATAACAAATCGCTCTTTGAATTTTGACTACAATGGACTGTTGACTTTTTTCACTGAGAGTAAGATATTTCGTATACTACTGTGATTTTGAACATCCTACCTTTGACAAACCAGATTTTCTGCTTTGAATCCTTCGAAGACAAGACAAACAGGGAAAAGGGAGTCACTAATAATTACAAATCTTGCTTTAACTTAGTATTGAAAAGTTAATTATTTAACGAGTTGTGAACTACTGATACAGTCTTTTAGTGCATTATATTAGTGTAAACATCAATTTAATTTTCTTAGTACGGCGGAACATACTTAGCTTTTCTTTTCTTTCAGTAAATTGATCAGTTTTTGAATTCATGTTTTTTCCTTTTCGATAAGCTCGCACCTCATACCCCCCTCTGCTCCATCCCACCCCGTTTGAAGTTGTAACTCCGCCTTAGGGGAGACGCGGCCCGCAGGTTGAGAATCACTGCTCTAACATCGGCTTCACCTCCACTGTTGCGGTAGGTGATCCGAACGTCTCTCACTTTGCCCGCCTCTCACAAGTGGGGACCAGGAATGTTAACAGTGAAACAAGGGCGTTGTTTTTGTTTCACGTAAAACTAACAGAATATAATACGATTAAATCCTAGCACGAGAAATTATGCTGTCTCGAGATGGTTTATCAGTGCAACCGAGTCGGTAAGGTAAATGATTGCTTTGGTCTTCGGTTTGGAGGTCTGGCTCGCTTGTTAAAGCAAGATCTGTTACACCTTCATCACAGAAGAAGAGACGTGATACCATCCCTGTAATTGAGTGGTGGCCTTCGCTGCGCGTCGTTCTCCTAATCCGCTTAACCACAACTGGGAGCGGGCGGTGCCGAAATGATTGCTCAATCCGTCAATGCAGAGAGCCGCTTCCACGCTCGGCGAGCACAGCCCCGCGTTTCGCAAGACTGCGGCACAGTTCTGTCAGCTCGGTGACCGGAACGGCCGCAACCGTGTCACACACCATTTCGCCTGTTCACACCAACTTAGCTGCGACTTCTGTGTGCTGCTTACTTCTGTAACTACATTTTTTTTTTCTCACAAACGTGCCAAACAGATCCCTGGGGAGTGCCAACGTATTCATCGTATTCATTCGGCAGTCAGATGAAACACTTAGTCTCTAAGATTGAGGAAGGGAGGCCCGAAATTGGATGTGTTGAACACAATCACATTAACGTTTTTAACATGGCTGTCACTCAGCGACTGTTGTATAATACAAAGTTTGAAAAGCACAGCCCTCAGTAACGAACACAATGAATATGTGACCTAGGTTTCGGTGTCACAAGGGACACTTTCTTCGGACGAAATTGAAACTACATGTTACAGCATAACGTACCAAAAACAATCACACTAGGTGTCGGTATTGGCCTGTGACGTAATGTTTTTGTGGAATGTGTATTCTAATAACAAGCTGATAAGTAGCGTAACTCGAGATTTAGACTAGGTTGGAAGGTGATGATTTAGTTTTGAGTTGGCAAAGACAATAAGTGTGCAAATCCTTAATGTGAAGATATGCTAACTTGTAGGGTAAAGCGAGATTTAAGTCCTGTTTGAAAAGTGACAATATGATTATGAGTTAGCTAATATAACGAATTTTATCACACGAGAATGACTGTAGTTCCTGGTACGAGGCGTATTTTACGCATATTGGATTTTAATTAGACGTTAATCTGTACCTTCTTATGACATCGTGGGTCAGTGGTTTAGTATTTACCCCTTTTGATCTAAAGCTAATTACTGTGAGAGTGGAAACTGATATTTCGGAAAATTGTTGGATTGTCATGGCAGACTATTGTCCTGCAATAATTTCAAGAAAATACTCAACCTGCCGATACCACTTGCTAGATTTTACTTAAGTCATCGTCAAAATGGCATACGCAAAACACCCACAGAAATACTATATGGTTAAATTATGCACCATAACAAGGATTATGGCTGTTTTCACGAAATCAAAATCGTTGGTGTTGCCATTTAACAGGTCAGCTTGCAACTTATCCTATACTTCATCCTGCACTAAAGCTCGTTATATCACCGCAAGATTTGGTGTTAACAATCGAAAAATCACAAGCAGACCATCACGTTTCAATCGAACGTATAGACCTCGGCAACGCTATCGTTTAGTCTGTCACAGCAATCTATATTCCGTATAGTAATATACTTGCAAAATAAATATTGTCAGTGTTCCCCTCTTTCTCTCTTTACGCAAAAATGACGTGACATGTCACAACATCGCTACGTCACATGTAAAAGCCGACGTCCTGTGCCGATAGGTTCATACCAAGGCAAAAAGATCGCTGCAAAATGAAATTCATTTAAACGCTTAGTTTAAGATGACAGTTTGCTCGCACATGGTTAGTAAGAGTAGATAAGGTAGTTCAGTTTCTCCACCTAGACAGTCATATTACTCTCGCTCTGTATGTGAATGCAATAGGAAATAAATTCAGTAATGTTACCTCTCTACAGTGGATGAAGAAGAAGACTAGTGCGGCGACAAAAACATGCAGTCGCATCCATATCCCGCCTCGAGGATGTTGGTCCGACTGTGGAGAGCGGGAAATATGACAATAAAACGTGACAAGGCTTGTCCAAGTTGTTGGGGCCATGACAGGCCTTGACAGGGCTGTTCAAGGCTTGTCAATGCTTGTTAGTCCATAGCATCCTTGAATCGCTCATCCATCTACGTTGTGCGATAGCAGCGCACGACAAGAGCGGTTGGTTGGTTGATTTGCTGGAAGAGACCAAACAGCGAGGTCATCGGTCTCATCGGATTAGGGAAGGATGGGGAAGGAAGTCAGCCGTGCCCTTTCATTGGAACCATCCCAGCATTTGCCTGAAACGATGTAGGGAAACCACGGAAAATCTAAATCAGGATGGCCGGACGCGGGATTGAATCGTCGTCCTCCCGAATGCGAGTCCAGTGTCTAACCACTGCGCCACCTCGCTCGGTAGAGATGAGTGGTACTCAATTTAGCTGATCTCTTAATTGCTTGTTTCGCAGTGACAATGATGATTTATCTCAAACAGAAACGGAAACACGCACATACAACAACTCAACTACTTACCCATCCTTTCATTCTCGAATGGAGCATGGAAGTAATTACTGTCTGTACTGTCTGTACGACTATGTGCGACCTATTATTTGCCTAATTTCTTCTCAAAGATATCCATAGAGTAGAATCATAGGAAGTTGAAGATTTTTCGTAGCATCTGTCATGAAAGACGGTCTTTGAAGTTTTCTAATCAGATTAACAAGACATTTTCGATGGATTTCTTCGCGTGTCTGGCAATTTTCAACACTTCCGCTTGTCTCTTCGTAGTCAAACATGTCTTTGACCATTAAAATTACTCTTCTTTGCATGAATTTGATGTCCTCTGTTAGACCAGCCTGATATGATCATTCTTGAAGTAGGGACCTTTGATGATGAGAACAGATTTCCTACGTCCTTCAGCACGTAAACGCTGGAAGCCACTGAGCGGATCCTCGACTTGTTGCTATGCTGTTGCTTCCCTTGAATGTTCGTACGCTACGCTCGCTAGTGAGCCACAAAACCATAAGAATTTTTGAAAAAAAAATCATGATTTTACGCTATAGCTGTGTGTGACTTCACTAAAACTAAGCAGCAGAACGTCCTAGAGTATAAAAACGACATTAATCACGGAGAATGCGTCCAGTGGTGATCTTTTATACCTACACTGACGTTAAAAATTAGCTGAACCAAAATTTTGGTGTTAACTGCCTTACATACAAACTAAATGGTTAAAACAGTCGTAGAAGACACTAGGTCATCCGATTTCAGTCCCACGTTGCCTATCTAACGAATTCTACGACCAACAAAAATTTATTCATTTTCAGTATTTCGTACACTACTGGCCATTAAAACTGCTACACTAAGAAGAAATGCAGATGATAAACGGATATTCATTGGCCAAATATATAATACTAGAACTAACATGTGATTATATTTTTTGTTACTCATGAAAACCACACATTACATGCCGGCTGTTGTGGCCGAGCGGTTCTAGGCGCTTCAGTCGGAACCGCGCGACCGCTACGGTCACAGGTTCGAATCCTGCCTTGGGCATGGATGTGTGTGATGTCCTTAGGTTAGTTAGGTTTAAGCTGTTCTAAGTTCTAGGGGACTGATGACATCAGATGTTAAGTGCCATAGTCCTCAGTGCCATTTGAACCATTTGAGCCACACATTACATGTAGTACCACCATACAGCGAGACCTTCAGAGGTGGTGGTCCAGACTGCTGTCCACACCGGTACCTCTAATACCAAGTAGCACGTTCTCTTGCGTTGATGCATGCCTGTATTCGTCGTGGCATACTATCCACAAGGTCATCAAGGCACTGTTGATCCAGAGTGGTTGGTGGGACACGTCATCCATAAGCAGCCCTTTTCAATCTATCAAAGGCATGATCGATAGGGTTCATGTCTGGAGAACATGCTGGCCACTCTAGTCGAGCGATGTCGTTATCCTGAAGGAAGTCATTCACAAGATGTCCATGAAGACGAATGCCTCGCCAATATGCTGCCGATATGGTTGCACTATCTGTCGGAGGATGGCATTCACGTATCGTACAGCCGTTACGGCGCCTTCCATGACCACCAGAGACGTACGTCGGCTCCACATAATGCCACCCCAAAACAGCAGGGAAATTCCACCTTGGTGCTGGACAGTGTGTCTAAGGCGTTTAGCCTGACCGGGTTGCCTCCAAACACGTCTCTGACCATTGTCTGGTTGAAGGCATATGCGACACTCATCGGGAAAGACATCCTGAGAAACCAGTGTCCGGAACAACCACCTCTGGCCGTAATAACGGCCTTGATACGCCTGGGCATTGTGTCAAACAGAGCTTGGATGGCGTATACAGGTACAGCTATTTGGTTTCACTTAAATACATTGTTGTTATTATGTTCTTTCACTGAACAGTACAGAAAACTAACTCTTTTCAAGGTTTGGAAACGACTGAAACAACTCACTAACGGTTGCCAACAAGAACACGTTTCTACATTCTTAATGGAAAGCAAGCATGTTTATTTATGTAATAATCTTTGCTTCTCCGGATGTTCTAGAAAACTACTGCAGATACACGTCTGGGACATGTTTTATTAGGTTCACCAGACCAATAACAACAAAACAAATGCCAATCGTGCTTTAACCTCGTACAGTTTTGCGATGCCTTCATTTGAGCGAAGTTTCAAAATCTTTTATTAGCCGTAGCTCCGTAACTAAACATTTGCGGACCTACGTTTATATGAACTTTTATCCTTAGTTTTACTTGTAGAATAACATTGAAAGATTTGCATATCTTCGTGAATCACACTGTATAAAATAACAACGCTGCAGAGCAGACGAGCGGTCGATTGCGTACAGGTAATCGGTAAATTTCGTTATTATTGTAGTTCATATTCAGATTCAGGCACAGCGATTGTCAGAATGAATTTCCGAGAATAATATCAGCATAAGTTCAGAGCTTTAATGGGAGTGAAATATTTTATAAAAGTGCTACATTGTGATGTTAAACAAGTCATTTTGTCACTGAGTCACACAGGGAACGTCCATTTTATTCAGAACGGATTTCTTCCTCGCAGTCGTATTGCCTGATCGTCCGGTTACTCCGGATTCCACACCGTGTAGCGTGGGCTTAACATATTTCCATTTCAGATAAGCAAATAAGCTACAGATATTTTCAGCAAACATTTCTGTTACTCAGCTTTGCATATTTTACCCTCTGACTCCACAGTTACACGAGTATTAAAACATGTCAAAGGATACTTTCAACTTCAGTTTGAGGCACGGTGTTTTAATTTATTAATCCTTTACTACAAACTCTGTTTGCATCAAGTTTTGCAGACTGTATCCGTACGACACATATTTCAGGATGTATGGCGTCATAAACGTTGACGTGCGTGAAAATTTTGTTTTACCTGAAACGGAGCGCAAATTACGAGACTGTACTCATTCAGTGATAATTAGAGCACTAGTGACTTCCAATAAACTTTGAACGTAATTTCAGACCTTTTCTAAGCTTTTAAATTAATCATTGAACGAATAATCAGAAAATAATGAAAAAATCGTAATTAGGGTATTGCATCTTCAGCGACGTTTTAAGCTGTTTCGATTCTTTAAAGAATTGTGGTGCCGAGGGAATTACTAGTTTATACCTACACGAACGTCAAAAATAAGTTGCATCAATTATGGTATTAACGTATTGTCTTATGTATAAATCGGTTATTTCCCTGCATTGTAGAGAGCGGTCGAAAATAGTCTGAAAAACGTACAGGTGGTTTTGGGGGAGGTTGTGCTGAGAAATAATTGTTAAGGTAAAATCTGGATACGTTGCGCCGTTTCCGAGTAATCTGGGACTGAAGTTAATCAATTAGATCGTTGCGCGCAGAAACTGAACCACTTGCACGCGCTAAAATGCACAGACATCTGTGAGTCCGTGAGTTACCAGTTGTACAGATAATCAGTGCCTGTTAAAATGTGCCTTTTTATCGAAGTGATTAATTTGGATTAGGTGAACGAAAGTTTGTGCCGTGTCAAAACGCACGGGGTACGTTCGCCCTTGCTGGTGCTGAGCGTCCTGCGTGGTAAAACAATGATAACACCTGGTGGTCACGACAATATACGTGTATGATGTGGTAAAACCAAAATCAAATTGCGTTATAGATGATATGAGAGCGTCTATCACATGCGAGCATGCGCGACTGCAGCGATATACCATATCGCCCTCGCTGTGGCCAGAGATGCCGTCTGAGCGACGCGCAGCACCCGGCCGCTATTGCGAAGAGTCGACAGCATCGATGATTATTACATTAATTGTCGAAAGTTGGCGTGGCGTTGCGTGTTTGGTCGTTTTAAATGGTTCCTATTGTACAACGAAAAGGGTTAGTTAGTTCCCGGATAGACCTCTCACCGACCAAGTGGTGGTAGTGGTGTATATCAGGTCCGATCTTATAGCGTTTCAATGCGTGGTGTAGTGACGCTACTCAGTTGACACCTAAGTCTTGGGAGAGTGCACGGAATTTTGTTGATTATAGTTGTGGGAACAGTTTCGTTCGTAAAATTTGCTGGGGTGAGACCTGCGTGAGCCTGATTTAATTGAGAGATAGCTTTGTTAGGTGCTGAGTTTTGTGGAATCGGTGAATCGATATACCGTCTGCATTGTATGTTGAGTGGTCGCGACGCGCCCAGAGGTAATTGGGTTGCTTGTCGTTTTTATTGAGGTAGTTTGGGTATTGTGCGTGTGTGCATCGAGAAGGGAAAGTCTCGAACACGTGTTGGTAGTTGTATTTTCAGGACCACTAGCTTGCAGCAGACAGCAAATTGGCTCATAGAACGACGAACTACTTCACTATACGGTGATGGCGTGCACGTATCACTGAGTAGACAAGCGATAGTAAATTGGAGGAACCATTTAACGAGCTACACGTAGCTAAACCAAAACTAGATTCATCAAGGTGACGAGTGGCCGATTTGAATGTTAGGGAACTAGCGGGTCGCGTGTGGTCAACGCCTGAAAAGGTCAAGATTTGCTTTTAAATTGTACCTTAAGGTTAGTTGAAAAGTGGCAGCGACATTTAGGATTTTTTTTATTACTTGTCTCCGTATTGTGGGGACTGATAATATATTTGCTGGCACTCGTTCACTGGTGATAACCAACGGGTATTGAAATACCTAGAAGGAAAATAAATCCAATTTTATTGGGGTTAAAGGAAACTTCCCAGTCTATTCAATTGGTATCTAGTGTGAATATATCTGTATCATTTTCGGAAGTATAAAAGAGTGTAATTTAGAGATATTGATACAGTGGAGTCGATATCACGTATAATGTGGTGTTTTTAAATGTGTTTGGTAAAAGGTTCTTGAACGAATGAAATTATAAATAAGCTACTGAAAGTAGATCTTCTCAATATTAAAGAAAAGATTTCAATTAAGGGAAAAAGTTTTCAAAATGATGAATAAGTTTAATTGAAGTAACTGAATTATTTACGGAAAGGCCAAAGATTTAGCTACTAACAAAGATTCGTTATTCTGTGACGCATTCGAAGTCTCATCACTTACATATTATCTCTGCGTCGAGTTGCGATAATATTTAAGGGAGAATTAAATTTTTTTAATTCCTAACAGTGGTGATGGAAGTGTCCATAAACAGAACAATCATTTCAATACGGTAGACAGATTGGTATTTTAGTACAATAATAAAATAGTTCCGAGTTTATGTCAGAGAGTACGAACTGCGTTGTGAAAAGCTCGTTGCGGAATATATCATCACGCAAGATAATCAGGTACAGAAATTAAAGTAATTTGTTGCTCTGACGAGATCAGTATCGTAGACAACGAGTGGGGTTCATTAAATAGGCCTATTTATTCACTACTGCTTAACTTCAGTAATCATTGGCGTGTGAATATTGTTAAGTGATTATTCGCAGTTCTGTCGTGGCTTGGTACGATTTCGGCGCCGTGTCTAGGCAGGGTGTTGTTCCCCTTATTTGGCAGACACGCTGTTTGCATGGTCAATGGTTGAGGTGGCTGCAATATTAATTGTACTAAGACTGATTTCGTGTCCGATTGGTTCATTGCCAGTGTGATTGCGGCGCGGGCTAGATACTTGTCGTCATCAGAGGCTCCTCTCCAACTGGATTCTTCTGAAATTAGATAGCGTTCTGCAATCTTAACATCTAGTTAAAAATAAGAAACTGTGCCTAATTAAAGGTGTAGTGGTCGACTGGTGGCCTAAGTACTTTGCGCAACAGGATACTCTGCAGTAACGGCAGAGAGACGTTGGTACACTACGATCCCTTGTCGTTCTCAATCGATCTCTGGTACTGCCAGTCACGGACCAGTACAATTTATATTTACTCGATTTGAAGAAACCAAACGGAGAACAACAATTATTTCTCAGCACAACGTCTCCTGCAATATCCTTACAAGCTTTTCAGACTGTTTCTGACCATTCCGGATATGCGACGTAGATCTGTGGATAAAGGAAAATGAACTGGCACTTGTCTGGTAATTAATGTCATTTTTCATAACTGAGGATCATCTCTTGTTTAACTGAAACTGGTAGTTCTTTCGCAAATGGATTTTCTTAAATATTAAGATGTAGATCAACGCCTCTTTGAAATAATGTGAACCTTTACAGAATTTGCACACCTTATTGAGATAATATTAGTGACACAGGGCCGTCCCTATATTTTTTAGGCAGGCAGCTATGAAACAGGGCCTAACACGAGACGCTGAAGCACTTGGGCCGTAATGTGAAACAATCGACGAAACAGGGCACCGAGCGTTCTCTACTGCGAGGGAGGGCCAGTAAGCGCGGTAAAAACCTCAACCTTTAGCAGCGGCTCCGCCGGAGGGCCAGATGTCACGGGAGGGGTTGCACAGCCTTAATGTCGAGCTCTGCTATCGCGTGTCAGAGAAACAGCCGGTAGATAGCAAAAAGCGCGTCCCACACTCGGGTTCTGCGAGCCCGGGGCTGGGAGCTGGTAGCTGGGAAGCGGACGCCCGCCTGTTGCCGAGGGTCCTGTGTGCCGCTCTGCTCAGCTGCTGCCCGCCCAATCGATACGCGACGCTAAGCCCGGGGACACGTTTTGCGCCTGGCACGAGCGGGCGGTCTCGCTGCGCCACCGCCGCCCCTGTCACGCTATTAGGGGCGGGCGGGAAATAACGCAACAAGTAACAAGTTACTGAGGAGCCACAGTTATAGTAATGACAAGGTATCAGCATCCGGCCGTGATTTCAGTAACAACTAAAGTTGTATGCCTTCTGTTTTATGGTTTTCATACTGCTATGGATGTCATCTACATCTACATCTACATCCATACTCCGCAAGCCCCCTGACGGTGTGTGGCGCAGGGTACCTTGAGTACCTCTGTCGGTTCTCCCTTCTATTCCAGTCTCGTATTGTTCATGGAAAGAAATATTGTCGGTATGCCTCTGTGTGGGCTCTAATCTCTCCGATTGTATCCTCATGATCTCTGCGCCAGATATACGCAGGAGGGAGAAATATACTGCTTGACTCGTCGGTGAAGGTATGTTCTCGAAACTTCAACGAAAGCCCGCACCGAGCTACTGAGCGTCTCTCTTGCAGAGTCTTCCACTGGTGTTTATCTATCATCTCAGTAACGCTTTCGCGATTGCTAAATGATCCTATAACGAAGCGCGCTGCCATCGGTTGGATCTTCCCTATCTCCTCTATCAACCCTATCTGGTACGGATCCGACACTGGTGAGCAATATTCAAGCAGTGGGCGAACAAGAGTACTGTAACCTACTTCCTTCGTTTTCGGATTGCATTTCCGTAGGATTCTTCCAATGAATCTCAGTCTGGCATCTGTTTTACCGACGATCAACTTTATATCGTCATTCCATTTTAAATCACTCCTAATGCCTACTCCCAGATAATTTATGGAATTAACTGCTTCCAGTTGCTGACCTGCTATATTGTAGGTAAATGATAAAGAATCTTTCTTTCTATATATTCCCAGCACATTACACTTGTCTACATTGAGATTCAATTGCCATTCCCTGCACCATGCGTCAATTCGTTGCAGATCCTCCTGCATTTCAGTACAATTTTCCATTGTTGCAACCTCTAGATATACTACAGCAACATCCGCGAAAAGCCTCAATGAACTACCGGTGTTATCTACAAGGTCATTTATGTATATGATGAATAGCAACAATCCTACAACACTCCCCTGCGGCACACCTGAAATCATTCTTACTTCGAAAGACCTCTCTCCATTGAGAATGACATGCTGCGATCTGTTATCTAGGAACTCTTCCATCCAATCACACAATTGGTCTGACAGTCCATGCGGAAGTTAAGAAACACGACATCTACCTTGGAACCCGTGTCTATGGCCCTCTGAGTCTCTTGGACGAATAGCGCGAGCTGGGTTTCACATGATTGTCTTTTTCGAAACCCACGCTGATTCCTACAGAGTAGATTTCTAGTCTCCAGAAAAGTCATTTTACTCGAATATAATGCGTGTTCCAAAATACTACAACCGATCGACGTTAGAGATATAGGTCTATAGTTCTGCACATCCGTTCGACGTCCCTTCTTGAAAACGGGGATAACCTGTGCCCTTTTCCAATCCTTTGGAACGCTACGCTCTTATAGAGACCTACGATACACCGCTGCAAAAACGGGTGCAAGTTCCATCGCGTGCTCTCTGTAAAAGCGAACTGGTATCCCATCAGGTCCACCGGCCTTTCCTCTTTTGAGCGATTGTAATTGTTTTTCTATCCCTCTGTCGTCTATTTCGATATCTACCATTTTGTCATCTGTGCGACAATCTAGAGAAGGAACTACAGTGCAGTCTTCCTCTGTGAAACAGCTTTGGAAAAAGACATTTAGTATTTCGGCATTTAGTCTGTAATCCTCTGTTTCAGTACCATTTTGGTCACAGAGTGTCTGGACATTTTGTTTTGATCCACCTACCGCTTTGACGTAAGACCTAAATTTCTTAGGATTTTCTGCTTAGTCAGTACACAGAACTTTACTTTCGAATTCACGAGTCGTTTCCCATGTCATGTTATTTCAGCTGTCCTCAAGAACAGATTGCTAGAAATTGCAATATAGCATTGAATACTGTGTGCCATATACTGGTCTCAGCCCGTATTTCTCTGTAAAAACCTTGTATTTCACACTGTTTGTATAACAAAGGAAATATAAATTTATTGAATGGATTTTGGAACGCTTTGGTTGTAAACTGTAAGTGATATTATGCAATACAGCAGTGACTCCACATTATAATTCCTGACTCTTTAGAGAATCGAACTTCCATGTATCATATGGCTGATAAGTATAGACTGGGCAGCTTGCGCTCGTTTTTGAGAAAAGATAGTTTTTCATACAGTTCAGTGTTTATAACGTGGTACCTACTGAAGTACGTGTCGTGAAACGTATAATTTTGCGCGTAGGTTCAATGAAGTGTGGGGACAGTGTCTGCAGAATGCGTTGCAAACAGTTCCTAACAAAGATGTGATGAATAAAAACATCTTACCTCACACTGCAGTGTTACTGCATTAACATCAAAAATGCAGGAAACGATAACTTTTTTCCTCTCATTATTTTGCGCGGGTGTTAGTGAGGAAAAGTTGCGGAAAGGCTTGAAATTACGTGTAAAGTTTGTTGTACGTCGCTAAGTGCTCTTAGTCTCAAGTATTGGATGAACATAATCCGGGGAAATTTGCGAGCCTTGAGTTACTCTGTCTCAAGACGTTTCACAGTTTCTAACTTCAGTACTTGACTTACTGCCTAAAACCGTTAACGTAAAATTATACCTTTTAATGAGTATATTAGGATAGCATTTAAAATTTTTAAATTTGGTCAATAATTATATGAAGTACTGAAAAAGAAATTTATTTTACTCGTGGAAGTACGAAGGAAGGAAGATTGAGGTTTAACGTCCCGTCGACATCGATGTCATTTGAGACGGAGCACAAGCTCGGATTGTTTCAAGGATGCTGAGTGAATTCGGCTGTACACTTTCAAAAGTAGTGCCCTCCATTTTAGAAAAATTACGGAAAATCTAAACACTGATGGCTGGAAGCAGATTTGAACCCCCCTCCCCCCAAATTCGAATTAAGTTCGCAAACCAGTGCTCAACCTCGCTCGTTCCCCTGGATGTCATTAAACAGGCAACCAGAAACTGGCTCTGGATGACCGTTTTACCCGTTTAGTAATATAGGTGATGTACACTGCGCAACAGAATTACAGGGTCACTTTTTCGAACTGTCACCCATAGCGACACAGAAGTTCGATATTTCGCTCAAAGCTGCCTTCAGCCTTCCTCTGTAATGGCGCAAAATCAGGGTGCCCTACGACGTCACCATGGGGCTCCATGACGCTTCATACACAAAGCAGGGTGTCGACAGGTGCGAAGAAATAGCGTCCATTAAACAACCTTTACTGGGGGCGTTCATTCCCACACCACACACTACGCCGCCGAAAAGGACAGTTCGAAATGCGATAAGCAACAGCATGATTCATTTATTTATTTTTTACTTTCGGAACGTGCCCATAAAGCCACCTCAACACTGGAAATGATACATTACGGATTAGAGTTTGTTCTGACATTTCAGAGTAGACATCAGAGTAAGTCATTCCCTGGTACGATACGTGCTTAATGAAGAGTTAATTCCGACACAGAATAAGTTGTACAACCACGGTATACTGAAGCGAGTAACCAGGACGAAAGTGAGAGATACTATGAAAATACTACTGATAACACAATAAGAAATGACAAACTGCCGTTGATACAAATTTCCGATATTGCTAATTCAGTCCATATTAATGACTATATATCTAAATTGACAGCAAAATGTTGTTTTGAATGCTCTGCAAGAATTGTTTCAAAAGCTACGGATAGAGAGTTGAAAATTTGTGCAGGTCTGTAAGTAGTATCTAGACACAATAGGAGAACAGTTTACAAAAATTAGATTTGGGTATTACATCCATATTCAGACACATACATATAGGAGGTACATTGCGATATTCATTTAGAAGCTCAGCGTTACATATTCTCCTGAATGGTAAGATAGTTAATTGAGTTTTCGGCTTCTGGCATTCTAATTCCCAAGAGCATTCGATTAGCAGCTCAGGAACTTTCGCTGTTCTGACGATCTCATACATGTGGTTATAAGCTGCTATATCGTTGGATGCTAAACGAGGTTTGGAGGCTGCTTGGGAACTGATGAACAACAGCCCGAAGATTATTTCCAACTACGTTTGTGTGATACGTCTTCCGAGGACGTTATAGAAGCTATTTCAAATGTTCAAATGTGTGTGAATTCCTAAAGAACCAAACTGCTGAATTCATCGGTCCCTAGACTTACACAGTACTTAAACTAACGTTCGCTAAGAACAACACACACATCAATGCCCGAGGGAGGACTCGAACCTCCGGCGGGAGGCACCGTGTAGTTCGTATCATGGCACCTCAAACCGCGCGGCCTCTCAACGCGGCAGCTATTTCGTGTTTATGTTCAAATGGTTCAAATGGCTCTGAGCACTATGGGACTTAACATCTGAGGTTATCAGTCCCCTCGAACTTAGAACTACTTAAACCTAACTAACCTAAGGACATCACACACATCCATGCCCGAGGTAGGATTCGAACCTGCGACCGTAGCGGTTGCGTGGTTCCAGACTGTAGCGCCTAGAACCGCTCGGGCACTTCGGCCGGCTATACCATGGTACTCTCGGAATCGTGCGATGAATTAGTGCGTGGTGACTGCATTTGATTTTAGACGTCCACGAGTTTATCATATTTAATAGCTCCATGCAGAGATGCCTGATTTGCTGGAGCTTCGATTTGTTCAGAGCGGCCTTTAATCCATACCATTACGATACTGCTGCAGTTCCTTTGCACCCGAAGAAAGGAGCTTACGGGAGCTCATCGCCGAAGTTACCAGCGCCTCTGCACCAGAAGCACAACGTCGACAATTGCTGCAACTATAGGGCTGGTAGAACTGTTATGTGTTCTTCTGAGCGAATAGTAGGGCTTCCTAAATTGCAATCAGCTCGCCTGTTATAGTAGTGGAGTGTGGATCAAGCTTTTAGAGTCCTTGTTGTTTCCTTCGGCGTTCCCAATAAGCTCTACAAGCGCCTTCAATAGACTTGGGCCCATCTGTACTCATATACCACGCTCACATTGTGATAGTGAGACAGGAAGTCCAAGGCCGTTGCGTGAGTTAGTGAGTTAGGTTCCGGTTTTGAAATGTTAAACTGGTCCTGACATCAATCTGCAGAGTTGCTGACTTTTCCACATCTTTTGACTTAACGCCTGCATCTCCATATAATTCAGCCACGAAGGGTGGAAGTTGTTTATTTATCTAATATCGGCGTCTCATACATTAGGATGTTAATTCCAGTGTTTTGTCGTCAAGGGGCCCATATTCTTCGAGAAAGAACCGCAGGAGGAATTTCCTGCAGAGGAATATTCGTAGCAGCTTTAACGGTGGTTCATTCGCTTCAACCAGTGATGCATTCATGGTTAACATGAACGTCCCAGTAACTATACGTAAGTATAGTTAGGTTCGAATTTTTGATTCGTGCCGTTCTGATGTTGATCAGTAGTACAGGCTCAGGACGACATTCTCGTCAACAGTTGACACTGCTGACACTTGAGTCGCCCAGGAGATGTCAACAGTGTGAAAGCTTGTAAAGAACGTCGTGCCGTTGCTCATAGCAATGCGAACTGTGGTTTCGTGTGGGAATCAACGCCCTATGGTAACTAGTGGTTTTATTGACGCCCTTCACGCCACTCCCTGAGGCCTTTTCGTGTCGCTTTTGAACTGCGGTGAGTCCGAAATGTGCTCATAAGAAAACCGTGTGATTTCATCACTGACCCCCATCGCCGAGGCGCCGAAAGAAAGGGTGAAATATGGGTAAAGGGTGCCGTGACCATCTCACCATCGTATGAGATGTACATGGTAGCATTGGCCAGAATTGTGGTAGAAATTGGTGCCAATGTGACGTCATCAACCCACCTTACAGGTCACATGACCTTCTGTGCAAGGGACTTTCTTTCGAATGTATCGACGACTTGCTGTTTGAGGCCTCATCGAGCCAGAGGGTCAGGACACATGGCGCCACGCTTTTGCACCATTATGGAGGAAAGTTGTACGCACCTTAGAGCCAAATTTCAAACTTCTTCATCGCAATGGGTGACAGTTACGGGGTTCCGAAAAAAGTGTGGCGCACTGTCAATTGCAGTTTTCATTGACAGCAACTGGGTTGTACGCATCTTCCGAGAAATACATCTTAAAATTCCCATTTTATTTTACGTTTATTATCCGTATAATTACGTTGTAAGTATCATAACTATGTTTTTTTTACGATCTTGACGTGATGTTGTTGTTGAATCTTGTTTCAGTTTTTTGTAAACCTGGTCATTTGTGCAATATCACACACTTTGTCTCTCTTAAAAAAAAATTCAAATGTGTGGGGAATCTTATGGGATCTAACTGCTAAGGTCGTTAGTCCCTAAGCTTACACACTACTTAACCTAAATTATCGTAGGGACAAACACACACACTCATGCCCGAGGGAGGACTCGAACCTGCGCCGGGACCAGCCGCACGGTCCACATTCTCTCACTTTCCCAGATTTATCCCGTCATATGGAGTCAGCTGATTCTTTTCCTTGAGCTGACAAATTTATTTTTATTTCAACTTTGCGGGAAGGTGCCCTTTTTGTCAGCACACTCGTCAGTTAACTTCAGTGGGTGAAGCTGTATGCACAACCTGTCTGTGAACAGTGTAAACTTCCCTATAAAAATTAATTTCATCTAGCTGCCGAAAGGTTTAATTATTCTATATGATAGGCTTATTTTCTAGTGCAACTTACAATTAATCCTAACAGTATGGATATCGTGTACTTGGTGGCAATTTCAGTAAAAGATGTCTGGTAGTCTTACTTGCGTCTAGGTTTTCTTGATGTCATATATGTTTCAGTTGTACTACCGCCAAGCAGACGATATATGCACCGTTCGTATTAATTACAGGTTTTACTAGAAAATGGCACTAATGCTGAAATATGTCTATTGTACAGATTCAGTAAACCTTTAATTTTTGTGTAAAATGTCACACTGTGTCATATACAGTCTACGAAAAAGACAACGACGACGACGGCGCACCACGGATGAATTATCCGGATGGGACGGAAATCGATAGATATGAGGTACATGAACAGTCAAACAAATGATTATAGTTTCAGAAAAATTTGAAGATTTATTCAGGAGAAAGAGCTTTACGAACTGAGCAAGTCAATAACGCGTTGGTACAAATGGTTCAAATGGCTCTGAGCACTATGGGATTTAACTTCTGAGGTCATCAGTACCCTAGAACTTAGAACTACTTAAACCTAACTAACCTAAGGACATCACACACACCCATGACCGAGGCAGGATTCGAACCTGCGACCGTAGCGGTCGCGCGGTTCCAGACTGTAGAGCCTAGAACCGCTCGGCCACTCCGGTTGGCGCGTTGGTACACCTCTGCACGATATGCAAGCAGTTATTCGGCTTTTCATTGACAGAACTGTTGGAAGTCCACCTGGGATATATCGTATCAAATTCTGTCCATATGGCGCGTTAGATCGTCAAGATCCCGATCTGGTTGGAAAGCCCTGCCCGTACTGCTCCCGAATTTCTCATTTGGGGAGAGAGCTGGCGACCTTGCTGGACAAAGTAGGGTTTGGCAAGAACGAAGACAAGTAGTAGAAACTCTCGCAGCGTGCAGGCGGGCATTATCGTGCTCAAATGTTAGCACAGGATGACCTGCCATGAAGGGCAACAAAACGCCGTATAGAATATCGTCGACGTACAGCTGTGCTATAAGGATGCCGCTGATGACAAACAAATGAAAGGTCGCCCCAGACCATCACTCACAGTTTTCGGGCCGTATAGCGGGCGACAATGAGACTGGTATCCCATCACTGTCTGGGGCGTCTCCAGACAAGTCTTGGCTGGTCATAGGGACTCACTTCGAAGCGGGACTCATCACTGAAGACAATTCTATACCAGTCAATGAGATTCTAGAGTGTGGAGAACCGGCTAAAAACCACACTCAGGCTGGCTGGCATGTCAGAGGACGGGCAATTATCCGCCTCACGAATTCGATCTCGGTCAGGCTAACCTCCGAGAATCGCAGGCTAATTTGTGCTAATTTGCTGCGCGTTAAGATATACCAGGAGATCCAATATTCTATACCTTAGGGTGATGTAATATTCACACAAATTTCAATTCAGTCACGTATAATCCTCAGGATGACGTAATTGTCACAAATATTGCAACAAATTATTTTTAAGAATCTCATCTTGCGATCACTGATAAATGTGGTAATGCAACAACAGTGAAGTTTCCTGGTAGCGGCAGCGCCCCGTGCCAGACAGCGGTTTACGTGTGTGTATGAGTGTACGTGTGCGTGTGGGGGATCCGGTGTGTGGGTGTGGGTGTTTGTACACGAGCGTGCACGTGCCCGCGTATCGACCGCTAGCGTCTCGGGGGGACGCGCACAGACGAGGGGGTTGCTAGGCGGCCGTTTACGCAAATCAGCGACGCCGTGTCGGGGGCGGAGGCACAAACAGGTGGGCGAGGAGGCGGGGGTGGCAGTGGCGGAAGGGAGGCCCAGGCATGCAGAGAATTCTGGCGCGGGTTCACGCTAGTGACGGCCACAGCCAAGGACTTCAAGGAATCCAGAATTCTGTTCTCAGAACGAATTTCCACTCTGAAGTGGAGTGTGCTCTGATGTGAAGTGTCTTTGCAGATTAAAACTGTGTGCCTAACCGCGACTCGAACGCAGGACCTTTTTCTTAAGCGGGCAAATTCTCTACCGACTGAGCTATCCAAGCACGACCCGTGGTCCATCCTCACAGCCTTACTTGGGTCAGTACCTCGTCTTATACTTTCCAAACATGAGTCGTGCTTGGGTAGCTCAGTTGACAGAACAAATGTCCACAGAAAAGAAACATACCGCGTTCGAGTCACATACTGGCAATTGTTTTATTCTCACACGAGGTTTCAGAACTCTCTGAAAGATATAACCGCCATTTGGCTGTACATCACGTTTTTATTACAGAACTTAGATTTCAGATTTAGGTCATTATCAAGTGTATGAAGTATTATAAATCATTAGACTTGAGTAGAACCCAAGTCATAGCCACAACATGTATCTTCGTTTATATAAGCCAATGCTGTCAAAAGTATGTGCTAGAATATTTGTGTGATATGCTAATTTACTGGAAATTAGCGTGACTCACTTGATATGGTTGTGGAATAAAGTAAATGACCAAATCACAGATTTTAAACTTTGTTACACTGTGGTTAAGCAGTCACTGACACATCCCGTGTCGATAGCACTGATTATTACGTGCGAGTATGGAGACTGTTGCGTTTCATAAGAGCGATATTTTCTGAATCCGTGCTCGTTATGTGTCACTAGATTGTTTTGTTCGACGTATTTTGTATTTTTCGAACACACAACTTGTTAAATCCTATTACAATGTGCACCCTGGACTGGCATTCGGGAGGACGAAGGTTCAATCGCGCGTTCGGCCATCCTGATTTAGGTTTTGCGTGATTTCCCTAAATTGCTCCAGGCAAATTTCGGGATGGTTCCTTTGAAGGGGCACGGCCGACTCCCTTCTCCGTCCTTCCCTAATCCGATGAGATCGGTGACCTCGCTGTTTCGTCTCCTCCCCCAAACAACCCAACCCACCCTATTACAATGTAAATCACCCTTTTCATTCCTGATATACAAAAATTGGAAGGAAAACTTTTTCATTTTTTAGCAAACTAATAAAGAAGCATCACACAAATGCAGATGAAATATTTTTTTGTTGTTTCGCTAAGGCGTAAATGGTAGTTCACACACGTGGACTTCATGTCCTACTTATTGTGAAAAAGTAATAGTCTTTACTTTGTAGTTTCTTTCCTTCTCGTTTCATCAGTAAAAATGTATTATTAGACAGTATAAAATAGTGTCCAGAATTAAAACAAGAAACCGCTGTTTCCCCGTCCTGTGTCTATTTCACAATCTAATCATACAAACTGTCAACAGATGTCCGTACGACCGTGTTCTGAATGGAAGATGACATTCTTGTCACCGGACAACTACGCCAGCGGTAACGTCAGAGTGCATATGAAACGACGAAGTTTTTGCAGGGTACTCTCACATCCAAAATGGCTGTGTGCCCTGCTACAGACGGTGCAGTATGGTAGAGAGAAGACACTAGAAGAATGGAAGCAGGACAGTCGCAAACTGATGTTTCTCGTTGGCTTAATGTGAATCGTTATGTTGTTTCTCGGACGAGGAGACGGGTTATAGAGACCGAACCTCTACCCCATGGACCAGGGAAGGGCCGACCATATGTGACATCAGAAAGAATGGACCGTTATTTTCCTGTAAGGACACGAAGGTACCGCCTTAGTACTCTTCATCAACTGGCATCTGACCTCGCACCTTCCAATGGAAGTGTTGCATCGGAACAAACGGTGTAGAGAAGGCTTGGACAGAGCGGCCTTTATTGATGGACACCTACTGTATGTGTACCTCTGACGCGTCTTCACAGAAGGGAACGTCTTAAGTGGAGTCGTCAACATGCCACCAGGACGGTCGAACAATGGACCAATGTTCTTTTCACAGATGAGTGCCGATTTGGTCTGGAGAAAGATTTTCGATGGATTCGAATCTGGTGGGAACGTCGTACACGATTTCGGGACCCAGACGTTGTGGAGAGAGACCGGTATTGAGAAGGATCCCTAATGGTGTAGGCAATGCTTATGTTGGGCACTCGAATACCTCTTCATGAAATTGTCGTGTGAATCGGCAATGTTTAACTGCTATCAGACATCGTGACCAGATCTTGGGACCTCATGTGCGGTTGTTGCGACGTGCTATGGCCCAGACCTCGTATTGATGGACGATAATGCTCGACATCTTAGAAAACAGATGGTTGATGTTTTCTTGGAAACGAAGGTATTAGACGCAAGACGTGTACTGCTCGCTTTTCCGATTTCAATCTCATAGAGCATGTTTAGGATGCACTAAGGAAACGGGTTGCATCACGTCAGCATCCACCATCCACTTTCCAAGACTAGCGAGCCATTATGCAGGAAGAATGGATGTTATTGCCTCAACAATAGATTGTTGACGTCATTCACAGACTGACCCGTCGTTGTCAGGCCTGTATTGCTGCCAGAGGTGGTCACGTCCCATACTGAGCAAATTAACCAGTTGTCGGAATGTGTGTGCAAATCCGTTAAGATAGCAGAAATGAAGAACGCTTTTGCCTACCTTTATGCATGTTGCAGTTGTGTACGTTCTGTGTTCTTTACATTGTTTCTATTTTACTATCACGTGTTTAGACTATTTTGTGGCAAAATAAACGCACCCTTGCAAAATTTCCGTTTGTTGCTTTAATTTTGAGCAAGAGTGTATACATTTTATTCGAAACAGTAAACTGAATATCCTAACGCACCCAGAATATAGGATTATGAATGCTAATATTTTTGAAATATATGATTTCCGATACAGATTTTTGTTGATACTTTAGAAATACTTCATAAACGTAAAAGAACGATAATCATGGAATAAGTTCTGCCAATTACTAACTTGCTACTGCCAGTAAATAAATCTTTACATTTTATGATAAGCTTCAAAACAATTATTTTTTCTACTGCATACATACATTCCTCATTTGACGCATATGTGTCTCATGTTGGAATTTCAGCCAGGTTTCCTGCCCTTGAAGCGTTCCTTGTTTCCGTAAATTTTGGTCGTTAGTCAACACTGTAAAACCTTTCTGAAATTGATTTAACAGAGGTCTTCTTGGCTTATTATTCGTGTTTCCTCTATCATTTACATCTTTGCTGTCAGAGGAATTCACTGTGTAAGAACGTTCTCGTCTCCCACCTGCTGACACGACGTCTTAACGTTCCTATTGTTTCATCGAGCTAAACAGGCCAGTCTTCAGTCAAAAACGAGAATTCGTCATTATTCCAATCCGATAATTCTGCACTGCTATCGTTAAGAAGAGCTTCTAATTGGTCATCGGTTAATATTTCAAGCATTGGTGTAGACTGCAGGAATATTGGTTATTTCAGTATTCCATCATAAAAGACCAAATTGAAACTAGGAGATTCGCGATGTGACCTAAGGAGCACATACGAGGACATTCAGAAAAGTCTTATTTCACAGTAACGAACAAATATACAATTCTGAACTAATTATCAACATCTAGAATAAGTAGTGAACGTTAGGTAAAAAACACCGAGTCTCAATACAATATTCAAGCATAATAATTATTTACATACGTATTAGATTTTTAGGAATAACCGTTTTCTGTGTATGACCAGCTGTAAACTAAAACAGAAATTGTTCCTGCGCCCTGGTATTAAAAGTAAGAACCAGAAGGCTCACACTCATGAACGATCGGTCTATAAGCCGAAAAACACCGCTGCTCACGGAGATAAAAATCATCAAACGAATGTCCACATGTGTGGAATGATGCAACGAAGAGATTAAACATGTCAGCGGATTACTTGTATTTCCCTTCTTGTGTGTTGGTGTGAAGTATTCAACTTTCCAGTCATTAGGTACGGAGCGAGTGGTTGTTTGTGATTGCTGAAAACGGTGATATTCCATGAGTTTACTCTGAAAGGAACCTAACTGGTATACAGTCTGAATCAAAAGATTTTTTTTAATCTAATGATTTAATATGCTTTAATACAACAATGATTTTCACACTGATGAGGGAAAACATCGTGACCACTGTCCATCGCGGTACTAAATGCCGCTTGATGACGATACAGAAGATTGACACGGTAAAGAAATGTAGAAAAGCGGAGCAGAGACGAGAGGAGAATCATTGTATCGACGATACGCGTGCCAAGTGGGGACAACCACCGATATAAGCGTCCTTGTCAAAGGGTGGACTGTTGTGGTCTGCCGCCTGTGCACGAGCATCTCGGAAACCTGAAGCTGATCGGCTGTTCTCGTGCTATCGTCGTGAACGTTTGTGCAAAATGGCTGAATGGCGGTGCAACCATGAGTATCCGACAAGTTACTGGCGTCGGACGTTCATGCCTCATCGCAGAACACGGAGGTCGGGTGTTGGCCCATTCTGGAATGCAGGATAGACGCCGGTATGTGGTAGATCTGTCGACAGAGTACCAATCTGGTGCAGGCACAAGTGTTTCAGACCTCACCACTGTTGAGCGTGGAGGCCGGCAGCAGATGCCCCGTACCTGTTCCCAAGTTGAGCCAACGACATAGTCAATTATAGTGGGAGTGGGCATGAGAGAATGGACCTTGCATCAATAGAACCGTGGCCGGATGAACACGTTTCTTGTTACATCAGGTCTGTAGTCGTGACCAAAGCCGTCATCTAGACGAAGAGCTGCTGGAAACGTGCACCCCAACGGAGAGGCAGCTCGGCTGGGACAGTTTGACGTTATGGTGATCATTCATATGGCTTCCGTGGAACCTGTGGTATGAATGAAAGGCACCATCATAGCCGTGGACTTCCTGCAACGGTTCGTGCTTGATTCTCCTCCAGTGTCGATGGCATCTTCCAGCAGGATAACTGTCGGTCTTAAAAGGACAAAATCGTACATTGGTGCTTTGAGTGAACTCTCGCTGATGTATTGTCCACCAGATTTGTTATTTTATTTTATCTTATTTACATGTCAAGTTCCGTAGGACCGAGGAGCAAATCTCCACGGGCATGGAACGTGTCAGTACACGAAATTACAACGTAAAAGTAATACCAGATAAAAATGAAAGTTTAATGAACCCGAAAAAACCAAGCCATAAGTTTAAGTAAACGCAATCAACAATACTACAAGAATCAGCTCTATTTTTTAAGGAACTCATGACGGAATAGAAGGATTGACCCTTGAGGAAACTCTTCATTTTCGATTTGAAAGCTTGTGGATTACTGCTAAGATTTTTGAATTATGCTAGTTTATTGAAAATGGATGCAGCAGTATACTGCACACCTTTCTGCACAAGAGTTAAGGAAGTCCGATGCAAATTCAGGTTGGATTTCTGCCTAGTGGGAGCTGCTTATTCTTGGGAATAAGCTGATATTGTTAAAAGGAAACGAGAGTAAATAATATACACAATGAGAGGCCAATGTCAAAATATCCAAACTAGTGAACAGGGATCGACAAGAGGTTCGTGAACTTACACCACTTATTGCCCGAACCGCCTTTTTCTGAGCCAAAAATATTCTCCTAGAATGGGAAGAGCTACTCCAAAATATACCATACGACATAAGCGAATGAAAATAAGTAAAGTAGACTAAGTTTCGTGTCGAACTATGACTTACTTCAGTTACCGTTCGAATAGTAAAAATGGCAGCATTAAGCCTTTGAACAAGATCCTGAACGTGGGCTTTCCACGACAGTTTACTATCAATCTGAACACCTAGAACTTTGAACTGTTCAGTTTCACTAATCGTATGCCCATTCTGTGAAACTAAAACATCGGGTTTTGTTGAATTGCGTGTTAGAAACTGTAAAAACTGCGTCTAACTGTGATTTAGCGGGTTTATTTTCTACAAGCCATGAGGTTATGTCATGAACTGTACTATTTGAAACCGAGCCATTGTTGCACACGACATCCTTTACTACCAAGCTAGTGTTATCAGCAAACACAAATATTTTAGAGTTACCCTTAATACTAGAGGGCATATCATTTATATAAAAAAGGAACAGGAGTGGACCCAACATTGATCCCTGGGACACGCCTCATTTGACTGTATCCCACTCAGGCCTCATATCACAGCCATTCCCAACACTGTGAATAATGACCTTTTGTTGCTGAAGTAAGAGGTGAACCAATTGTCAGCTACTCCCCTTATTCAGTAATGGTCCAACTTCTGGAGCAATATTTTATGATCAACACAATGAAACGCCTTAGTTAAATAAAAAAAATAGGCCTAGCGTCCGATACCTTTTGTTTAACCCACCCAGTACCTCTCAGAAAAGAGAGAGTATAGCATTTTAAGTTGTCAAACGACTTCTAAAGCCGAACTATACATTTGATAGAATATCGTGTGATATAAAATGATCAATTATCCTTACATACACAGCCTTTTCAATAACTTTATACAAACACTGATGACATAGAAATAGGTCTAAAACTGTCTACTTTATCCATTTCTTCCTTTTTATAAAGCGGATGTACTACTGAGTACTTCAATCGTTTAAGAAACTGACCATTCCTGAAGGAAAAATTACAAATATGGCTAAATACAGGGCTAACATGTGTAGGACAGTACTTCAATATTCTGCTTGGCGCTCTATCATGCCCGTGAGAGTCCTTGGTCTTCAGTGATTTAATTATTGACTTAATCTCCCCCTTGTCTGCATCGCAGATGAGTATTTCAGACATCAATCTCGGAAAGGCATTGGCCAAGAGAGTTATGTAATTCCCTTTAGAAACTAAATTTGTATTTAACTGACCAGCAATGCTCATAAAATGATTGTTAACTACTGTACATGTATCTCATTTATCAGTAACAGAAATATTTTTACTACGAACTGACTTTCTATCGTCGACCTTGTGCTGCTGACCAGACACTTCCTTCACAACTAACCATATGGTTTTAATTGTATCCTGTGAATTAGTTATTCTATTTGCGTATCACATGCTCTTTGCCTTTCTAATAACATTTTTAAGCACCTTACAATACTGTTTGTAATGGCCTACTGTAGCTTTATTGTGACTACTTCTAACATTTTGATGTAATTTTCGTTTTGTTCTACATGGCATCCTTATGCTACTAGTCGGCCACTCAGGCTGCCTTTTACTGTTAGTACCCCGTTTAGAACGTTCTAATGGAAAGCAACTCTCAAAGAGGGTGGGAAATATATTAAGGAAAGCATTATATTTGTCATATATGTTATCTACACTATAAACTTCCTGCCACTCTTGTTCCTTAAAGAAGTTTAAAAACCTCTCTATTGCTGTCAGATTAGCTATCCTACATAGTTTCTAATTATATGTGACATTTGTTTGAGTAGAACGCCTTTTAGTGTTAAAATTTGTGCCTCATGGTGCGAAAGGCATTCACCCTTTTACTAACAAAATGACCATATAGTAATGAAGAATGAATACAAATATTGTCTATGGCTGAGCTACTGTTCCCTTGCACCCTTGTTAGAAAAAGTCTGCATCAGATCATATGAATTTAGGAGATCTACGAACATCCTTTTCCTTGCACCATCACATACAAAATTAATATTGAAGTCACCACATATAACTACTTTCTGGTACTTCCTATAAAGTGAATCAAGGGCCCTCTCTAACCTGAGCAGAAATGCCCTGACGTCAGAGTTAGGGGACCTATAAACAGCAACAATTAGATGTTTAGGTTCACTAAACTTGTCTGTCTGCAGTCGATGGAACGTCGAACATGCGCCCGCTCTTGTGAGATTGTTCTTCCAGAACAAACTGTCAATTCAGTGTTTTATAAAGATGCCCCTGACAGGCACAGGAAAAGGGCGAATCGAGTAAGCCGGCCATTGTATGACAACACCCTATGTCACAGGGTCACTTCATCATTTTTGACATCAAAAGGCATTCCCATTGTCCCGAAGCCGTCCTATTCGCCTGGTCTGAGTCCTTGTGACTTTTTTCTTTTCCCGAAGCTCAAAAATGTCTTAAAAGGACGTCGTTTTCGGACTCTGGAGAACATTGAAAGGAATGTGATCGAGATGTTAAGGGCACTATCAGTTGAAGCATTTCAGCACAATGCTTGTGGTCGCCAGCTTCACGCTCGCAAACAATTTAGTGTAGCTGTGTGTCTTGTGTGTAGGCATCTGGTGTCACACACCTCCAAAATTCGACCAGGGACTTGTTGGATCCATGGCAAGCAGAATTTCTGCTGTTTTGCGTTCCAAAGGTGGTCCAACGAGCTATTAACTCTTTGAGTCCCAACAATATAAGAAAATATTTTTCTAACTTTTCACAGAATTGATCTTTATCATATTAATGAGCAACCAACATAGGAACAAAATAACAAAAAGTAAACGATCTATTATTTTAAGAAGGTAATTTCATTTTTTAATATAATTTCAAAATTTTCGCAAAATGATCTTTGTTGTCACACTAAGCAACGAGTAGAAGAAGAAATTTGCCAAAAGCAAATTGTCAATTGTTTTACAGTTGTACTTTCACTTTAGAACTGTAGGGGCACAGTTTTCTAGCATCCGCCATTTCAAAAGATATATTTGGAAGAAATTTCTCAAGTTTCCTAGACACAGACCCGCGTCTTGAGACTTCCATGAACTCATTAGGCCAAAAAAAAAAAATTATAGTCCTGAATAACAATCAAGGAAGGATCTAAAATTTAATGAATTTATACCATAAGTACTTATTTCTCCAGTGGTTTCACTTCTAAACCACTTATAACGCTTGTAACTCAAATTTACGTTACGACAACTTTAGGTATACCTACTGTCAGTGATCTCCTCATTAGGATCACTCTTAAAAGAAAACACATGTTATAATGTGCTACAGAGACTTAGCACAGTCTCTGCACCGACTGTTGCCTTGAAAGCTGTAAGTGACTGCTACAGCGTACTACTCGTATATTCGTACATCAGTACACCTCTAGATGTCTCTATCTTGCAATGGCGTCGATAGTTTCAAGTGGAAGGCACTGATACTTAAAACAATAATATGAATAAAATAGTGGTTTCAGGCAGATATCACTGATACTTCAAAGAGTTAAGGAAGTGGCTCGTCAGTGCACTTCGAAGTTACTCATGTTCTAGCTTTTGTTGAGTCGAAATATCCATCTTTTGTGGTGAGTAAATCAAGGATCCATGTTTATTTCGGTAAGATTACCATCACTATCACTCCATGAACAATTGGTTGTCATCGTCATCGTAGTAATAAATCGCTGGACATCAATTTTTGGGCATAAGCATCTCTTAGAATTTTCCACTCACTGCCTTCTTCAGAGAGACAGTTCCAGATAATATGGTCTCATTTCGCTACGCGTTTCATGGTTTCTTTGCATCAGAACAGCTTCTCTATTAATTTTCATTCACTCACTGTGATTAGTTCACGGTTTTCCCATTCAAACACTCTGTTGTTAACGCCTTCCAGACGGACACAGGTGAGTGCAGAAAATGCCAAGGCTGCTGAAGACGTTAAAGAGTGATGGTCACTCTGTCGCGAGCATCCAGTGTCGTTTCTCTCAAAGCAACGTACCGCCTCTCAGATGGAACGTCACGTTACTCTCAGCGGCTGCTGACCTGTGGCCTCTGCTGCTTACAGACTGCGTCGGTAGGCTCATTTTGACTACACCGCGGTCGTCTGTCACTACCGCAGCTGATAAAAGGCGTGCAATAAGAATCTGGAGTAATCTGCACAACTTAACACGCACGTCTCAAAGGACGGACACTGTTGACTACCCACAGCTGTACGAAATATTTTGAAATTAACTAGGTGAATGCGAATTCCTTGATATCAGCTGTATTAGCTATAAATCGACTACACAATAGTAGCATAGGAAACTTTGTGGCACACCAGGATTCGAAGCCAGATTTTCCACTTACCGCGAACGGCCTCATTAACCACTTCCGCTATCTGTGCATGCTCCCCAGATCGACCCGAACTTTCACATCTTACACTGTCCACATCTTTACATCGTAGTTTATTAAATTCATCACCCAGCGGTCACAATATTATTTGGATCCCCACAACAGGGAGAATGAAACAACGAACAATAAAGACCAGTGTTGTTCTCCTCGTCTGGCCACATACAGTTGTAATGCGAGGGGCGTTCTAGTAAATAATGCAACAACTTTATTTTATGAAATCAAGTTGGTTTTATTCTGGATTCCAGTACACCATATTTTTCCCCGCTCTTTTGGGAACAAACCCCCAGTTTTCAACGGCATCTCCGTTCAATACGACGGCCTTACGCCGCCTTATTGTGGAGGCCCGTATGCCTACATGCTGTCACTCTAATGGTCGGCGTAGAATCCTACTTCTTGCTGCATCAGTATCCACCGCACCATCCACGTACTGCTTCCCACGGGGAGCATCATTCCTAGTACCAAATACATGGGAGTCGGAAAGTGCGAGACCCAGGCTGCATAGTGAATGAGGGAGAACAGTCCAATGAAGTTTTGTGAGCGTCTCTCGCATGCGCAGACTTGTGTGAGGCCTCGCATTATGATGGAGAAGGAGAAGGCTGTTTGCATGTTTCTGGCAACGGACATACTGAAGTCGTTTCCTCTATTTCCTGAGGGTTGCACAATATACTTCAGAGTTGATCGTTGCATCGTGAGGGAGGACAACAAACAGAATAACCCCTTCAAAGTCCCAACCGACCATCGCCATGACTTTACTGACTGAGAGTGCATTTCTGAACTTTTTCTTCGGTGGAGAGGTGGTGTGGAGCCATTATTTGGATCACGTTTTTGTTTCTGGTTCGAAGTGATGAACCCATGTTTCATCGCCTGTGACGATGTTTGACAAAAAATTGTCACGTTCGGCCTCGTAACCACGTGGACTCTTCTTCGTTGATCTTTATGATCTTCTGTTAGGCGCCGAGGAACCCAGCGGGCACACACCTTTGAGTGCCCCAGCTGGTGGACGAGTACATCAGCACTACCAACAGAGACGTCCAGCTGTGCAGCGATTTGTTTGATTGTAGTCCGTCGATCACTTCGAATGAGTGTCCGCACGTTCTAACACTGCAGGATTCAACGCTGTGTGCTGCTCGCCAGCCCGCGGAAGACCAGATAGGTTAGTGCAACCTTGTTACAATGATGAGAGATGCCTCGCCAATGACTCATCGTCTTTTTGTTCACTGTCAGGTCTCCTTAGACATTCTGCATGTGCTTATAAATATCCGTTCTGCTTTGGTTTTCCCCAAAAGGATCACATAGCTAGCTTGTAAGGTGGCAGAATAAATGAAGGTCATATTCGCACCTTAGATGAGAGCTTTATATATCGCAATGGGAAGGTGAATATGGCACGTAACTCAAGTCAGTGGTAATGAGCAAATCTGCCTAGCAGTATGTAACGCAAACAGGGATGACATTCAATTGACAGTAATTAACACACCATTCCTATAACGCATGTTTGAGTGGTAGGTGAAACACGCAGCGAGAGGCGTTTTAGTTTGGAATTCAGAGGGACGACATAGAGGCAAGGCCGCGCTACAGGTTGTACAATTGAAACCACCTAAAGGGGTGTCCTAGGCGGAAAGTCACCGACCGACCAGGTGACTCGGACGGGGAGAGCGAGTATAACGGCCCATCTGAGAGAGGACAGGAAAGAAAGCTTTCAGAAACTGGGTTTCGGAATTCCAAATGGATACGAAACAAGACCAGTGACTCATTTTCGATCACGTGTCCAGCAAGTGGTACACATGTGCGACAGTCAATGTACGCATTTAGTCGTCTGGAAAGGGCACAAAGCGTCCGAATGGCGGAAACGCCCTAGGAAGGAGGAAAGAGCCAAAGTTTCGCCACAATTTAATGGTAGGGACCTTGCTGTTGGTAGAGAGAGTTTCCACAAAATAAGAGGAACGCTCCTATTGGTCGAAAAAAGCCGTGACATGAAGAACGAAAGAACCCAGGTGGGGAGACAGTTCAGCTATGAGTAAGACAAGACGGAAATTTTTGGGGACTCTTCTCTGAACTGGTGTCAAGTGCAGAATGGAGCGCATAACGCTCTGTACGACACAGAGAAGTATTTTGTGTGAACACAGCGTTCACACCAGCTGATAACCAGCTAGAAATTAGCTGTATCAGCGTTTAGCTACAACTGTGGAGAAACGAACCAGCTAATTAGTTATTTGTTCTTGCAAGAACTGAGAGGACATTATAATATGCACGCTGCTCCAACCACGTGAGTGTATATCGCCACATTCTAAGGCTAGGGATGAGTACATGTTCTCTCGCATAACGAGAAACACAGGGAAAATTTCTGGTGGAAAATTCAGCAAAGGTGTAATTAGTTTTATGGGAATTTCAGCGGAAGAGAGAGGCTTAGCAGACGACAGCTCATTGCAGTTTAAGGCAAATACCGTGTGCAGAGGCATAAACTTGTTGGTCCAACAGCTTGCGTCCACTGTAAAGTCGAGGGATCTTGGAAATCTTTTGCTCAATTTGTCACATAACTAATCATTCACAGTGGACTTGATTGTCATCCTGTAAATAGTACCGAACTTTGAACATCATGACGTAAGTGTAGAAATGATTTTGTAAATAAATTTCTAGTTAAACTTTAATATTGTCGTGCTTAGGATAATTTAACCTTCTGAGGGTTAATATTTAATATTGTTGTGTTTAGGATTATTTCACTTTTTGATGTTGACGAGATGCGTTATCCTACAAGTGTTTTTTGTTGTCACATTGAAAACTGTGTAAAAGCGGGTGTTTTTGTGCGACATTAAACATGTCATTTCAACTTACACAGTTGTCTTCAAACCTAGAATAAGAAAACCAAAAGTATTGTACCTTAAAAGTTCTCTGCCTGGAACGTACCTCCGTTACAGACGCCACTGTAAAGGCTACATATAGCGCTGCCACCTGTCGGAACTTCATGAAAATATGGGGACTGAATCGAGAATATTTCACAATGTCCGCCAAAAAATTCCGCATTTTTTCAACCGCATTTTTTCAATGGAGCAAGAAGAAAGTTGTGTTGTTTTAATTACTGAACGCCGCTCGTACTTACATACGTCTCTGAAAGAACAAACTCTATTGAGCTTCCGCACTTGTCCGAAAACATTGCGTGGATCTGAGCAACGTGCACGGATAGCCGAAGTGGTGAAGGCGACCGCTCACGATAAACCGGAGATCCGGGCTCGACTACTGACACGGCATAAATTCTCATTGCGGGTAGTACATATACATCTGAAACAGCTCAAGTCAAGGAACTCGCAGTCAGCAAATTAATTTCGTAATCTGCAGAAATAGTGGCGTGACAGCAACAACAGGAAATCAACCGAGTATGGAGACATTAAGTTGATGTGGAGCAATAAGATCGCGGGTGGAACGACTCGCGTTTAGCAGGAGCAAATATGAAACTCGTCTGCTCACCACGTCTTCTAGCAAGAGGAAGCAAAAGATGATGAAGCCGTACCGTGTGGCTTTGCAAGCACCTTGTTTACAGCTGTGAATCAAGCAGTCAATTTAAACAACGATTAGTGATTATCATGAGGTTGCAGGTGTCCAGAAAGAGCCATACTATAATCCTAACAATGGCAAGAGCCCAAATTTGACTAATCGAAATTCTTTCTGCATTTACTATTTACAGACAAACAGGGAAACGAGCACTAAGCATGAAATCAGTAAGAGGCAACGCAATGGCGTGCGGTTTCAGGTTTGGTTTGTGAGCAAGCATCAGTTAAAAATAAAAGTCGAAAAATGGTGCCAAGGAAGCCCCTATAGACGAGCGAGGAGGAGTCGTGGTAGCCATGAGAAGCCGCAGTGGAACATGATGGCGAGCTACCTAGCTTGTAGGCCGTAGCATCTCGCTGTGTTACTCGGCGGTAACCGCTGGTTGTCTTCCAGTTGCACGTGCCACGTAGATCATTTACGCCTCACCGATAGTAAACGCCTAATTCGATTTGCAGAGACTCTCGCTGGTCCTACAAGTGACTGAAGACTTACAGCACGACTGTCGCCAACATGGCGGCTACCGCAAGTTCCTCTGGGGTTAACACTAACTACACTGATAGGCTAGAACTTTATGACCACTGCACACCGCAACTTTGGAGGCCACCTGGTCGCGTTGTGGTGGAAACGTGACGAAGTAACAAAAGTATGTAAGCGGAGCTCCATTGAGGTAAGCGATTTTGACAAAGGGCGGATTATTATTACGGAGAGACTGAGTTCGAGTACTCCAGAACGGCGAAGATGATCATCTGTTCACCTGCTTCCGTCATTAGCATCTACTGAGAAAGGTAGCAGGACAGTGAAACTACCGCTAAGCGCTAAATGGTTGGACGTCCACGAATGTTCACAAAACGCGGCTTTCGGAGGCATGTCTGCTCTGTGAAGTAGGATAGATGGTGATCTGTGGCATTTCTGCCGAAAGAGAACAATGCTAGTGCATGCACAAGTACTTCGGAGCAGATCGTTCATCGTACGTTGTGGAACATGGAGCTCCACAGACGACCATCCGTACGTGTTCACATTTTGCCCCAACGACATCGTCAAGCCGGCCGGGGTGGCCGAGCGGTTCTAGGCGCTACAGTCTGGAACCGCGCCACCACTATGGTAGCAGGTTAGAATCCTGCCTCGGGCATGGACGTGTGTGATGTCCTTAGGTTGGTTAGGTTTAAGTAGTTCTCAGTTCTAGGGGACTGATGACCTCAGACGTTAAGTCCCATAGTGCTCAGAGCCATTTGAACCATTTTTTTTGGCATCGTCAAATACAATTGCAGAGCTTACGGAACCATAGGAATTCGACCGTCGATCAATGGAAATGTGTCTGCTCTTCGGTTGAGCCACATTTTTGATACATAGGTCGATGGTCGTCTCCACAAGCGTCATCATGGAGGTGACCGGCGGCTCAAACGTGCAACGCGCCATGGACGCAGGTTGATGGAAGCAGCACTACGCTATGGGAGACATTGTCCTGCGCTTGCATGGGAGCTGTGGTAGTAATCGAAGACACGCCGACAGCTGCAAACCACCTGTATCGCTTCATGCTTGATGTCTTCCCCAATGGCGATGTCTTCTTTGAGCAGCACAACTGTCCGTGTCTCGGAGACGGAACCATGCTACGGTGGTTTGAGGAGCATTATAATGAACACACGTTGATGTCTCGGCGATCAAATTCTTCTGATGCACATCCTATGAAATGTAAGTCGGTCGCAATTGCGCACACCACCGCGGATGCAGATTAGCAGCCTGTTATTTATGCAAATGACACAGCCTGCGCGCAGACATCTTATTGCCACAAACCTTCACAAGCCGACTAATAAACTGTCGGATTCCTGATACGTAGAATCAGTGATATATTTCGTTCCAAAGACGGACAAACAAGGTATTGAGCAGGTGGTCATAATGTTTTGGCTCATCAGTGTACGCGTGCGCTACGTGATGATTGTTCAAAATGGCTCTGAGCACTATGAGACATCTGAGGTCACCAGTCCCGTAGAACTTAGAATTACTTAAACCTAACTAACCTAAGGACATAAGACACGTCCATGCCCGAGGCAGGATTCGAGCCTGCGACGGTAGCGGTCGCGCGGTTCCAGACTGAAGCGCCGAGAACCGCTAAGCCACAGTTGACGGCTTATGATTGTTCCCGGACGCCGACAAAAGTGAGCGTGAGTGACCCTGCTGAGCCCTGTTTAAAACCACCACACCAGCAAGAAAAGGTAGGCACTATTTTCTATTGACAACCTCAATTTCCGTTCCTACAAAAAGCTGTGGCCCTCTTAGAAACGAGTTCTGAGGAAACTCACCAAATCTGTCGTTACCTGTCTGATCTTAACTGCCAGCTACCTCCCACGTACGTACGCCTGCTCCCTTGGCGTCCTTCCTCAAACACAAGTGCCTCTAATGGACAATACCATCTTGGTGACCACCATCACTAACAGCTACAGTTCGAAAGGCGTTGTATTAAAATTAACCTGCCCATAAATGACTCCAGTACCGAGGCAATGACGTCACGTAGTTTCCGAAACACTCTAGTCGCGGGGACTCATAGGAAATCGAGAGTCGTGGTTTTTTATTTTAATTTACAACTTGATTCTCTAACAAATTAACTGTAGTGTGATAGTATCAATAACGGTGAACTCAATGAAGAAGTCCTCCAACAAGTCAGCGAGGAAAAAATCCCAATAAAGAACATAATTAATCGAAGAGGCTGAATTATTTGGCTCTACTTTTAACAGTGTTGCTGAAAACTATATTTGAAGTGATGGTGGAGGGAAGAATAGCAGGTGTCCATTTACAAATGAGTGTGCAGCGCAGTTCGTTGATGACATGGGATGCAGCATTTATGCTGAAATGAACACGATAGCTGGTAACGGGCATGAACAGAGAGATGCATCAAATCAACCTTAACCCTTTAATTGGGAAAGATGGCTTGCTCGTTTGTTAGTTAGACGGATATAGACATACGCACCATTTTGTGACTTGTAGCTAAAGGGAAAGACTAGATTCAGGTCGGCAGGTGTTAGAATGCTATTAATTAATGCTGCCTCCACTATATGGCAACTCTCGTTAGTCAAGATAATGTAGTCTCGCCCAGTTTTAATGTTTTTCATTGTTTTATACTGGTAAGAACACGGGTTTTGGCAGTAATTATCCTGAATGGAAAATAATTTCTCGTGTTGCTTTGGAATGTGCTCGTGATTTGCTCTATGTATGAGGGCTATTTTTATCATCAACTTCTGATCTGCCGCGAAATGGAAACCACAGCGAAAATCAATAACGTTTCATTTGCAGCGTTTAGCTACACCTTTCAGTTACTTTTCTAGATAGTTGTTGCTCCGACTTAGATATCTGTCGTAGCGTGGTACCTAATTTCCAACACCTTCATAACAGAGGGCAACTGCCTGTGAATTCTGCCAATTCCCTACACTGGTTTGCAGCCTTTGTCTGTCCAAAATGCTGTCTTCATAGCCAGCTGCTCCTGCGAACAAAGAGATGAAAATCAGGGAGAGCCAAGTCCAGGCTGTATCGCGGGTGATCAAGTACTTCCCATCGTCCCGTCGAAAACGCTGTAGGAGCGTGTTCATTTCACCTGTAGTATGCGGCTGAGAATTGTCGCGAAGAAAGAAACGCATGACACATTATGTGAACTGCATGAAATCACGCGAAACCGCTCGGCAGGACTTCAAATTTGATGAGAGACACTACTATCCATGTATCTTTACGTGCTCACTGTGAGCTTTAGACTGACGAAAGTGCGACCTGACGCGATAAGCAGGCATACTGTAAGTTATTATAAAACATTGTTTGCATAAGAGGAAACTGAATACATTGATTTCGACAACTTTCTCCTCATGTAACATGTACCTTATATAACGTACTCAACTGCTGGGAAAAACGGACTACTGGTTGGCCCTGTATTGCGAGTATGAGCAGTGTCGCGAAATAAAACTTAACTTCATGAAATGCAAAATTTGGAATAAAAGAAACTGACTCTAATTAAATGCCAAAAGAACCTTATTGTGTGGTCAGTGAAAACTATATAACCAAAACTCAGTATCGATGTAAGTTATGAACGTTGCGTGATATGAAGTGTAATGATTGACTTGGAATATCCGCCAAAATAAATTACTACACTACATGGAAGAAAACAACTGTTTGAAATTACCAGTACATTTTAATGAAAATTAATATACTTGCTAGCGTTACATCAGACAATCGCGTCTATACACCATTTGCTCAAGAATGCAAGGTGAGACCTGCCCTGAAATAAAAGTGACTCACCTTTTGCTCAGAGTGCTGTTTTTGTGTCTGGAGTACTGTCGTTCTCGATAGCAAATACAAATCATCAGATGCAGCAGCTAAAGGAAAATAAGCTGCTCACTACTAATTTCTTACTTTTTGCTTGTTAGAGACAATCTGCGACTTTATGTGGCGTAAAGCGCACACGACACAACACAAAACTTTACTATGAATCATGGAGGTAGGTTTTATTTTAAAGAAATCGTTTTTTAAGAAATGAAATTCTGATTTTCACAAAATCACAGCGGAACATAAGAAGCCTCTAAGGATTACAAAATTCTGTTATTACAACAATTACAAATATACCTTTAAAATTCCTCCAAAATCTTCTCCATCAGTATAAAGAACAAGAAGGTGTTACAAATGAGGTTTCATCTCCATAACAAAGTATTACAAGTTGTTTCTCCCAGATTCAGAAATAACTCAACTGATCGCTACTACGTCTTCGATACGAATACCCCGTGGCTGCACAACTGACTGATTAGCACGTCAGTCAAAGCTGGAACTAAACACAGAGTCAACGTTCTTATTCGCTACTCATGTAGTACGGTCATTAATCTTTGTGCCAGCACAGTAAAGATGAATTATTTACAATGACGCAAAACACATGAGAACCTTCCAATACCAGAGACACAGCGCAATACATCCGCGCAAAGCTTCATCGGATTTTCACTGTGCTTTTAACTTCGCAAGCGATCAGAGGATGGAAAGAAAAGCAGCCCTCATATTTATCTGTACAAGTGGTACACTTGTTCAGATTTGGCCGACAGACTAAGAAGGACATAAGAATTTGGGAGACGTGGATAGCACCGTTTCCTAGTTGCAATGATAAAGATTGAAATACTGTCGGCTACTGTGGGAATCAGCACCGACACAAACAATGTGAGAAACTGCGATGACCGGTGGCGGGAATCCAAAATGATCTGTACATCTGACTAATAGAATTATTTATTTCTAAAAATTAAGCCGGCCCGTGTGGCCGTGCAGTTCTAGGCGCTTCAGTCTGGAACTGTGTGACCGCTACGGTCGCAGGTTCGAATCCTGCCTCGGGCATGGATGTGTGTGACGTCCTTAGCTTAGTTAGGTTTAATTAGTTCTAAGTTCTAGGTGGCTGATGACCTCAGAAGTCGCATAGTGCTCAGAGCCATTTGAACCATTTTTCTAAAAATTAAAGGAACATAAGTTGTCGTTATGGGGTGGGTTGATGTGCTACCCGTGCCTCCTACAAGCAGTTACCTTACCCACTAGTACTAGTCGCAGAATGCAGGCCAAGTATAGTCTTTCTATTACTCACAAGGGGACCTCCCCATCGCACCCCCTCAGATTTAGTTATAAGTTGGCACAGTGGATAGGCCTTGAAAAACTGAACACAGATCAATCAAGAAAACAGGAAGAAGTTGTATGGAACTATGAAAAAAATAAGCAAAATATACAAACAGAGTAGTCCATGCGCAAGATAGGCAACATCAAGGTTCATATGATCTTACGAGCGCCGTGGCCCCGTGGTTGGCGTGAGCAGCTGTGAGGTGGTGGGTCCTTGGTTCAATTCTATCTTGAAGTGAAAAGTTTAACTTTTTATTTTCAGACAATTATCAAAGTTCAGGCACTCACACATAAACAATTTCGCTCTGCAAAATTCTAGGACATGTTCAGATTTGCTTGGACATATGCAGGATTTGACGGTTTACACACAGAAAAATTTGAATACGTTAAAAACAAATGTTTTGACAGAGCACAGGGAAAACTGTGCGACTCAAACTGTTGCATTCATTTGTTGCAGTTTATGTGAGAAACTCTTATGATTTCATCACTTTTTGGGAGTGATTATCACATCCACAAGAAAACCTAAATCGGACAAAGTAGAAGAATCTTTTTACCCATTCGCCAAGTGTAAAAGTTAGGTGGGTCGACAAAATATTCCTGTCATGTGACGCACATGCCGTCACCAGTGTCGTATAGAATATAGACGTGTTTTCCTGTGGAGGAATCGGTTAACCTATGACCTTGCGATCAAATGTTTTCGGTTCCCATTGGAGAGGCACGTACTTTCGTCTACTAATCGCACGGTTTTGCGGTGCGGTCGCAAAACACAGACACTAAACGTATTAAATTAACAGAGACGTCAATGAACGAACGGACAAATCATAACTTTGTCAAAATAAAGAAAGTAAAGTTTTCACTCAAGGGAAGACAGGAACCAAGGTCCTCTCGGTCCGCCGCTGCTCACGCTAACCAAGTGACCATGGCGCTCCTGAGTTCGTATTATCCTTGATATTGCCTATGTTGCGCATGGACTACTCAGTTTGTGTATTTTGCGTATTTTTTTCATAGTTCCACACAACTTCTTCCTGTTTTCTCGATTGATCTGTGTTCAGTTTTTCAAGGTCTATCCACTGTGCCAAATTATAACTAAATCTGAGGGGGGGGGGGGTGCGATGGGGAGGTTCCCTTCTCAGTACTGATGCTCCAGAAGTCTGCGGCCGACCTGGGCTCGACCAACGATGGGCGGGTGGTTAAGTCAGCGTTGACAGGGGGCGCTGAACTCTGTCTCCATGGAGGTGTGGCGCTGACCTTCTTTTCACTGGTGCCCGGATCAGCGCCTTCTTGATGCCGTTCCGCGGCGCTGCGCTGGTCAGTGTGCAGTCGATGCTTTATGATGGCAGAATTAGTCTCGGGAAACAGTCCGCGCGCTCTCCACAACCAACGTTATCGGTTGTACGTCCACCTCGAACACCAAGAGTGACTCGTCTCATAGTCATCTGTCTCCAGAATTGTTGCCAAGAACGACGAAAAAAGAGACCATCGAAGATGTGCGGAGTATGCATGACAAGAGAGCTCACAAAAGAGACACATTGTTGTGTGTAATGTCGAAGTCGTTTATGTTAAAGCTGATCACACAGAAAAAGGACAGTTATTTAATTCTCTTTTTCAATACATACTGTTCTTTCAGTGTGTACCACCAAGTCTTGGTTGAAAGTAAAGTAGCAAGTGTTTTTAACCCCTTCGTGGGATGTTACATATGTGATCAAATCGTCAGGTGGGTACAGACTCCTTTCGTAGACGACCGCTTCGGTAACAGAATCAAATGATTTCTGCAGTCGCCATCAACACATTGACAGATACGACCATGTAGCTGCTTGTTGCAAGTCATTCCACACAAAAATAAATACTAGATAACAGTAATTAAACCGGTAGCAGTTGACAGCTGTGGGTGCTTAACACTGAAAAAAGAGAACAAGAAGAAAATAAAGAAAGGAAAAAGAAAAACTGTAGGACCACAAAAGAACAAAAATAACAACTGGACGAAGGTGAGAAATGAAATCTTTTTAGAAACGTAGAAACACTCACAGGCACTATAAGAAAGAGGAGATTAACGTTTTAGGTCATTTTTACGTAATGAATCGCCTAAGACTAACGAAAAAAAATTAAATTTCATTTTCAAATTGAAGAAATCGGCCATGTAGGAATAGGACTCACGCTCTGACGGTTCATTACAGACTTAGTTATGTACACCACAGACAGTTCATCGAGAATCTCGACGATTTTCGCCTGTTATTGACATTGATCCTGGGAGGATAGGGGTCCCTGGAATTCCAAGAGTTTCGAGAGTGGTTTAGTTTTAGGACTGAAGTAGGATAAAAAATAACAATGACATAAATAAATGATTCTTTCTGTGATATAATTATTAATTAATAATTTTCGGGTCTTTTCTTTTACTTGTACTATTAAATCTTGCTTCTTGCCAAATTTCATGATTCTAAGTAAACCTGAAGTACCCTATAGGTTTTGATGAGTGAGTTCGCAAGCATCAAAATATGTGACGTAAATGGCCGTACCTTTTGACTGCATTGACATAGAAGCTTTAATTTCTTATACTGCAAAGAGACTATAGACTTTAATATGTGACGTGAATTCCAACTTTATACGTCTACTCCTTCCTGAGAAAAAGGATTTTCGTTGGAGAAACAGATAGACAGACAGAAAGTCAGACGGACAACATCGTGATCCTTTAAGATTTCCGTTTACACCGAGTGAACTGCGTAACGCCGAAAACACTGCTGGATTGCTGGAACAGAAAGAAGGGATTCGAGAAAACTTAACTTCAAAGAAGAGGAAAATTTCAGGCTACTGATCAGCAACGAAAAATTTACTGTCAACAACAAAAACCACAACGCAGAAGGGTGATGTCAAATGAACAGAGGCAGGTAATCATCCAATGCATGAAGAAGTGCCCGGAACATAAGAAGAAAAACGCTGAAACTTAGTCCTATGTTCTAAACGGTCTAACGATCCTAACTCACTTAAGTTACGGTCCATAAATCGAAGTCAACGAAGAAATGTTTTAGCGAGCAACCGAGGCACGTAGCACGCTTGCGTCAGCCAGCACTGACGGAAATTACCTACCGAGGCAGTGGAGCGCGCGCGAGAAATACCCACTTAACAGGTTAGGTTCGGTGACCGTAATAACAACAGATGTCAATAGAGAATCAGACCGTCGCGGAGAGCTGCCTGGCTACGGCAGCAGGTGGCCGCCCGAATCTCGCGGGCCGCGTCCCGGCCGCCATTAGGCTGTTAATTGGCGGTGCCGGGTTACTGGCAGCAGGAAGCGGCGGACAAGTGCCGCTAATTGGACGCGGCCCTTCTTGTTCTCGGCGACCTCTCCCCCCCTCTTAAGCCCTCGCATTATGCATCTGGCGCCCGGCGCCGCCAGACGGACGCGGGGGACGGGGTATGCAGCGGCGCCACCACTCGACGTCGCGCCGCTTAAGCTGCAGCTTCCGGAATCGCTCGGCGGGCGCCGGCGCTCAGTCGATATCGCTGCGAGGGGCGCGGGGCGGCTCCCAGCGTCTGCGTTCACTCCCTGCGCTAGATCTACGTAAATACTCCGCAGGCCACTGTGCAGCAGTGGCGGAGGGTGCTTCGTGACAATAAAAACACGCAATCCAGTCACATTCCCGAATAACCTCCTTTTGCAGTGCGGCCCCACGGATGACGGTTATCGCTGAAACAACCGGTTTCCGATCGTAGCGTTTTTCTTAACGCCACTTTAACCGGACTACTAAAACCCCTCAAAATAATCTGTTTATGAAATAACCGATTTATTATTCCTACTATTTCCTAACGTAGAAATCGAAGAAAGATTGAAAATTTTCGAGTCCCTCAGTTTTAAGATACGCATACTCAAAATATTAAATAAATAGGCAAATAAAAGAAAACGTACTCCGTCCACAGTATGATGATTTTCTCGAAAAATGTTAAATCGTTGACTACAAGAAAAAATCACCAGTGTTCTCCTACTGATATTAATTTTTTGAAACTCTGCTCAAAAATCATGTAATAATCGGGGATCTTACGACTATCTGGACATTAGAATGATCATTCCTAAACTGTGTACACTGAGGTTCAAGAACTTTGTTAATTTGTCCATTCTCAAGAGGTACAAGCAGATAAAGCCATTCTGACACCAGCAGCTCATCAGCTGTTTTCAATGATAAGCTATGAAGAAGTTTCTCCTTATATTATGCCACAGATTCATTGTGGCTCCTCTCTTTTCTAATATTTCAAAGCAAATGGAGCACTATACTTCATTGATACTGCACTTCCAAACGGGGATGGTGCCATTCTGTAATACAGTTGACTTCCGAAGACAATAGTGAGAAACTAACGTATATACCAGTCAGGCAAGTCTTGCACGCTACATGTACCATCTAATAGGCTACCCCATATCGGATTAGGAACATTATTGTGTAAGCAATGCTATATCAATTCTTATGCTATGTGTTTGTTGCTCATTTTCGTCGGCACTGTTATTATAATAGCACTGTTCAGTTTCCCACTTACTATAATAACGCAATATGAGTATATCAAACCACTGTAAATTTTCGGAAAAAAATTGCACGTTCTCTAAATAATGTTTATTTAACAAAAAAAATTAGCACTGCCACAACGATTAATTGATTTTTTAACCGTTTATTAGTGAGAAATAAAAACACCTGTGATACTTGAGAGTAGAGAAATGCCTAAAAATACCGATTATTCAGAACTAAAATATCGGTACCGGTTTCAACTGGTCGTTTTTTGACATCCCTACGCAGACCGCTGAGAGACGTGACGTTCTGCAAGATACCGACAGGGATGTGGAGCCATGCCGACTCTAGGTTTCCCAACTGTGGATGCATGGCGCGAACAGCCCGTTCGAGGTCGTGTAACACCTTGCATTGTCCTACTGGTAGATGCCACCGTGCCGAGCATAACAAACTGCATGTAGGGGTCGACATGAACCTCAGGGACACTTGCATACTTGTGCTGATCCAGTGTGCCTTCCAGGATGAAGAGATCACCTAGGGAATGCCACGAAACCTTTCCCCCAAACCATAACGCTTCCTTCTGAGGCCAGGACAAATGTTCAAATGTGTGTGAGTTCCTAAGGGACCAAACTGCTTACGTCATCGGTCCCTAGACTTACACACTACTTAAACTAAATTTAACTAAGTTATGCTAAGAACAACACACACACCTTTGCCCGAGGGATGACTCGAACATCCGGCGGGAGGGGCCGCGCAGTCCGTGACATGGCGCCTTAAACCGCGCAATAGAACTACGCTTTTTCTTTTCTTTTTTTCTTCTGACTAGTTTGAGGTAGTTCACCACGATTGCCCCTTCATCATAGAGCAACGTACTCAACTTCCTCAGTTATTTGCTGTCTACACCGTTGTTATTGCGGTCGTCAGTCTGAAGACTGGTTTGAAGCAGCTCTCCATGCTGCTCTATCCTGTGCAAGCTTCTCCATCTCGAAATACCTACTGCTACCTACATCCTTCTGGATCTGCTTGATGTATTCATCTCTTTCACTCCCTCTACGATTTTTATTCCCACACTCCCTTGCGATATTAAACTGGTGGTCCCTTGATGTCTCGGAATGTGTACTATCAATAGATCCCCTCTTTAATCAAGTTGTGCCACAAATTTATTGTCTCCCCACTTCCCTTCAGTAACTCCTCGTCATTTACGCGATCTACCCATTTAATCTTCAGCATTTTTCTGTAGCATCACATTTGAAAAGCTTCTCTTCTGGTCTTAACTGTTTATCATCCATGTTTCGCTTCCATACATGGCTACACTCCATGTAAATAGTTTCAGAAAAGACATCTTAGCGCTCAAATCTCTATTAGATGTTAACAAATTTTTCTTCCGTAGAAATGTTTTTCTTGTCATTGCTTGTCTACATTTTAAATCCTCTCTACTTCGGCCATCATCAGTTATTTTGTTGGACGAATAGTAAACCTCATCTGCTACATTAAGTATGTCGTTTCCTAGTCTAATTCCGTGAGCGTCACCTGATTCGATTCGGCTAAATTCCATTATTTTTGTTTTGCTTTCGTTTGTGTTCATCTTATATGCTTCTATTAAGGCACTGTCCACTGCGTTCAGCTGCTCTTCCAAGTCCGTTGTTGCCTCTGAAGGAATTACAATTTCATCGGCAAACCTCAAAACATTTTTTTCTCTCCCTGAAAATTAATGGCTATTCCAATTTTTTCTTCGGTTTCTTTACTTCTTCCTTAATATACAGATTGACTAACACAGGATATAGGCTACAACCTTTGCTCACTGCCTCCTCAACCAGTGCTTCCCTTATATGAAACTCGACTGTTATCACAGCCGCCTGGTTTCTGCACAAGTTGCGAATAGACTTTCACTCCCTGTGACCTTCAGAATTTCAAAGACAGTATTCCACTTAACATTGTCAGAAGACTGCTCTAAGTCTAGAAATGCTATTAACGTAGGTTTGCATTTCTTGAACCTATCTTCTGAGATAGGTTGTAGAGTGAGTATTGCCTCGCGTATTACTGCTTTTCTACGGAATCCAAACTGATCTTCCCCGAGATCGTCGTTTTTATAGTTTTTCCATTCTTCTGTAAAGAATCCGTGTCAGCATTTTGCAGCCATGGCTTTTTAAACTGCTAGTTCGGTAATTTTCATACCTGTCAGCAACCGCTTTCTTTGGGATTGGAGCTGTGACCTTCTCTGTCAAGTATGACAGTATTTGGTGTGTCTCATACATCTTGCACACCAGATGAAACAATTTTGTCAGGCCTGGCTGATCCAAGTCTATCAGTAGTTCTGAAGGAATGTCGCGTACTCTAGGGGCCTTTTTTCGATTTAAGCCTTTCAGTGCACTGTCACATTCTTCTCGCAGTATCGTATCTCCCATCTCATCTTCATCTACATGCTCTTTCCTCACTTATAAGCCAAAATATTATTACCAACTTGTTAACAGCGCGTTGATCCCCCTTCGGAACTCAATACTACAGCGATTCTGCGTGTCATCGATTCGACAAGTCCTTGGATGGTTTACGGCTGTACGTGGCGCCAATTACCGTAAATTATGAGCCGATAGTTTGTGTGTGTTGTATGCACAGGAATCGCAACGCTGGGAAACAATAGCGAAATGAAGAAAGACTGAAGGGATACACGGTTAATGCAGTGTCCGACAGTTGACTCTGAACGTAACTAAGTATAACATACTGCGCACAGATAGGCTGATAGACGTGTTATTATTTGATTACACGTTGAAAAACGAGCACTAGAGGGGTCACATCCACTAGATA